>NC_082652.1:1427345-1738282 GCF_028023285.1 Balaenoptera ricei | reverse complement strand
TCTTAAGCAGTAACATACATAACTTTTTAAAAATAAATTTATTTATTTGTATTTATTTATTTATTTGGCTGCATCGGGTCTTAGTTGCGGCGTGTGGGATCTTCGTTGCAGCATGTGGGATCTTTCATTGCAGCGCGTGGGCTTCTCTCTAGTTGTGGCGCACTGGCTCTCTAGTTGTGGCACGCAGGCTCCAGAGCACACAGGCTTAGTTGCCCCGTGGCGTGTGGGATCTTAGTTCCCCGACCAGGGATAGATCCTGCGTCCTCTGCATTGGAAGGCACATTCTTAACCACTGGACCACCAGGGAAGTCCCATAACATCTTGTGTTTGGCATACATTTTTCAAATAGACCTGAGAAGAGATCCATCACTATTAACTAGAAAGTGCTCCTATTTCCCTTCCTTGTGTGGACCTAGAATCATCTTGCAGCACCCGTGGTAGATTGCGGCCCCTCAGGAAACTGTGAGCTAACAGGGGGCTTGGGGTCAGACAGCTCTGGACGAGCCCCGGGTGTGTGCCCGCATTTTGGGGAAACTGTGATTTGGGGAAAATTGTCCACCGGCCGAGCCTTGTTGCCCATAATGCAGGGATCACGGTAGTAATGTCTGCGCCAGCCTCGTGGGGCAGTTGGGAGGACCGATCACAGGTGAATGTCGTCATGAAGCTGCAAAGTCCTGTTCGCTCTTGGCTCTGAGCTTGCAGAGGGGCCCTTGTACCACCTTCAGCCCACGGATGACCTGGGCCGTGTTTCAAACAGTTTTGAAACCATTGCCAATATTCGAAATCAGGGGATTTTTAACCCTAACATCTTAACTTCCAGTTTCTCTCCAGAAGCCCGAGCAGGTCGTGCTCTGTGGCGGGATGGTCGGGGCTGAGCGGTGGCTGTGTCCCGTGTCCCCCGGGAGGGGCCGTCGCCCCGCTGGCCTTCCCTGCTGTCACCTGAGGTGTGACCTCCGTCAGTGGGGTGCCCGTTTCCTGGGTGCATCCTGGGGTGGGAGGGGGGAGTGAGGACTTCACAGGCCACAGGAGGTCGGGGGCGCTGGCCCCTGGGAAGTGAGTTTGAGAATGAGGCCTTGGGATGAATTAAGGACCCGTCTGCCCTCCTTCACGTGTGAGGGCCTCGGGGGGCCCGGCCTTCCTACGGAGCTGGCCTGGTGCTGCGCTCCAAGACATCAGAGAGGCGTCAAGCGTCGCCACACGTCCTCTTTCTGGTCCTTGACTCCTCCCCCAGTCCTGTCTTGCTCAGGTGAGACCAAACCAGGGCTGGGAAGGAGGCAGGAAGGATGCCCGCCTTGTTCCTTGATGTCCCATCAGCCCGGGTTCTGGAAACACCTCTTCCCCCTGGGGCTGGCGGTAGTCCTGAACCTCAGGATATGAGCTGAGGGTTGGAGTCAAGGATGGAAAGGGAGGTGAAGACACACCCGCTCGGGCGGGAGGCTGAGGAAGCTGTGGGAGTGGGGATGGGAGTGCAGAGGGCAGCCCAGCAGACAGACGGCTTCCAGGTCCGTGTTGGGGACCAGACCCCCAAACGGGCGTGGGGTGACAAACGGCAGCCTCAGCGTCGGGGAGACCACGGCGACGTGGCCTGGAGGACGCGGCCCGTCTAAACAGGACTCTCGCCTCTTGGCTGGGACGGGGCCAGAGCCGCCGGGACCTCTAAGCTTTGCAAAGGGGCTTCGAGGCCAGAGGCTCAGTCACCTTATTTTCAAACACTGGCCGCTAACCCTCATCCTCCCGCCCTTCTGATTCCCATGTTCTGTTTTTCTCCGTAACACATACCGGAGCCTAAATATCACGTATTTTGTACGTTTGTCTTGCTTATTGTCTGTCTCCCTGCGCTAGAAAAGCCATCCCGTGGAGGTGAGAAATCGCCGTTTTGCTCACTGCTGTATTCTGGGCTCATAGCAGACATCAAATAAATGTTTGTTGAATGACTGATGTGTAGGCTAAAGAAAAAAATCCAACATAGTGTATGACTTAGTATGTTCTCCATTCAGAAAAAGCAATTAAGATTAATCACTTTCCAAACTGAAGACGCTTTGTTTTGAAGGAAATACCCGCCCCGTATCAGGGGGCGTCCCCCCATCTTGTGCTGTCTGCAGGGCCCCGGTGGAACGGCTTGCTGTTTGTGGGGTGACCCAGGCGAGCAGGGGGAAGGGATGTGCATAAACAACGTCCTGAGCACGTGCGATTCTGCGGCACAAACTCTGGAGTTTGCATTTCTTCCGAGGGAGTTTGGAGCAGGATTCAGGCCAGAGTTTGACACGGTGGCTTCCGGTCAGATGGATAATTTGATTTAGCTGGTGACAATTAAAAGCTGATAAATTCCAGTCGTGGGGCCTTTTGGGGAACACGCAGAGTTCAGGGGCGCCTTCCTTGGTGATGACGATTGAGCGGAGTGGCCGCCGGCTCCTTACCTGGGCGGGGGTCTCCTCCCACTGGCCCACCTGTGCCTCCGTCCCCTCGTCTGGCCCCGCCCGTGCCCCTGGGAAGGTGGGTTGTTATTCCTGCTCTCAGCTGGGGGCCTCCAGGCCTCCTGAGTCAACTCAAAGCCAAGCGGAGGGTGGCGTTGGGGGAGGGGTGAGGTGGGAGCGGAGGGGCACAGACCCAATCAAGACAGAAATACACTGAGGCCTTAGGATCCCCAGAAGCAGCCGGGGTCAGGGTGATATTAGTTCTTCGCTTTTACACAAGCCACTCCCACCTGTTCTCATTCACTTCCCGCCACGGCTCCGGGATGGAGAAGAGGGAGCGGGTGTGCTGAGATGGGTGGGTCAGGGCCCGTGTCTAAGAACAGGCAGGACGGGAGGAGGGCCAGGCTTTGGACCCCGTGGGGGAGGGATGCTGGCATGAGCCCATCGCTGATCGTGTGCTGCTCCACGGTCCACGCGGAAACGGCACCGCTGCGGGCGTGCAAATGCACAGTCACCTCGGGGCCGGCACGTTGCCTGCTGCAGTCCAGTGCGTGAGTAGCACTAGGGTTATAGGCGACACTCCTGGGTGAGACCCACGTGGGTGTCAGTCACCTGCGCTCGCTACCGGGGAGGGGGCAGCACAGCAGGCGACCCACGGGGCTGCACCCGGGAGCAAACAACCGGGGGCCTTGGCGGGGACAGGCTTATGGTCCAAGAGGGTGGGTGACCCTTGGTTCCGTGGGGGGATGAGGATGGGATTGGCTGGTTTGATGGCCCTGCAGCCCTGGGTGCTGCCAGCTTCTCCTCTCACGTGCTCCCTGGGGGGTGAAAGGTAGGAGACCCGTGGCCAGGAGGCGCTGACGGTTCCCACGACTCCGCCACTGCCCAGGTCCCGCGCCCTGGATGTCGGGTGATGGAGTGCTCCAGGGACCCTCTGCACCCCTGCCCCGGCCGCCGCGATGGGAGCTCAGGTCACCGGGCGGTCTGGCCTGTGGCCCTGAGAAGAGTGGCAGAGGCGGAGGGCGCGTGGGCTGTGGGATGCGGAAATGGCCAGCACCGCCTTCACGTCATCACCAGGTGCTTCCTTCTGCCGAGTTGGGGGCAGGAGTTCTTGTCTGAGCTGCGGCCTTTCCAGAGAGAAGTTGGCGTCAGCGGGAGGGGCGTTCGCTCCACGTGCTGGGTGACCCCATAAGCGCCCCACCTCGGCGCCTCGTGGAAGGCGACGCATCAGTGGGAGGGGGTTCGGCTTCCCGTAAAACGGCGCCATCACCGGCAGTCCTCGGCCCCCAGCCCCCGTGGCGGCAGCTTGAACAGCGGGCTCTTTCTCTCTCTGGGGGTGAAGAGTCCCGAGCCTTGCCGTGCGGGGCCCTGGGGACCAGCCCGTCCAGGATCTGGACCCTGTCCTCCAAGCCCAAGATGGCGCTCTGCTTGTCCCCCCCATGTCACACATCTCGGGGGGCAGAGGGGCTGGGGCCCCCGTCAGCTCCTCTGCGGGAGGCTCCTGGCACCTCCGATCAGACTTTAGTCACGTGGCAACTCCAGCTTCTCGGGTGGGATAGGCGTGGTCTCTGTAGGGTCAGTCAGAGGCTCTTTTCTCTGCGCGATGGAGAACAGATGTCCGTCTGCCGCGGCTCCCCACCTGGGTGCTCGGGGCTGTGCATCCTGTTTGCTGAGTGGGAGGCAGCAGGCGCAGGGTCAGTCCAGGGCCAGCGGCCTTTCTGAAACCGAATGAGGCTGTGGACAGCCCTGGGTGGGGCGCCCCCATCATCTCTGAGTCTCTGCCTCCCCGGGGAGGGCGTCTCCCTTCAGCTGTCCTGCAGCTGGCCGGAAGGCACGGCCACCCACCTTCTGGGCTCGGAGGTCCCGCTGCGGGTCTGGTGCGGCCCAGCTGCGCCCAGGGCTCGCCCGACCTTCCCGGGTTTGAACCCCCTACCTCTGGGAAGCAGTAAGGCGGGATGGGAGAGTGCTTGGCGTGTAGCCCTGGAGGGAGTTTCTGGTGACCTGGGCTCCTTGGACTTGCAGGGTGGAGGGCCTTCCAGCATGTCCCGGCTGATGCTCGGATCGGTGATTCATCCCACGATGATAACAGGCTGCTGATCCGGGGACTTTTTCTAGTTCACATCAAAGACTCTTGTCCTCATTTGCGGGCAGGACGCGATCACTCGCAGATGTCCGCGTGGCCCTCCTGCCTAGCACGGGACAGACCCGCATGCAAGCGCACGTCCTGCTGGGTCTGGGCAACAGGACCTGCCTCCTCTCCTCCCGGAGGCCGTGAAGGGACCCGGGCCTTCTCCTCCATAAGCCCCTTTCCTGCGCTTCGTCCTGCGGACAGTCCCGGGGCTGAGTGCAGCGGGGAGGCCGGCTGCCTTGTCAGCCTCTGGGTCCCCCCTGGGGCTAAGGCAGGCCACTGCTTTCCCCACAGGCAGAGTGCAGGCTCTGTAGCTAACTCCCTGGGTTCAAGACCCAGCTGTGACCTTGGGCTAGTTCCTGGAGGTCTCTGTTCTCAGCTTCCTCCCGTGACCAGTGGGGCCTGTGATGCTGTCTGCAGATGGCATCACCATCACCATCATCACCATCACCACCATCACCTTCACCATCATCACTATCATCACCATCATCACCATCACCCTCATCACCATCACCATCACCATCATCATCACCATCACCATCACCCTCATCATCACCATCACCATCATCACCATCATCATCACCATCACCATCACCACCACCATCACCATCATCACCACCATCATCACCACCATCATCATCACCACCATCATCACCACCATCATCACCATCATCACCATCATCATCACCATCACCATCACCATCATCATCACCATCACTACCATCACCTTCACCATCATCACTATCATCACCATCGTCACCATCACCCTCATCATCACCGTCACCATCACCATCATCATCACCATCACCATCATCACCACCATCACCATCATCACCATCATCATCACCATCACCATCACCCTTATCATCACCATCACCATCATCACCATCATCATCACCATCACCATCACCATCATCACCATCATCATCACCATCACCATCACCCTCATCATCACCATCACCATCATCACCATCATCATCACCATCACCATCACCACCACCATCACCATCACCACCACCATCATCACCACCATCATCATCATCACCACCATCATCACCACCATCATCACCATCATCACCATCATCATCACTATCACCATCACCATCATCATCACCATCACCACCATCATCATCACCATCACCATCATCATCACCATCACCACCATCATCATCACCATCACCATCATCACCATCATCATCACCATCACCATCATCACCATCATCATCACCATCACCATCATCACCACCATCATCATCATCACCACCATCATCACCACCATCATCACCATCATCACCATCATCACCATCATCATCAATGCAGTTCTCAGGACATGCTGGCTGCATCCATGGCAGGAAGTGCTGTGAGTCAGGTGGGCCAGCTGTTCTGGAGTTGCTCCAACCACAACTTGACTTGTATTTCTCTAGTCCAGATTTCCAGAGGCCATGAACCTCTCCCGTGGTTGCTCCACTTCCGATGTTCACCATCTGTGTTTATCTGGAGGGATGAGGATACGGTCCTCTTGGTGATGCCGTACTGTGTAAGGTTTAGGATTCTGCTGCTACGCCTCAAGAAACAAGAATTCCTTGTCTCTTTTGATGGATGTCAACAAAGGCCACTGGCATATTCATTTCATTGTCTTTTCCATTTGATTTGAAACAGAACTTGGGTGTTTGTACTTAAATGGTAACTTTCCATCAAGATTCCTCTGTTTAAACAGATTGGGAAGTCTCAGCAACAACATACACTTGTCTGGAGTATAAGATCTTTGGGACAGCAGTGGACATCTGACTTCCTAAAGCTTTCTTAACATTTCTCCACCAACAGGGAGCTACTTAAAGGAAGAGAGGGGGTTCTCTTTTCCAGGGTGTCTGGGACAATGAAATGACACTCACCTAAGGAGGGCTTCAGGCTTGTTTTAAAGGATGTTTCCAAACTCATGTCTCACCCCACTTTTTTTTTTTTTTAATTAATTTATTTATTTATGGCTGTGTTGGGTCTTCGTTTCTGTGCGAGGGCTTTCTCTAGTTGTGGCAAGCGGGGGCCACTCTTCATCGCGGTGCGCGGGCCTCTCACTATCGCGGCCTCTCTTGTTGCGGAGCACAGGCTCCAGACGCACAGGCTCAGCAATCGTGGCTCATGGGCCCAGCCGCTCCGCGGCATGTGGGATCTTCCCAGACCAGGGCTCGAACCTGTGTCCCCTGCATTAGCAGGCAGATTCTCAACCACTGCGCCACCAGGGAAGCCCCCCACTTTTTTAAATTAAATGGTTTATGTTGAGGTCTCCTCCTCCTCACGCTACAGAAATCACATCTTTCTTAGCCCTTCCCAGTGAGCTCTGATCTGAGAACCTCCAGACGACTCCGGGGGTCTGTCGGCAGGTATCAGGAGAAGGAGGGGTTCCCAAGACAGAGCCAAGGGAGGTTGCTGCCCACACCACACACTGGAAAAGCTCCGCCCGTAAGTGCTGCACTTCAGGGGTGCCCCCCCCCCCAGGCGCTCACTCTCCATCTCTGGCAGCTCTGAGCCTCCATCACAGCCGCTGGCTCAGGGGCTGGAGGAGGACGGCCTGGGCTGCAGCCGCAGGAGGGCCTGAGACTCTGCACAGAGTTCAGCCCCCGCAGGGCCGGGGTCCTGAGCCGTCCCGGGGGTTCCTGCCCGGCCTCCAGCCGCTCCACCGACGGCCGTGGTCACCCCTCATTCACGTCTCTGAGCCTGGACTCAGCGCACCTTCCGTTCGGGGCAGGAGCGCGGCTCTCCCTGCGGGCGGAGTGACTGCTCCTGTTCATGGTCATCGAGGAGCCAAAGGCGCTTCCAGGGCTTTCCTGGGGGTGATGGGGAGTATTCATCCCTCCCTCCTCCAGGGACCGATGGGCTTCTCTTTCAGTGAATAGTCAGGGAGCGAAAATGCACCGATTAGCTTAGACCCAGCTCATGGGGAGCTACTGAGAGAGAAGGAGAGAAAGGAGAGACCCACTGGAGTGAAATCAGGTGAAACTGAGGTACGCGGGAAGAGATTCCGAGCAGCCAAAATGATGGCAGTTGAGGGCACCAACCTTTCTTGGCGGCTTTGTGCAGTTGAGTCAAGGAAGTTGGTTTCATGAACTCTTTAGGGATCATAGGAGCTCTGAAGGGACAAGGACCCAGGGGAAGGACATCAGCAGCCAGACCGGCCAGTGGTCTGGCTGATCCTGCCAGAATGCCGGCCGCGCAGTGCATTCGAGACCCGGTTCCCAGGCACCTCGGCCCCTGTTTGCAGCATAGAACGCATCTGGGGGACTCGGCCGGCCAAAGGGTCCCCTCACGCGCACAGAGCCTGGGGCTGTTCTCTCTCAGATCCGGGCACTGAAACCTCCCCCATCATGTGCTCATTTTCCAAAGCGTCATTTCCAGTCTTTCTTATATTTTCTTTTCTGACAACCTTCATGGAACCGGCACTGTCACGGCGGAACCAAGGACGTCACCGACTGGTCACCCTCCTCGCTGCCGTCTGTCCTCCTTCTCTTCCAGTGTCCTGTGCTCTCACATTTGCATCCTCCTTTTTGCCATATTTACACCATGACGTACGATGAGTGTTTTGTTTTTTTTCTTGGAAATACTTCTTTGTTCAATGCTGCTAAATTCTCCTGGAATGCTCTGCCAGTTCAGGAAGATACATATCTTTAAGTAGAAGCTTTTCCATAGAAGCAAACATAGTGGTTTGGAAAAAAAAATCTCACATGGTTTTTGTACCCTGAGAATGACAGGTGTTCATTTCACAAGTAATTGGCCATGTTCATATTTCAGGACCTTTGGGATCTGGCTTACGAAATTATTTTCTATGAACTGTTCACATTGAGATCTGTAATTCTGTCCATTGAAATGCAAATGTTGTCTGGCAGAGATGGAGAGTCAGTGGAATGATTATTTCCCTGTGGATATCAACCAGTTTTGCCAGTTTTGTATCTATTAAGCAAATTTACTTCAGCATTCCTGGTGGCTTCATGGATGTATGATTCTTTGGATTTTCCTTTGAAGTGATGCTAACATCTTAGCGGTAGCTTCAATCATTAATGAGTTAGATAATATAGTTAATAGGTGTTCATTTTATATCTATTTGAGAGTCATGATTTTACCCTTTTCAAATGTAGTCTTTTAATATGTGATAAGAGAATTTCAAGGGAAAAGCTTTATATATTCTCTGTTGCCTTAAGAAAATGATTTTTTTTTTTTTGCATGTGTGAGTTTAAGGCCTGGGGAAATTTGGGTTAAACTATTTTGTATATGAGCTAATAAAATAGAGTAGCAAGCAGGTAGATGGGAAGCAAAGATGATTAACGGGAATCCGTATCACTGAACACATCTTTCATTAGACTGTTCTAGAATGCAAATCGTGGGCTTCTAAATTCCTACTTTCTTTTCTAAGAAAAATTGCTCATCATTCATGAAAAATAACATCATTTTTAATGTGGTTTGTAAGGGGGTTCAAGACCACAAACATGATTTATTATTATTAACAGCCACAGAACCAGGCTGTAAAACAGATCAGAATTTTATAACCTTTAAACCCATCTCATTATTTGCATAGAAATAAAAGTATTACACTCCCTGGGACCTTTTGATATGACCCCCAGGGGTATACCTGTAATTGAAATTTCCTGATTATCTGCAAACTCTAAAAATTTATTTCGAGAGTTCTGCTTTGTAGTTTGTGTTATGAAAATACTATTTTTTCCCTCCCACCTGAGGACACTGATATACATGGGGCAGCGTTTACCTGTTTTTTAAAAAAATTTAATCAATTAATTAATTAATTAATTTAGTTTTAGCTGCATTGGGTCTTCATTGCTGTGCGCGGGCTTTCTCTAGTTGCGGCGAGCGGGGGCTACTCTTTGTTGCGGTGCGTGGGCTTCTCATTGCGGTGGCTTCTCTTGTTGCAGAGCATGGGCTCTAGGTGCGCGGTCTTCAGTAGTTGTGGCACGTGGGCTCAGTAGTTATGGCTCGCGGGCTCTAGAGCGCAGGCTCAGTAGCTGTGGCGCACGGGCTTAGTTGCTCCGCCGGCTGTGGGATCTTCCCGGACCAGGGCTCGAACCCGTGTCCCCTGCATGGGCAGGCGGATTCTTAACCACGCTACCAGGGAAGTCCAGCATTTACCTGTTTTGATCGCAGACTCTTTTCAGAGATACATTCAAAGTTATAGTTGAGTTTATAATCCCAGAATTTTTGGGCTGTAGGTGACATTGGAAGTAAGCCAGTGTGGACTATTGATTTAGGGATCACTGCCCTTCCTTTTCCCTTCGTGGAGAACATCTTCAGGGTGGGAGGGAAAGGCAGCGAGTTCATTTGGGGAAGATCAAACCGATCAGTACTGAAGCCATATTTTAAGTCTAGCTTCTTTTTTTCCCCCTTTCTTATATCACAGTTCAGATAACATTAAAGTTTGTGAAACGTCTTTGAAAAATTCAAACCAGGTGTCCAGGGAAAAAATTTATAACACAGATATTCCACGAGTAAGAGGCATCTGGGAAGAGAATATTCCAGAAGGAGACCTGAAGGTAAAAGCTGACCACTTTTTTTTTTTTAGATTCTATATATATGCGTTAGCATACGGCATTCGTTTTTCTCTTTCTGACTTACTTCACTCTGTATGACAGACTCTAGGTCCATCCACCTCACTACAAATAACTCAATTTTGTTTCTTTTTATGGCTGAGTAATATTCCATTGCATATATGTGCCACATCTTCTTTATCCATTCATCTGTTGATGGACATTTAGGTTGCTTCCATGTCCTGGCTGTTGTAAATAGAGCTGAAGTGAACATTGTGGTACATGTATCTTTTTGAATCATGGTTTTCTCAGGGTATATGCCCAGCAGTGGGATTGCTGGGTCATATGGTAATTCTATTTTTTTTTTTTTAAGAAACCTCCCTACTGTTCTCCATAGTGGCTGTATCAATTTACATTCCCACCAACAGTGCAAGAGGGTTCCCTTTTCTCCACACCCTCTCCAGCATTTATTGTTTTTAGCTTTTTTGATGATGGCCATTCTGACTGGTGTGAGGTGATACCTCATTGTAGTTTTGATTTGCATTTCTCTAATGATTAGTGATGTTGAGCATCCTTTCATGTATTTGTTGGAGATCTGCATAGGTTCTGAAGAACCTAGTGGCAGAACAGCAATGAAGACGCAGACACAGAGAATGGACTTGAGGACACGGGGAGGGGGAAGGGTAAGCTGGGACGAAGTGAGAGAGTGGCATGGACATATATACACTACCAAATGTAAAACAGATAGCTAGTGGGAAGCAGCCGCATAGCACAGGGAGATCAGCTCGGTGCTTTGTGACCACCTAGAGGGGTGGGATAGGGAGGGTGGGAGGGAGATGCAAGAGGGAGGGGATATGGGGATATATGTATACGTATAGCTGATTCACTTTGTTGCACAGCAGAAACTAACACACCATTGTAAAGCAATTATACTCCAATAAAGATGTTAAAAAAACAACAACAAGCTGATCACTTTGATGTGCGTGGGGATGGACTCCGACGGAGGCCGGAAGGCTGTGGTTGGACCCTCTGCGGAACGATCGTTTCCCTTGGTTCTGGCCCAGACCACACAAGAGATACTTGTGCTTTAAGTGGGAACAAAACACACACCTCAGGATGCAAAAGGGATGTTAATATAGCAACCAGGGCCCCAGGAAGCGGAAGGAGGTCCCTGGGAGGAAGTGAGGGGGCCCACACCCGGGTCTGCCGTGCACCTCGTCGTGCTGGGTTTGCCTGGGACTCACATGTGGTGACAAATAGTTGAGATCCGAGGCGCTGGGGAGGAGAGGATAATTATGAATCATGGTTGTATTGTCCCCGACGATGAGACCTGTGGTCCCCTTAACTGGCTTACCAACTAATTCCACACTCTTGTGCAGAATTCAGCTAATCAAAATGAAACTTAGATATTAAAATCCCAGGCTTAATGGTTGGGGACATTTTATCTCCTGCCCAAGTTGTGTTTCCTCCAGCTAGAAAGCTTGGCTTGGTGATCGTTCATCTGATGCTGGTTTAACTCTTTAAAAAATTTTTATTTTGGAATAATGATAGATTCACAAGAACATCACTGAAATCAATATACAGAGCCATCTTACCACCCAAAACAGCTCCTTTGGTTGCACTTGCATCCGTAACTCCTGGCAACCAACGATCTGTTTTCCATCCTTATGATTTTGTCATTTTGAAAAGGGTATATAAATAGAATCATACAGACCTTGCCTTTAGAAATTGGCTTTTTCCGTTCAACCTAATGCCCGTGAGAGCCATACAAGCTGTCACGTGTATTGCTAGTTCAAACCTTTTTTGCTGAATAGTCATCCAGGGTCTGGATAAATTGCAGTGTGTTTAGCCAGTCACCCACTGAGTTATGTTTTGGTTGTTTCCAATTTTTGACAATTACAAGTAAAGCTGTTATGAAGAATTGTGTACAGGTTTTTGTGTGGAAATAGTTTCTCTTTCTCTGGGGTAAATGCCCAGGAGTACAATTGCAGGGTCATGGGATAAGTATTTTCAATATTTCTTAAAACTTCCAAACTCTCTTCCAGAGGGGCTGTACAATTTCACGTTCCCACCAGCAATGTACGAGCGATTTAGTTTCTCTGCGTCTTTGCCAGTGTTTGGTTCAGTCAGTCTTTTAGTTTATTTGTTCTCATTGTGGTCTGAATTTGAATTTCCCTAAGGGTTAGCGATGTTGAAGATCTTGTCTTCTGCTTATTTGCCATCTGTGTACCCTCTTCAGTGAAATGTCTCTTCATGTCCTTTCCCCTTTTTCTAACGGGATTCTTTGTTTTATTTTGTTTTTTTACAGTTGAGTTTTTTTTTTTTTAACATCTTTATTGGAGTATAATTGCTTTACGATGGTGTGTTAGTTTCTGCTTTATAACAAAGTGAATCAGTTATACATATACATATGTTCCCATATCTCTTCCCTCTTGCATCTCCCTCCCTCCCACCCTCCCTATCCCACCCCTCTAGGTGGTCACAAAGCACCGAGCTGATCTCCCTGTGCTATGCGGTTGCTTCCCACTAGCTATCTATTTTACGTTTGGTAGTGTATATATGTCCATGCCACTCTCTCACTTTGTCACATCTTACCCTTCCCCCTCCCCATATCCTCAAGTCCATTCTCTAGTAGGTCTGTGTCTTTATTCCCATCTTACCACTAGGTTCTTCATGACCTTTTTTTTTTTTTTTCCTTAGATTCCATATGTATGTGTTAGCATACGGTATTTGTTTTTCTCTTTCTGACTTACTTCACTCTGTATGACAGACTCTAACTCCATCCACCTCACTACAAATAACTCAATTTCGTTTCTTTTTATGGCTGAGTAATATTCCATTGTATATATGTGCCACATCTTCTTTATCCATTCTACAGTTGAGTTTTGAGAATTCTTTATATGTTCTGGGTATGACTCCTCTGTCAGATACGTGGTTTGTAAATGCTTTCTTCTAATCTGTAGCTCATCTTTTTATGCTCTTAATAGGGTCTTTCACACAGTGTGAGGTTTTTAGTTTTTATGAAGCCCAATTTATTTATTTTTCAATTTTATGGACTGCATTTCATACACTGGCATCATAGCTGAGTACTCTTCAACGGACTGAGGTCCTGAAGATTTTTTTCTATGTTATCATCTAAAAGTTTTACAGTTTTATGTTTAACATTTACGGTAGGATCTATTTTCAGTTAATTTTTTGTAAGGTGTGAGATTTAGGTTGGGTTATTGATTGATTGATTGATTGTCCTATGGATGTCCAGTTGCTCTGGCATTATTTGGTGAAAGAACTATCTATCCTTCCTTCATTAAATTATTTTTGATTCTTTGTCAAACATCAGTTGACTGGACTTGTGGGGGCTGTCTCTGGGTCTCTACTCTGTTCCACTGATCTATTTGCTGACTGTCAGGGTGTGTCTTTGTAACTCATTTTCTTTCTGAAAATTCACCCTGTATTAGGACAATGTTGTTATCTTAGACTTGTGAGCATGTACAGAATGTATTTTATGAGTCACTATAACAAAAGTAATGGCACTTATTTTTTTTAAGGAGGACATTTTCTCATGGGAGGAGATGATTCCAGAAAAATGAGGATCTTATGTTTTCCCTGGAAAAGACTTTTTTGCTAGTTTAATGAATTTGTCCGAATTCAGACAAATCCCAAGGTGTCCTCCACCGTCCCCTCTTGGATTAGGAAGGAGAGGGCATTGAGGGTCTCCTTTGGGAGTTAAACCCTCCAGGGTCAAGGTGCCCCTCTTAGGTACAGCTGGCCTGGCACTGGGGTCTGTGAGCCGCTGTTCCCTGGAGGAGTTTCTGGGGACACCTGATGTCTCTGTGGTTAACTTGAGCTGGGAATGAGGGGGCAAGGGGTGAAGTGGGATTAAACGTTAGGAATCTGAGGCCAGGACAGGTGCCCTGGTCCTGTTTGAACCAAACTGGAAGCAAATCTGTGTGGCGACCCCAGACTCACGAGAGAGCTGTAAATAAATAAGATGTGTGGCACCAAACAGTCCTAGGTGTGTGGCTCAACACAAGATTTTCCTTTTTAAAAAAACAAGAATCTTTGCAGCCCATTCCTGTGAAACGGGGATGGAGGTTTTGGAAAGAACCCCGACCTGCGGGCCGACAGGAGCTCACGGCCGCCCTCGCGCTCACACATTCCTGCCTCTTCCTGCTTCTGTTCTCTGCTCCCCGCTCCGCCTTCCCTGGGACCCATCTCTCTGCTCTGAGACGCTGCAGCTGTAAATGCCAGATGCAGGAATGGGCCTGGGGGCCAGTCTAGCCCGTGTCAGCGCATTTTCCGCTGAGACCTTCCTGACTCGTGTTACCTGGGCCACGGGGACGATTTGAAAACACGTTCTGTTCAGTTTTGAGGCCGGCTGTTCTAATTCCAGATCCCCATGTAAGTAAGTTCACAGGGCTTTTTGTGTTTTGCTGGAAGCATCGGAGCAATTTCCTCTCTGCGTGTTTCCCTCACCCGCCGGGCAGGTTTACACACCGAATATAAACCGTGAGCTAAGAATCAGGAGTCTGCAGGCCCCGTTCCTCTCCAGCTGGAGCCGTGAGGTTTAACAGAGGAGAGAGGGCCTGGGAAACCACGGGCGATCACATTTAGAGTTGAATTCCCTTCTGGCACCGGACCCACCCCTGCGCCCAGCACCCCGCGGGGACAGGGAAGGCGGAGAAACCCGAGTTTCCCGCACGTGTGGACCCCGCGTTCCCCGGGTCTGGACGGGTCCTCGGTGGGCGTCTCTGACCCGGACCCGGTGGCCGTGGCCGTGCCGCTGTGTCCCGCACGAGCCCCTCCCGGCGTCCCCGGCCGTGCTCAGCTGCACGTGGGGGATCGGCAGGTCGGGGGCCTGGGGGCATCTGGGCCTGAGGTCCCGCCGCCAGCGGAGGGTGAGGACGAGCGCGTGTCAGCACCTGCCGGGCCGTCTGTGCCTCGTGCGGTCACGACGTGTCTGTCCACGGACAGGACGGACCGACTCAAGCCCAAAGGGGCCTCTATCGGCCGGTGGGCCCGGAAGGGCCGGGCGAGCCGGGGATGCAGGCGGCATTTGGACAGGGGAGGGCGCGTGCGGGGCCCGGGGTCAGGGCCTTGGGGTGTCCTCGGATGACCTGGTCGCACACTGAGGGACGTCGGGAGGGTCCGAGCACAGCGCCTGAGGGTCCCCAGTGCCCGGGCACGGTCCGCCCCTCCGGGGAGCCAGGATAGGGAGAGCTCAGCGCAGGTGGTGCTGGGGTGGTGCGGGCGTGGAGCCCCCTGAGCCCCTGCTCCGTGAGGTCAGAGGTCTCGGCGTCTCACCCTGTCTGACCTTTCACCCTCAGCACTTGGGCCAGCTCAGCGCACAGGCCGCCCGGGGCTCCCTTTCCAGAGGTGAATCTCAGGTGTCTCCTGCATGGGGCCCTGCCCTGCCCCCATCCCGCCAGACGCTGGGATGCTGGAATCTGTCTTAGCATCTTCAGGAGGGACTGCCTGTGATTCTGTGGGAGAAAGAAGCACCCCAAAATGCCAGAGGAGACTGAGGCTGGATAAACGGTGTCCCCCGTCATCCCCACCCAACATTATACCTCTGTGATTCTTGCTTCCCCTAAAGGTGGGACGTTTCAATCACGCAGAGTCCTGGCCCCTGGCTTGTGAGGGCAGCCTGGCTGGAGAGGAGGGGGCCGACAGCACCTGCCCACAGCTATGAGGGGGGCACTTGGACCCCATCCATTGCTTTACTAAGGGTCAGAATTAAGGGCCGTGGAGACATCTGTGTTTTGCTTGGGACAGAAATAGGCAAGTACCTTTCCGACCAATGTATAAGATAAACTGTATACAGTCAGCCCTCCGTATCTGAGGGTTCCACATCCACAGATTCAACTAACCTCGGATGGAAAATATTCAGAAAAAAATTCCAGAAATTTCCAAAAAGCAAAATATCAATTTACCATGCACTGACCACTATTTACATGGTATTTACATTGTATTAGGTATTATACGTAATCTAGAGATGATTTAAAGTATGCAAGAGGATGTGTGTAGGTTATATGCAAGAACTACACCACTTTTTCTACAGCACTTGAGCATCTGTGGACTTTTGTATCCTCGGGGCTCCCGGAACGAATCCCCCATGGTTACCGAGGGGCGGTTGTACTGGCCTAAAAAGCAAGCGCATTTCTAAACAAGGAACATTCACAGGCTGTTGTCGGGTAGATTTTCTCCTCTCCTGATGTGCATCTCTCAGAAGGAGACCCCTTGCTGTACTAGCAGCAGACAGTGAATACTCGATTAGTCCCATTTGCTTCTCCCCAAGTGGGAAGTCCTTACGGTTGTTTGCAGAAGTCTCGGATCCCGTAGGAGAGATTCCGCAGGGCCTGTGTAACCCTCCCCCGTGGGATGTGCTTAGGTGGACACGTCTGGTGAAGAGTCAGGGCTTCCCTGTGGACCACAGGGCTCCACAGGGTCCTCGGCCTCAGGACCCAGCCGAGGGGGTCAAGGGGGATGCTGCTCGCCCACCCCACCCTGATGGGGACGCCCTACCTCCTGGGCCCTGGGGTGACTGGCTGGGATGATCTTCCGCCCTCGCCCAGGCACTCGGGAGGCTGATGGGCGGGCGGCGCCTCCCACGCCTCTGGGAAAGTGGGCCGTGACCTGGATACCTCGCCCTCCTTTCTCCGCCAGCACCGTGACCGGGGTGTTCACACCATCCCGTCGTGCTCCTGGGAACTGTCTAGGTCTCCTTTCCTGGAGACGTGCTGAGAGCCTTTGTTCCATTTCAGCTGCAAACTTCAAACACAGAAGGAGGGGATCTGCTTTTTCCATCACAGGCGCGGAGCCGGGAGGAACCCAGACAGAGGCAGGAGTTTCCCATCTTGGGTGTGATCCTGGCCCGAGACCCCAGTCTGCCCTCCACCCTGCCGACCACACAGGCACTTGGCTCGTGGGTTGTGCCTGATTTTTAAATTCCCGTTGAAGAGTGATCTAGATCCAGAGTCAGAGGGTCAGGACTTCGGCCTCTATGCCGCTCCCACATGGAAATGCTCCCCTGTGCTCAGAGCAGGGCTGGCGATGAGAGAAGGGGCGACCCTTCTTCCTGGGGAAGCTTCAGGGCCTCTGATGACGTGGGAGCCTGGTTGCTGGCTCCTTCTAGCGCTGGGGCCGTCACATTTCATTACTTTACACAAGCATCACACGTAGTTTAAACAAACGGGACCTAGTTAAACTGAAAAACTTTTGCACAGCAAAGGAAGCCATAACAAAACGAAAAGACAACCTACCGAATGGGAAAAGATATTTGCAAATGGTACGACCGATAAGGGGTTAATATCCAACATATATTATAGAAACAGCTCATATAACTCAACATCAAACAAACAAACAACCTGATTTAAAAATGGGCAGAAAAACCGAATAGACATTTTTCCAAAGGGCAAATGCAGATGGCAACAGGCCCATGAAAAGATGCTCAACATCTCGAATCATCAGGAAATGCAAATCAAAACCACAATGAGATATCACCTCACACCTGTCAGAATGGCTATCGTCAAAAAGAACGCAAATAACAAATGAGCATGTGGAGAATAGGGAACCCTCCTACACTGTTGGCGGGAGTGGAAATTGATACAGCCACTGTGGAAAACAGTATAGAGATTCCTTAAAAAACTAAAAATAGAAGTACCATATGACCCAGCAATTCCACTCCTGGGTCTATAGCTGAAAATAAAACAAAAATAAAAACACTAATTTGAAAAGATATATACACCCCAGTGTTCACAGCAGCACTATTTACAATCGTCAAGGTATGGAAGCAACCTAAGCATCCATCAAAAGATGAATGGATGAGGAAGATGTGGTCCATATATACAATGGAATACTACTCAGCCATAAAAAAGAATGAAATTTTGCCATTTGCAATAACATGGATGGACTTGGAGGGCATTATGCTAAGTGAAATAAGTCAGACAGAGAAAGACACATACTGTCTGATGTCACTTATATATGGAATCTAAAAAATACAGCAAACTAGTGAATACAACAAAAAAGAAACAGAGTCACAGATATAGAGAACAAACTAGTGGTTACCAGTGGGGAGAGGGAAGCGGGGAGGGGCAATATAGGGGTAGAGGGAGAAAAAAAGGGGAAAAAACGGCACATAGCAGTGTCCTGGAGGGTCTGGTCCTGCCCGGGGCCAAGGAAGCCTCGCTGAGACTGGGCGGGGGTCACCAGCAGGTTCTTATTTGTATTTTCGATTTTGTGGGGTTTGCACATTGCACAGTGCAGTTCCCCTGCTGATGACCTTCTGTGGTTCTAAATGGCTGCAGCCACAGGGCTGTCTGGGACGTAGCACGAAGGTCACAGCAGGCTGAGACGTGAGGAGGGGACAGAATAGGCAGCCTCTGTCTAGCTGTTAGTGGCCCTCAGGTCCATGTGTGTCGCCTGAAGGACTTGTGGAAATCCGGAGGCCGTCCGCACCCCCAGAGCTTCTGAGTCTGTGGTGGGGCCCTGGGACGGCCTGGGATGACGCCGAGGCTGCCGTGAGGACCACTCTTTGAAAACCGTCCTCAGCATTGGACGTGGGATGGGCTGCCAGCCGGGGTGGCCCAGGTGGCATGTGGATGAGGTCAGGCGTCTCGGACGCAGCCTGAAAAACAGAGTGAGAGAAAGGAAGGCTTAACCTTCTTAGGGTCTTTCCCGTGGACTTTCTTGAGCCTTTGGCTGTGTTGCCCCCTGAGTGTCCTTATAGGGTTTGAGGCTCAGGTAAGCTCATCTCCCTGAGTACCGGGCCCCTCTCTCCTGAACCAGTGTGTGCTCAGACAGAGGATGCCCCTATCGGTTTCTGACCCACACGTTCTCCTGCAGCCCAGCCCGGTGGTTGGGTGCCCGGGGGCATCAAGTAAGAGGTTCTTGACCTATTGATTGGGAGTCGATGAGATACCATTGCTCCCGGTTTCCTGTGGTGCTGCTGGCTTCCCAAGCTCCCTGGCAAGATTCCTGGACGAGTCTCTGCATCTCGTGGAGGGCGGAGCAGCTGCTGCCAGGTGCCCTGAGCTGGCATCCAGGAAAAGCCCAGGGACGAGACTTTCTCTCTTGGGAGAGCGAGAATCCTAGGAACAGGGTCATTGATGGAACTGTTCACTTATTCGTTCTTTTGTCCATTGGTTCAATAAATATTTAGTAAGCGCCTGCTGTGCACCAGACACTAGGATAGGCGCCAGGGATACAGCAGTAAACGAGATAGCTCACTGTGTGCACGTTCTAGAGAGGAAGACAGCAGACAAATAAATAAGTAAATACATAACGTGCTGCGTGGAGATCAGTGCTATGAAAAAACGCGGTAAGAGGAATGGGCAGGTTGGTATTGTTTTGAATGAGCTGGCAGGGTCTCCTGAGGAGAAGGCCGGGAGGGGGGGAGCCACGCCGTTGTCTTGGGGGAGAGCTTTCTAGAGGGAGGACACAGCAAGTGCAAAGGCCCTGAGGCGGGAGCACAGCAAGTGCAAAGGCCCTGAGGCGGGAGCCCTGGCAAAGGAGAGCCGGGAGAGAGATGGGGTGACCCGCCCTCTCCGACCACAGGGGTTGCGATGGAAGGTCAAGGGCTTTGTGTATTGCCAACCTCGTGGGGTCTTGTGGGCTGTGAGGGTGCGGCTCTCACATCAGTTTTGGCAGCTCGGCTTCTCCGGCTGGATCATGAGGTGTATCCATCCTCTGTCATTTCAGACTCAAAGGCAGTACATCGAGGCTACCAATGAGAGCAACCGAATCTTCCTGTATTGTGCCTTCCTGGACTTCAGGTACTATCTGCGTGGGCGGGTCCCGGGGCGAGGAGGGAGCAGAGGAGGGGAATGAGGGGGCCCAGGGTGTCCACGCTCGGTCACACGTCTGTCCAGGTTATGATCTACTTTTATTTTTTTGCTTCTTGTATTCTCTTTTTCTTACTCCAGTTGGATTTTTGTGCGTATTTTTTTTTTTAACATCTTTATTGGAGTATAATTGCTTTACAATGGTGTGTTAGTTTCTGCTGTATAACAAAGTGAATCAGCTATACATATACATATATCCCCATATCTCCTCCCTCTTGCGTCTCCCTCCCACCCTCCCTATCCCACCCCCCTAGGTGGTCTTTTTGTGTGTATTTTTGATGCCACTTTATCTCTGCTATTGACTTCTGGTGTATACTTCCTTTTAATTTTTTTGTAGTGGTTGCCCTGGGGCTTAGAGTATATATATCTTTAATTCATCCGTGTCTACCTTCCAATAATATTTTATACCACCACACATGTATTCTGAGACATTACAACAATCTTTTCACAATTCTTCTTGCCCATCCTTTGCACTATTCTCGTTGTACATTTTACCTTTACAGATGCCAGAAATGCACAATACATTGCTAGGATTTTTGCTTTAGAAAGTTAGTTATCCTCTAAAGCAATTCAAATTAAGAAAATAATAATTGCATATTTCCCTTCATTTTTTTCCATCTCCAGCTATTTCATTTCTTTGTGTAGATTCACAGTTTCCATCTGGTATATTCCTGTAACTTTTCTTGTAGTGTGAGTCTGCTGGCAGTAAGTTCAGCAGACTTTTATTTTTGAAAGATATTCTCACTGAGCTTAGAATTCTGGGTCACTTTTTTTCCCTAGACTTACACTTTAACAAATGATAGAAGCAATATATCAAAACATTATTCTTTTAAAAAAGAAAACATTATAAAAAAAGCTTTTGTCCTGTTGGACCTTTAGATCTTATCCTGATCTCTCCTCTTTCCTGTAGTAGCCACAGTGGGGAGATTTTTTTTTGTGTATTTTTTGATAATTTATGGATGTTTTATATTTATGTTCCTGGGAAATATATGGTGTTGTTTAGTTCCATGTTTCTTGCATCATTCCGCCATCCTTATTTTGTGTTCTGCCCACATCTCTTTTCACCAACATGTAGTATTTTTTCTTATTTATACACACACATTCCATTTATGCATGTGGAAGAGCAGTTTTCTGCTCAGATGCCAACTTCCTAGGTCACAGGGTAAGACACATATTTTCCTGTTATCTGATATCTCTTGACCTGGCTGCCATGGCAGATTTATTTATTCACAAGTCGGGGAACCAGGCTTCTTGTTTCCGCGGGTTCCCTGGGACGCGGATCTTTCCATGCACACAGAGGTGATGCCACGCGGGACTCAGCTCCCCTGGTTAATGAAGACATCGTCACGGCTTCGTGGCTCCATTTGGGAAAATGTGACTTTCACGGTTTTTAATTCGCAGTCACTCTTGGCGTCAGCAGAGGGGACACGTTCCATCCTAGGACCACGCTCCCCGAATTCGTGCCCGCTAGTTCTCAGGTCACCCTCTAATTCAAGTGTGGCTTTCATACATTCCATGGACAAAGGTCACATACAACCCAGCAGCCGGTGTCGCTGGTTCTCCTCAAGGACCAGGGACAGGTTAGCCCTAACACGTGGCAGGGTGGGGCAGGACGTGCCCATCTTTAAGGCCCTTTTATCCTGACGTTACTGGGGGGTTGCTCCTGAAAACTGGTAGGTTCGAGTGGTCCTGGCTATGCTCTCTGGTCTCTGCTAAATGCTCCCCACCTCACTCAGCACAAACACCGCCTCTGAGGCCGCTGTCCCCGAGCCTCGGCCATCAGGCTCAGTGCCACCCCTGAGCCACCTCCAGACGACCCTTCCCACCTCACCCTCGGGTTCCACGCTGCCCAAGCTCACCGAGAGTTACAATCACACAGCATCCTCGCAGGGACACCCTCTGCCTCAGGGATGAAAATAAAGATGCCGCTAGTGTGTGCTTTGTTCACAGAACACCGCAGGAGCGGGGCAGGACTGTCTTTATCCATCACCCCTCTGGGATGGCCACATTTCTCATCCACGGCTGACATTGCCGTGAAAACTGAATGTACAGCAAAGAGAAACCTAGAGCCTTTAAATTTCTTCAGCTTTATAAAAGCTTTCCCCAGGGGCCCCTGCCTTTGGCGGAAGCAAAGATTTGTCTTTGCTGATCACTCAAAGTTGCAATTTCTGGGAAGAACCATTTAAGCATCCTTTTTTTTTGAATTTGAAAATATAGAGAGATACAGGGAAGAAAATTGTAGTCGCTCATATTCTCACCACAAGAATGACCACAGTTAACATTTGTGCATTTTTGCTTCAAGTCATTTTTGTCTTGGTTTATACTTTAAGAAATAAAGCAAGTAATACGTCAAAACATTATCCTTTAAAAAATAATATGGGCTTCCCTGGTGGCGCGGTGGTTGAGAGTCTGCCTGCCGGTGCGGGGGATGCGGGTTCGAGCCCTGGTCTGGGAGGATCCCACATGCCGCGGAGCGGCTGGGCCCGTGAGCCACAGTTACTGAGCCTGCGCGTCTGGAGCCTGTGCTCTGCAACAGGAGAGGCCGTGGTAATGACAGGCCCGCGCACCGCGATGAGGAGTGGCCCCCGCTTGCCGCAACTAGAGAAAGCCCTAGCGCAGAGACAAAGGCCCAACACAGCCATAATAAAATAAATTAAAAAAAAAAAAAAGAATGAATGAAGAAAATATTAAAAAAAAAATAAAAATAATAAAAAAGCAAAACATGTAAAAGACTTTTACATCTTATTCTGGTCTCTTGCCCTCTCTGTGGGGAGTTTTCTCAATAAGTTATCTATAATTTATGGTTATGTTCATAGAAAATATATGATCTTCTTTCGTGTCATGCCGTTACATCATTATTACGCATTCAACATTGTATATTAAGTTTCTGTGTTTTATCCATATGGATACATGCTGCTTTTGACTGATGTATATACCCTACCAAATTTTATCCAGGTCCCCGAGGTGGACACTAGGTAACTTTAAAATGTTCTCTAGTATCACGCATCATTCAGTAAGTACCCCAGACGCATCCGTGTGCACAGAGCTCAGAATTCTCTAGAAGTGGGATTGCTGGGTTGCAGGACCCGCACACTTCACGTTTTCTAGATTTTATTGAAATACAGTTGATTTACAATGTTGTGTTAATCTCTTCTGTACAGCAAAGTGATTCAGTTATACATGTATATATTCTTTTTCATATTCTTTTCCATTATGTTTTGTCACAAGATATTGAATATAGTTCCCTGTGCTATACAGTAGGGCCTTGTTGTTTATCCATTCTATATATAATATCTTGCATCTGCTAACCCCAAACTCCCACTCCATCCTTCCCCCAACCCCCTTCCCCCTTGGCAACCACAAGTCTGTTCTCTGTGTCTGTGAATCTGTTTCTGTTTCATAGATAAGTTCATTTGTGTTATATTTTAGATTCCACATATAAGTGATATATGGGATTGGTCTCTGTCTTTCTGACTTAACTTCGCTTAGTATGATAGTCTCTAGGTCCATCCATGTTGCTACAAATGGCATTACTTCATTCTATTTTATGGCTGAGTAGTATTCCATTGTATATACGTGCCACATCTTCTTTATCCATTCCTCTGTTGATGGACATTTCGGTTACTTCCATGTCTTGGCTATTGTGAACAGTGCTGCTGTGAACATTGGGATGCATGGATCTTTCTGAATTATAGTTTTGTCTGGGTATATGCCCAGCAAAGGAAACCATAAACAAAATGAAAAGACAGCCTACGGAATGGGAGAGAATATTTGCAAGTGATGCAGCTGACGAGGGCTTAATTTCCAAAATATACAAAGGGCCCATACAACTCAATAACAACAAGAACAACAAAACCAACCCAATCAAACAATGGTCAGAAAATCTAAATAGACATTTCTCCAAAGAAGACATACAGATGGCCAGTAGACACTTCATATTTATTGGACGTTGGACCAGGTGTTTTGCAAAGTGATTGGGCCAAAGTGGTTACGCCGCTTTCCCCTCTTGGAAGGAAGGAGGTGCTTGTTTCGTGGGGTCTGATCAACACCAGAAACACCCTCGTCTTGTCAGCCTGGTGGTGAGAACGCTTTCTCGGCCCACGGGCCAAGGGTGGGCTTTGCTTCCCACTGACAGTTCCTCCTGTGTCCTCAGCTCCGGAGAAGGCATCTGGTCGAACCAGGGCTGCGCTCTCACTGAAGGGACCCTCAGCTACTCTGTCTGCCGCTGCACGCACCTCACCAACTTCGCCATCCTGATGCAGGTGGCCCCGCTGGAGGTAAGCGCCAGGCGGGGAGGGGCTCTGGGACCGCGAGGAGGTGCCCTCTCTCCGTCAGCCTGCGGTGGGGGCCGGGTGGCAGGGCTTCGTCGTCAGCGCCGGGGGCTTCAGCCGCAGCCGGGCAGATGGGAGCCTGCGCAGGTAGGGAGGCCCGGTGGTTGGGGACATCCATGACGCTCCGCTTCTTTGGCAAAAGCTCCTGTGCTCCAGGTTTCCTCAGCCAGCACCTGTGCAGACCCTGGGTCCCTCTCGAGGATGCACGTGCCGCCTAGGAGGTGGTCATGGCCGCGTCTTCTGTCTTTGGTCACTGGGCTGTGAAACCCTCCCTGTGCCATGGGCGTGTCCAGCAGAGCGAGGTCCTCGGCTATAAGCCGTGTGCCTGGATGTCCCGAGAAGGTGTCACCGGGGGTGGCATACAGCTGCATCTATGTCCAGGGTGGCCACGCCGTGTCCTCGCAGCATTTCTGCTGTGCGACAGGAGACCCTGGCTGCAGACGGGGCCCTGGACCTGTTTCTGAGGGACCTGACTTCCAGCCCCAGTGGGAGTGAGCCCTGAGGTGGGGGACGGGATTTCCGACCGCCCCCTGCGTCCTCCTCTCCAGACGGGGCCAGGACGTCTATCCTCAGGTTAAGGATGGCAGAGGCCCCTCCTGGTTGGGTTTCTCTGCTTCAGAATATTTAATCTTTATTGCCTACTAGGCTTGGTCAGCACTAAGAACTAGGGATTAACTTCTGTGGTTCGAGGGAGGCGTAGCTTGTAGGAGAAGACAGAGTGCTCTTTAAAAATGCAGATGTGGGGCTTCCCTGGTGGCGCAGTGGGTAGGAATCCGCCTGCCAGTGCAGGGGACACGGGTTCAAGCCCTGGTCTGGGAAGATCCCACATGCCGCGGAGCAACTAAGCCCGTGCGCCACAACTACTGAGCCTGTGCTCTAGAGCCTGCGAGCCACAACTACTGAGCCCACGAGCCACAACTACTGAGCCCGTGAACCACAACTACTGAGCCCGTGAACCACAACTACTGAGCCTGCGTGCCACAACTACTGAGCCCACGAGCCACAGCTACTGAGCCCGCGTGCCACAACTACTGAAGCCTGAGCGCTTGAGCTCATGCTCCACAACAAGAGAAGCCACCGCAATGAGAAGCCCGCGCACCGCAATGAAGACCCAACGCAGCCGAAAATAAATAAATAACTTAAAGAAAAGGCAGATGCCCTGCGGTGGGACCCTCTGAACTATGACCAGTCCCTGACACCTGGGCGTGATGACTTCCTTGGCTTCTTAGGCCCACAAAGAAAACTGAATTTTCCTGGTGGGGGTGGGAGAGCAGGGAGTCGATGGGGCTTCTCCTAGGATCTCCTAAGATGCAGGGCAGGTCGGGCACCTGGAGACAAGTTTGGTTTCATCCCATTCTGGTTGTGGAGATTGAAGATGTTTTACGACTCTGAATTTCTGGCTGCTCCTGAAGATCTGTGGCGGCGCTGGGCTGGAGCTCTCACCTGGGTCAGTGGGGCTGGAGCTGGGCAGGGGCTTTCTCCTCCTGCGTCAGTGGAGCTGAGTCCTCCAGCCACTCGGCACACCGGCCGCTTGTCAAGAGGATGCTCTGACCTCCCCACCCCCATGTGCCTGAGGGAAGGGAGGTGGCGGCTGACGGGCAATGAGATGCCCCGGCCGCTGGGTCTCCGTTGCCGCATGACCTGCTCTGGCAAACCCACCTCCCGTCACGCGGGCCGCCCTCTCGGGGCACGTCCACTCACAGGGTCTGTGTGTTTATGAACAGGCTCCGTTCTCCTGGGTGTTGTACTCCAGGCGCTGCACACACTGGGCGTCAGGAGGTATCTGATGAGCCCGTGATTGCATCCGTTTTGTTAGGGAAGGTGTGGTTCTTATAGCAACACCCAGACGGCAAGCGGCGTTTACCTAAGGGTTGCCTCCTTATCCACCATCATTCGACAAATACCTATCGGGTATTGCCAGGCCCAGAGGTTCATTTGTAAACAAGAAAAACCATGCGTTTCTGCTTTGGAGTAGTTTATATTCTAGTGGGAAAGACAGAGCGTAAACAAATTAGCAGGTAAATAGGTAAGTTCGAAGAGCAATAAGTGTAGGAAGAGCCTTGGAGGGAGTGATGGAGGAGACAGCAGGTGGGGAGGGAGGACGCCTTCTGGGAGTGTGGTCTGGGCGGTTGTCTCCGAGGAAGTGACATTTGAATGGCCAGCAGAGTCTTGTCTCTAGAAGGCCTGGGAGAGGAATATTCCAGGCTGAGAACAGCGAGTGCAGAGGGCAGGAGGACTGACGAGGTTGGCGTATCGCGGGGGGAAGGTGGTGAGCAGGGCGGCCTTTCCATCGCGAAGCGTATCATGGATTTCACAAGCAGGCTGTGAATTACTGATGGAGACTCCGGAGAGGAGTTCCTGGCGGTCCCTAGGAGGACACGGGGGCTGCTCCGCCCCCCACCCCGCAAACTCCCCGCATGGACACACGCAACACTGTCGATCTGAACGGATGACCCCCTTTGCTCTGCTCGTGGTGAAGCTTCAAGCGAGGGTGGGGCGAGCAGACTTCTCAGCAGCCCCATCAGACCGAGTCGCCAAGAGTTGCTAGGTTACGCCTGGGAAAACTGGCGACGCGTGAAATGAAGCCCAGGCGTTGACGCATCAGCTTTTAGTTTCAGAGCGGGCAGTTCTGTCGTAGACTTGAGGGGTGCAAGCCCACCTGTTCGCCCAGCGCACCTGTTGTCCAGGCAGGTGTGACCCCCCCCCCCCAGACAGTCCCAGTGGGAGCGTCTTCTTGAAGGTGTGACCTTTAGGGGGCAGTTGAGTGACTGGCACCTCCTCCCTTTCCGTTTCCATCCTTCCCACGTGCTCAGTCAAAACCCTTTCTCGGGACTTCCCTGGCGGTCCAGTGGTAAAGAATCGCCTTCCAATGCGGGGGATGCGGGTTCCCTCCCCGGTCTGGGAGCTAAGATCCCACATGCCACGGAGCAACTAAGCCCCTGCGCCTCAACCACTAATCTTGCGCACCTCAATGAAAGAGACCATGTGCTGCAAACTACAAAGCCCATGCACTCTGGAGCCCACGCGCCACAACTAGAGAGAGAAAACCCGTACGCCACAACTGGAGAGAAGCCCGCGCGCCGCAACAAAGATCCCGCGTGCCGAAACTAAGACCTGAGGCAGCCAAAAAAACAGGAAAAAAAAAACCTTTCTCTCGACCTGCAGCTCTTTGATCCTAAGTCGGGGCGCACACTGGGTTGTGAACCATTGGTAGCCGGGGGGATCAGCGCGGTGGGCCGTTGCTAGTGATTTAAAGAAAAATGAAATAAGATGACAATACAGCCGAGTGCATTGGGAGTTGGGAGAGTAAGTCCCTGTTCGCGAGACCCAAGCATCAGCCGCCCTGACTGCGCGAGGCCCCGGTTCTCCTGGTCCCTCCACCCAGTCGCTTCCTCTGCCGCCCTTGCTTATCCTAGTCCGCAGGTCCTGACGCCACTCGTGTCTCCTGGCACATCAGGCCCTGGCAGATGAGAAGCATGGCCTCTGTGGGGCTCCCGCCTCCACCTCTGTCCTCCACCCAGGGCCCCGGGTCCTCCCTCCTGCCAGGGCCTCGGCCCTCGTGGCTCCGTCTTCATCCTTCTGGTGTCACAGGGGAGAGTCCAGCCACTCACGTTGGCCCCCGGCAAAGGCACCGCCCTGCCGCCACGCGGCACCTGTGTCAGTAGTGCCCGGAGGGTCTGGGTGGTCCTGTGACCCAGCCCCCTCCTGGACAAGTGGAGAAAATGAAGCCCAGAGGGCGGGCTGGCCCAGCCTGTGGTCACTCATCCATTCACCAATGAATTGTTGAGCTCCAGGTGACCCCTGGGCTCTTTAGGCGTTATTCTGGAAAAATACAGCGCTCAAGATCTTGAGTGTGGACGGAGACGCGGCCCGTGAGGGCAAACGTGGGAGGGTCAGGCGGGAAGACAGCGGTGGCCCCGCAGGGCCTCCTGAGCGGGGGGGGCGACGGGTAGAGACCCCGGGGGGTGTGGGGGAGCCGTGCAGACGCAGATGGAAGGGCGCCCAGGCGGGGGGGCCGTGGGTGCGAGGCCTGAGCATGAACAGCAAGGAGGCTGGTGCATGGCGGGCGCCAGGGAGCGTCAGACCCAAATGTCCGGGGCGCCGAGAGGCCGCAGGGGTGACGGGAGTGGAGGCCATCGCGGGGGGTGTGGTGAACTGAGAGCCCTTGCCCTGCTGACGGGGCAGCCGCTGTGCACGCGGGCTGGAGCTGCCGCCTCTTTGATTGAGAAAAGCTGGAGACGGGTTTTGTGCAAAATCTCCTGATTTTTAGATGTGTCATTAGTTATCCTTTCTAGGCCACGTGTGAGAGGTGTATCCGTGGCCTGGGCCAGTCCGATGTCTGCAGACCAGCAGCCTGAACCCCACGTGCTCAGGGACCATCGGGTCTTGTGAAAACGCTGATCTAGGTTCCTCAGGTCTGGGTGGTTCCCTGCACACAGGGCCCAGGCGGTGCCCAGGCACTGCTGGCCCCAGACCTCTCTCTGAATAGATCCTAGGGTCAGGCATCTTGTCTGTCAAAGTCAGATCAAGCTTGTGTTCACGTCCCGTGAAAGTGGCTGGGCCGGTTGTTACAGATTTGAAGGGCGAGTTAGGGTTAGTCTGATTCTAAACGTGTGCTCTGTAGCAGGTGGAGATGGGACCTCGTTTGGGGGTCTGAAGGGAGGCAGTGGGACAGGTGGCCCTCCAGGAAGTAAGATGCAGAGGAGACTGGTGAGACTGCCTCTTGGGAGAGCAGTTCCAGGGACGCAGGAAACAAGACTTGTTCTACAGTGAGCCGCGGGCAGACCGAGAGCCAGAAGAAGGGCAGGTGTTCTGTCTGCAGGTGTGGCAGCCCTGGGGTCACTGGAGGTGGGTTGTGGTCCTGGGGGTCACAGAGCAGAGTGCCTGCTGGTGACAGTGAACACAGGAAAGGCACTGTTTGGGGGTCTCTCCCCTCCTTCTGGCCTCGCCATGCAGGCCTCACAGATGAGGGTTTGGGGACTTCCCCAAGGTCACCAGAGTCTGGACTTGAGCTCTGCCCTCCTGTGCAAAGCTCAGGCTGGTGGTCACGCCCCTGGATGGACCCTTTACCCACCGAGGACTAAATCCAGTTTCCTCTGTGACATGGGTGGGTCTGTTGGGCAGTGGGAGTGGGCAGAGGGGCAAACACTCAGCAGGAAGTTGTGTTTGTGCCTGCCGGTGGGAGAGGGAGAAGAGGCAGCTCGGTCTAGGAAGCTGGAAAACTGTGGTCACAGAGCATCTGTGATTACAGATCTGTCGCCACTCAGTGGCAACACCAGATTTAGACACAGTCAGTGGGTGTCTTCATGGAAGCAAATCATATCTACTCATCGCCAGGAAAGGTCGATTTGAAAATGGTTTAAAATTAGCTGTGCTAAAAATGAACGTTTTCATGAACGTTAAAAAAAGCAACAAGGCAGTTATCACAGGTAGATGCCAGATCCGTGGGGCTTTCGGAGAATTAATGAAAACAGCACGAATGCCTTTACTTCCCCGATGTTGAGCCCGTGCCTACCTGGGCTCCTGGGCAGGCTGTCTCCTCCGAGCCCGCGTTGCTTCTCCCTGCCCGTCTCTCCTGGCTCCTCTCCACCCAGCTTCCGCCTCGGGGGTCTGCCCTTGGACCCCCGCCTCCCCGAGCGAGTCAAACAAGGGTCGGGAGACACTGGACCGAGCCCCCCGGCCTGTGTGATACGCCCCCGGTAACGCATTTGTGTGGAATGACCTCAGATGAGGGAAGAATACAATTCACAGCTTGGGGAGGCCGTTGCTGAGGTCTGAGAGAGCATTGCTCGTGGCTCCTTCCCGGTGCCCAGCGGCTGGCGTTCGGCAGGGGGCCGGCTGAACAAGTGTGTGCATGAGGTAGTCAGTTCCACAGGGGAGAGCAGCTTGGAGGAACGCAGGAGCGCTCCCCCCGGATGCCGGAAAGCCCGGTGCATGCGGGTTTAGTCAGTACCCCTGACTCCCAGGCACAGGGACCAAAGGTGCACAAGAGGAGGCCGGCGGGTGCTGGGACCTCGCTCATCTCTAAGGACTGACCAGCAGCGGGCGCCGGGGACCGAGGAACAGAGGCTCCCGCTCTGGTGGGCTGCTCCAGGCAGGATCCGGGGCAGGGGGCAGGCGGGCATCACCCCGGGTTTCTTGTTGAAGCAGCAGTAACCGCAGCAGCTGCCTTATGAGTGGAATTTATAGGTAGGAAGGGAAGTCAGAACAGGCAGGATCAGGGGCTGCCCCTGGTTCCCTCATGGGCTCCTTGACAGCAGCCTGGGCCTGGACGTCTGTCCTGGGAGGGGGCAGGAGCACTGTGCCAGGACAGGTGCACCTGCGAAGGCTGGACCTCAGGGGCCCCTTCGCCTTCCCATCAGTCAGGGAGCCTGGGGCCGGGGGCCTGGCAGCCACAGGGAAGGAACGGTTCCCGAGACAGAGTCACAGCCCGTGGTCTGCAGGCTGACTTTGGCCGGTGGACGTGTTTCAGTTAGCCCATTATTTTAAAATAATTTTTTAAAATTTATTTTATTGAACAAAATAACATTTTACAACATTGTGTTAATTTCTGCTATACAGCAAAGTGATTCACGTTCTTTTTCATATTCTTTTCCATTATGGTTTATCACGGGATATTAAATATAGTTCCCTGTGCTCTACAGTAGAACCCTGTTGTTTATCCATCCTAGATATAATAGTTTGCATCTGCTAATCCCAGTCTCCCACTCATCCCTCCCCCACCCCCTCCCCCTTGGCAACCACAAGTCTGTTCTCTAGGTCTCTGTTTCTGTCTCATAGATAAGTTCATTTGTATAATATTTTAGATTCCACATATAAGTGATACCACATGGTATTTGTCTTCCTCTGTCTGACTTGTCCTGGCCATTATAAATAGTGCTGCAATGAACACGGGAGTGCACGTATCTTTTCGAATTATAGTCTTCTCCAGATATATGCCCAGGAGTGGGACTGCTGGGTCGTATGGTAGTTCTATTTTTAGTTTTTTCAGGACCCTCCATACTGTTCTCCATAGTGGCTGTGTCAATTTACATTCCCACCAACAGTGTACGAGGGTTCCCTTTTCTCCACACCCTCTCCAGCATTTGTTATTTGTAGACTTTTTAAAATGATGGCCATTTTGCCATTTGTCAACATTTCAAAACTCAGAGATAATTATCTAAAATATTGGATTTCTGGTTTTCTTAAAAAGAAGAAGAAGAAGAAGAAGACGATCTGGCCACACAGAGCTTCCACTCCTGACCGAGCAGCCCTGCTCCCTGCGGGCGGGGGTGTTCCCTGCAGTTCTCCACAGTCCCCACCACTCCCTATCACCTCCCTCACGCTAGGGGCCATTCGTCATCATGTTCTCATTATTCTGCTTTTAGGCAGACAGTAAAATGCTTCTTGTTCTTTTCTCCGGCGGGAAAGCGACATACGCACTAAGAGGAACTGTTGGAAAAGAAAGGAAGATAAAGATGTCTCTTTGTGGAAGAATAGCTTTACTTGTTTAGTATGTGTGCACGCTCCCGGCTGGCCTCCTGAATTTATATGAGCTGCCTCTCTGGAGGCACTGGCGTTTGTGGTCTCTGACTCAGAGGAGTCCATGTCCTGAAGCAAACTCCAGGCTCTTCTGGGCGTTTCTAAATCTAGCCGCTGGTGGGAAAGGAAGGGCACGGCTGGGGCACACCACGCTTTCCTGAGGCTGGAGCTGCAGTGCGGGGCTGGGAAGGGGGTGGTGTCCCACCTTCATAGGAGCCCCTCCTCCGTCTCTCAGGGCCCATGTCCAGTCTGGGCTGATGGTTAGAGGACCCACCGGTGGCTGCCACACCCTCAGACTCTCGCTGTCAGGGAGGGGCGCCGGAGCCTAATTACAAGGCGGCCCTGGGGCTGGTGAAATGCCCCCTCTCTGAGCTGTATTTGTGGTCCTGGTGGGTGTATCGCAGACAGGCTGGGCCAGCATTTAGTCCGGTGCTGGCGGAGGGCTTGATTCACCATCGGGAAGCAGGTTCTTTCCTCCAGGGTCTCCAAGCGTGCAGGTCACTTAGGCAGCTTCTGATGGGCACCTACTGTGTGTGGCTCTGTCCCCATCACTGGGGTGTGGCCAGCAGCGGCCCCACTCTGCTTCCGGGTCAGCTAGGCACTCGGCCCCTCCCCCAGCACACCACATGACCTTGAGCAAGGGCCCGCTCTGAGCTTTGGCTTCCCTGCCTGTGACGTGGGCGAGGACCCCCTCCTCATGGAGCTGTGGGGGGGGGTCAGACACCTCCCAGCCCAAGTGCTGAGCTCTGAGCACCCAGCAGTGAGCACTGAGCTCTGAGCACCCAGCCCCAGGCACTCGGCCTGACCGAGGCCGCAGTGATGTCAGCGCTAGCACCGCCTGGGACGTCCCAGGCAGCCGAGGAGCCGCCTCAGAGAGGAGTAGGGAGGGGACTGGGATGGAGCAGGGCTGAGCCTGGGGACCACAGACCTCCCCGCAGGCAGCATCAGAGCTCCGGGCCGGGTCTCTCTCCCGCTTCTTTCATTCTTCCGAAGGACGGCAGGGTCCTGAGCCTCTAGGTGCGGAGGAGTCAGGACTACTGTCTCCTTGTTGACAGGGGTCCTGCGGGAGGAGGGAGCTGAAAAGTCTCTTGTTTTGCCCTTTATTCCCCGCCCCCCCAGGATGTAATGCCTCACCTTGTGTATCTGCAACGGAGGGGCCGGTCCTAAATGCCTTCCTCTTGCAGATCCAGAAAGGCCCCCCGCGTCACTCCTCAGTTCCCTGGTCCCTGCAGTTACGTAGGAAAGGGTAGCAGACAGGCTCCCGCTGGGTCCTGGCTGGTCCTCTGGGCTCTGCTTTGCATACCTGCTCTCTCCCTCCTGCTGATTCACCAGCCAGGCCCTTCCAGGCTGTGTTCAGACCAGGAACTTCCTCTTCGGACCCCCCACCATCCATGTCCACGGGGTGACTCTCACCAGCCTCTCCGGAGAGCCTGGGACGGTGCTGAGCGGGGCACTGGAGAGGTGCAGAGAGTGCCTCCCTTCCCCCCTCCCCCCTCCCCTGCCCCTCCCATCTCTCCCCCTCCTGTCTCCCCCTCCCCTGCCCCTCCCATCTCTCCCCCTCCTGCCCCTCCCATCTCTCTCCCTCCTGCCCCTCCCATCTCTCTCCCTCCTGCCTCCCCCTCCCCTGCCCCTCCCATCTCTCCCCCTCCTGTCTCCCCCTCCCGTGTCCCTCCCATCTCTCTCCCTCCTGCCTCCCCCTCCCCTGCCCCTCCCATCTCTCCCCCTCCTGTCTCCCCCTCCCCTGCCCCTCCCATCTCTCCCCCTCCTGCCCCTCCCATCTCTCTCCCTCCTGCCCCTCCCATCTCTCTCCCTCCTGCCCCTCCCATCTCTCTCCCTCCTGCCTCCCCCTCCCCTGCCCCTCCCATCTCTCCCCCTCCTGTCTCCCCCTCCCGTGTCCCTCCCATCTCTCTCCCTCCTGCCTCCCCCTCCCCTGCCCCTCCCATCTCTCCCCCTCCTGTCTCCCCCTCCCCTGCCCCTCCCATCTCTCTCCCTCCTCTCCCCCTCCCCTGCCCCTCCCATCTCTCTCCCTCCTGTCTCCCTCCAGGGCTTCCTCGGGCTCTTTCCCTGAGTCCTTGCCTTGCTGCCTCTCTGGGGTGGGCATGTTGGCTGAGCTCTGGGGCTGGGCCCTGCCTGCCATCCCCTCTCTCCCCGCTAGAACCCCAGGCATGCAGGCACTGCGACCACCTGGGACTGGTGGGAATGGGCTGAGGTGGTAGGAGCAGACGTTAGGCGGAGGAGACAGCAGCCTGGTGCCGTGGGGTATCAGCTTGGCATCGGCCCGGCCCTGCTGTCCTGGGAACAGTGCCTCTCTGTGGGGTCAGGACTCCCCCCCTGCAATTTCCTTATCCCCCAGTCCTCCACCCAGACCCAGGCTGCTACTTCAGGGGAAAAGCAGCCACTGCTTCATTTATCCTAGAATCTTCTGAGAAGCATCTGCTCTGGAGCTGTGATGGGGCTTGAGCTGCACGGGAAGCTGGCAGCGGGGTCCCCGAGGGCTCCTCTCTCAGGGCTGCCCTCAGGATCGAGAGCGCCCTCCGTGGGGTTGGGGTGTGAGCATGGTGGCCAGGAGCGAGGACGCCGGGAATGAGCCGGGGTGGAGCTGGGGCGTCTCCATCCCGAGGATCCAAGGACTGATGTGCAGCCCCCCCAGAGGGAGGGAGACGGGAGAGAGAGGGATAGAGGGTAGGGCAGGGAGGCCAAGGGCTCCACAGTGGTTCAGGGCGGTCAGCTCTGGGCTGGGGGACTGAGTCGGGGACTGAAGTGTGTCATGACCCAGAGCGGGTAGATTCCACATTTTTTGTCGTAAGCATTATGGATCTCCGCATCGTGGTGGAAAAAGGGGCAAAGGGGAACCATCTCTGATAAGCTGCCACCCCCTGTGTCAGGGGTGAGGAGCCCTACAGGAGCCCAAGGGCTCCTTGCCGGACTGAGGTGAAGCCAGGGCCAATTCCTTGGGGTGTGTTTGCTGTAAAGATGCTACACCACGTGGGAAAAGTGCAACAACACAGAAGGCAGAGTTGAGCACGCCGGCTCCCCCCTCCATCCCGGGTCTCCCAGGGCCCTGCCCGGAGCAGCGGCTGGCTCTGTCACCTCAGAGGCAGTCTCCGTGTCACCCCCTGTTCCTTCAACACAGTGCTGCGTGCTGTAAAGACTGTTGTGTGCTTCTGAAAGACGTATCCTGGTGACTGGTCCATCCCTGTCTGCGCGGACCTACCTCACTCATTTTCACCACTGCGTGCCTCCCCCGCCCACCCCGTGATTTCTCTGCGGATCAACATCAGGTGACGGCAGTCTTTGGCTGCTGCGAACAATAAATATCTGTGTGCAGACTCCCTTCCCTTCACTGTGAGCGCGTCTGTAGGAGAACTCACCACAGTGGCCGTGCGGGGTCAAGCAGCGCGAGGCTTTAGCTTTTCACAGATGCTTGAAGCCACCATTTATGGGGGGGGGGTGTGTCTGCTCCAGCCCCGCCTCCGTGCAGAGAGTGTTGGGGTGACGGGTGTCTTGGGTCCACGTCCTCCCGTTGTCCACACGCCTCCCCCAACAGAGGCTGTACGTGCTTTGCAGTCTCAGTGTTGCGTTACCCCCGTCCCACCCCCATGTATAAAGCTGGAGGTCACACAGCTTCCGGTTAGTGTCTTGGGGGCCGGCAGCCTCAGGGGCAGGGCCGGCGGCTCCGCGGCTCCCACCAAGGAGCTGGACGCAGGAGAGATCCGTTCCCCAGGAGCCCAGTCTTGTCCAGGTCCCGGGCCTTTGCTCTCAGACCCACCCCTTCCCCTGCTGGGCTCTGCATCGCAGGGCTGACCACTGCTGGCTGGCTTCCCAGGTCCCTGCCCCTTGGGGCTCTGGTAGGAGGTGGGAGGGGAAGGCGGTGACGCCCCGTGCCCATCCTCTCTCGCGAGCCTCAGGCGGCTTTCCTGGCCTTGTCTTTGCAGCCCCCCGCTGGGCAGCTCCTCCAGCCCATGGCCCTGGCTTCCCCAGGTGACCATGGGCCAAGCAGGTGGCTTCCTGCTGTGATTAATTGATGCCTGGGTCGCGCCATCGTCCCCGTGGCATCTCTGTTCCCCTCTCCCCTTTGTGAACACTGCCCGGAATTAAATTTCCAAATCTTTGAGAGGCTGAAGCGGTTACTGTTTTCCTAGCCGGCCCCAGACCGGCACACAAGCTGTGGGGCTGACGGGAGATGCTGAGACATCCCCAGGAGCCTGGTCTGGGTAACAAGGGGGTGAAGGGGCTCCGTCCTCGCCCCCGCTGGCTCCTTTGATGAGGTAACCAGCCTGAAGAAGGCAAGTCACTGACATCTTTTGAAAGACATCGGCGCCAAGTCTTCATGCATCCCACGGGGAGAAATCCCACCCGATGCACCACTGCAGGGCTGTGGGTACCAGACCAGGTGCCGATGGTCTGGTACCGATGACCTGTGGACAGAAGCTCATCTCTGCCTGTCCTTGGGGCTGTGGGCTTATTTCCACCTCTGGAATGTGAGATTCACCTGCCGTCTGGACTCAGCGCAGCGGGTGTGGCCGGCAGAGCCTGCGGCTTGTTAAGCCCAGGGACTGTCGCCACACCCCCGGCTGCCCAGGGGCTGAAGGAAGGCGCGTGGCCCAGCCGCCCCGCGGAGGGCAGGCTCCACCTGGATCCCAGCAGGAGGGGAGACCAGAGGCAGGACGGAGCCGGCCTGGCGGAGAGCTGGGGGTGGGGTGGCAGAAGCAGAGGAAACGGAACACAGGGTCCAGGGGCAGCGAGGGGCCGAGAGCATCCGCACCCGGGCTGATCCAGCGAGTGGGCTGCATGCGCTCAGACGTGTCCCCACTTGTCCTTCGCTCTGCTCGGGCGCAGGTTCCCTTGACAACTGGTTCCTGCCAAGTCCAGCCAGTGAGAGCCAGGCACGAAGTGATACACCTCTGCTGTCGCTCAGAGGCTCCTGACGCTGCCTGTGTCACCTCCGTGGTCCCTGCTCCTGCTGTACCCCCCCTCCGCCGCCGACCTCAGCTCATGGGACAGGCCTGTTGTGTTTCCAGCTCTGCCAGTGGCCCCAGCTCTGCTCACATCTCCCCTTCCCATTGTCCTTCCCACCCTACGAGGGCAGAGGCTCTTGCTGCGGCTGTCCTCTGGGGACCCTCACCATCATCTCCTTTTTCAGGGTTTCCCACACTTCTACACCTACTTCCTATGTTCAGTCCCCTCTGCTGAATCTTTCCAGAGGCGTGGACCCTCCTGCCAGAGCGACTAAGGTGGTGAGGCAGAGGTGCGGGCGGGGCTGATCACTCGGGGGCCTTGGAGACCCTGGGAGGGAATGTGGATTTCATTCTAGGTGCAGGGGTGCCCAGGAGGCGGGTAAGCTGGGAGCCATGTGTGCTGAGTGGCGACTCGGCTGAAATGGGGAGCGGTGAGGGGGTCCAGGGGCTGGAGGAGGTTAAGGCAGAGGCTCGGAAACTGGGGAGAAAGAGGGATGCATAGCTACATGTCAGCTGAGGAACCCACAGGACTGGGTGAGGGTGGGCTCTGAGGGGAGAGGGAGGACCCAGCGTGACTCAGGTCTGGGCCCCCCTCCCCGTCCCCCACCCATCACCTCACCACGGCCTCTGTGTCCATCACAGCCTGGTCAGTCTCAGAACTAGCATCCTTATTTCCTCACTCATGTGTTTATCTGTTTATGCCTTTGTTCACTATCTGCTTTCCCCACCGCAGTGCAAGCCCCAGGCTTGGCACACAGTGGGTGCTTAATACGTGCTTGATGCAGAGGGGGGCCCAGGCCTTCTGGGGTCAGCACTGCTTTGCCAGCTGTGCAGCGCTGGGCGCTCACGTTTCCTCATCGTGATGACCAGGATGGCCGCAGGCTGCTCTGCGGGGTCAGTGCCCGCATGCAGCAGGTGCCCAGTAAAGGCAGCTCCGCTCTTCGCCTCTTGACCATCCACCCTTCTGTGAATGCCCCACTACCCCAGACAGGCATTCTGATCTTGGTTCATCTCTGGAGCATCTGGAGTTTGCCAGTCCTCTGTTAGATGCTGGGGACCCCGACACGAGCAAGACAGACAACTCCCGTCTCGGCGGACCTCACCACTTAGAGCGCACGCTGCTTCCAGGCCGGGAGACCCTCTCCCGTCCTCTCCGTCCACTTCCTGCCGTGTGTCGGGGCCTGCGTGAAGCCCACACCCCCGCCCATCCAACCTCACAAGGCACAGGCTGTCTGCAGGTTACAGTGGAGCCGTGTTTAACACAGGATGCAAGTTCACTTAATACACTGACTAACCGATGGGCTGAACGCGTGTTAAAGTTATAAAGCTCTTATATAAAAAGAGAGGGAAGTAAACCCTTCAGGCAATCAGGGTCTCTCAGATTGTCCCCCCACCAACACACACACCATTCTGCTCTGTAGATTTGACAGCTGTTTTAAACCAGAAAGGTCTGAAGACCCCGACTTCTGCAGGCAAGTTCCTCCTGGTCCCTCCTTTGGTCTGCCTCAGTGCTATTCAGACCACTGTACAGAAGGATGATATATGAGGTTACCTGCACAGACTGTGGATACTCCAGTTTATGGGGGATCTTAGGGGTTTTCAAGGGTCCTTTTGATCACCTCTAATTTTTACCTTATGGCCTCACTTTATAATTCAAGTGCCATGGAAAATATGATCTTCCAATCTAGTTTGCCTTATGTTCTGTATAACCATTTCAAGACGGGCTGGCCAGGATGTTAGCAAGGGAGGGGCCATATCTCATTTTTTAAGTGTTCTCTATCGTGCCTGGCTTGAGGCTGGCTTTGGTTGGGTTTGGTAAAAGTTGTGATGAAGAGTTGGTTGATTGGTGGGGTTAGTTGACGGTGAGATTGGTTGATGGTTGAATTGGTTGATAATAGGGTTGGTTGATGGTGGGGTTGACTGATGGTGGGGTTGGAAGGCATATGGTACAGGGTTGGGTAGGTGCGGGTCTGAGGCTAGGGCTGGACTCCCATTTATCAGAAGCTCTAGGCCGAGTGTGTGTGCAGAAAACAGGAAAAGATTTCAGCTAGTCTGGCTGGCCAGGTACAGCCCTCACGCCTGGAAGCTTCTACATTGTGCAGTGAACTCTCACGTGAGCCTACTGGAAGCTCCCTAGCTCTGTGAGTGGAGGAGGTAAAGATTTATTACCTCTCTAAGAGGTATGCAAACAGTGATGTAGATTAAATACATCTTTTATGGTGAATCAGTGCGGGCGGGAGTCAGGGGAGTAGACTTGAGGGCTCTTTCTACCCTAAAACCTTCAGCAAATACCTGTGGAAAACCATCATTCTCAGTAGTACCCTGCTGTTCTCAGAGCTGTGGTTGATGAGACAGTGGAAGTTTCAGGAACGTGATCTCTCTCCTTGAAGACCTCACCATCTCTCTGGGAGTAAGAAGACTCTCCCGTGAAACGTGACAGTAGTACCAGAGTGGGACGCATCCCACTGGGGGGATGTGAGATGTTTGGGCAGTACAGCGATGAACAGGGGTGGGAAGGGGTGCGACATCGGGGTGCGAGGACTCGTGCGGAGAACTTGGGCTCAGGGCCAGCCTAGGAACGGGACGTCCCAGTGGCAATGGGGTGAAGGTGTCACGGGGGCCAGGCTAGCTCTTGGATGCTGACGTGTTGCTTTCCTTCATTTGCTGTCATTTCCATTGGTAATTTAAGTTAATTTCAATTAGGTGAGTGCTGCAGAGGTGGACCTTAGTTTCCAAGAACAGTTGGTGGTCTGTGATGCCATAAACTCTGGTAACTGATACTTCCCTCTACCTCTAGGCAGAGATCATTGTGATGGTGGGACAGGACTTTCCAACTGTCTTGCGAGACAGCAAAGAAAGGTGACATAGTTGGTATAATGCTAGTGATTCCTCACCTGGTTTTTTGTTTTTTTTTTTTTTAAAGAGTAGTCAGATACTATTTTTTTTTAAATTTTATTTATTTATTTTATTTATGGCTGTGTTGGGTCTTCGCTCCTGTGCGAGGGCCCTCTCTAGTTGTGGCAAGCGGGGGCCACTCTTCATCGCGGTGCACAGGCCTCTCACTATCGTGGCCTCTCTTGTTGCGGAGCACAGGCTCCAGACGCGCAGGCTCAGTAGTTGTGGCTCACGGGCCCAGCTGCTCCGCGGCATGTGGGATCTTCCCAGACCAGGGCTCGAACCCGTGTCCCCCGCATTGGCAGACAGACTCTCAACCACTGCGCCACCAGGGAAGCCCCCCTCACCTGGTTTTAGTTCTCCGTTTCTGAAAAGTATCGCTTGAAGTAATGGCACTTCCAAAGAGGTACTCTCTTCCCCTCCCCCAAAGAGTTTGAGAAATGCCAAGTTTAACATAGCTCTCTCCATCTATATATTTACCCGAAGGAGTCTCAGAAGCCTTAAGTTGCTTGTAGTCACCAAAAGTCTTTAAAGGCAGATAGAGAGTGCAGCTTTTCCGAAACTTATCTAAAACCAGAAACATCGTTTCACAGAAGACCAGTGACAGCATCGCTCAGGAATTAGTGTTAAGCAATACAGTGCAGGAAAGTGGCTCTAGGAATGTATTTCCATTTGCCTTCCACAGATTTGTGATGGCTCAGAACACCGCTTGGCCTTTCTATCTGCAGATGGAGAACTTTAGGGTCCAGATCTTGGGATGTTGCCGAGAAGGCCGCTGCAGGAACGCACTGGTGGCCCCTCCTGTCTAGGAAGCTTGTTTTCCTGCATAGACAGGGGTTACTAATGAGGGCCCTCCCGCCCCCATGTCCAGGGCTGCTGGGTCCAGGCTTCTGCCTCCCCTGCCAGGGATTCAGCCAGGGACTGAAAGTGTTTCTTGACCCCTCATTAAGTTATCAGTTCTCGGAAACCGACCGGCTGGCTCCCAAATTGTTCCCTGTGACCCACTTACGTTTCCTGGTGGGGCCTCCTGGGCCCCTCGTCCTGGACAACAGCCCTTTTCCGTACCTCAGAGTTGCCTCCTTTTGTTCCCAATTAAGTCCCGGTGAACAGGGAAGAAGGCAGTTTAGCTGGAGGCCAAGGTCCCCAGGTGTCCTGGCCAAGGCTGGAGGGACCTTGATGTCTGGCGCTGGACACAAATGCAGAGCGAGCTCCAGGCTGGGTCTTTGACGCTGACGGAGGAGCAGGAAGCTCCCGGGATGCTGGTCTCCTAGGCCTGTGGCTTAGGGAGCACGGAGATTCTTGGATCCCAGGGTCAAATGTATGTAACCTCGAGAGGCCAGCTCCTGGAGTTCGGGGTTGTGCTGTTAGGTGAGCTGTCGTTTCTGTCCCCGTCCTTTGTGGCTTTGCATCCACTTGACTTACCGCCTACGTTTATGCTCTACTGGGCATCAGGGATACCAGCCAACTCTTACATTGCTCCGAGCACTTCACATATGAAAATTTATTCCTAGGTCGTCAGCTGGGACTTGCACCGGGGCCTATGGGTCAAGCTCTTATGGGAACCCTACATGCCGGGCGCAGAGGCACGGGGCAGGCGGGCCGCCTGCGTGGGGGGCAGTGGGGGAAGGGAGGGGATGCAGTAGCAGCGCAGGGGCGGGGCGGGTGGAGGGACCTGAGTGATGGGTGGAGCCATTTGGAGCGTCTGAAATGCGCAGAACCAAGGGCCAACACCAAAGGACTGGCCCTCTGGGTGGCAACACCAGGGCATCAGGGGGAGAGGCAGGCACTGGCGGTCACCACCAACCCCGGACGGTCCAGTGGCCGCCTCGTGCTCAGCTGTGCATTAGCCCTGGGACCCCTTCCAGCCTGAAGCCCCCCGATCAGGCTCGGGCCACATTAGCCACGGGGCCAGTCCCCCTCTAGGGCCTGGACCGGCGGCGGCTGACTGCCTCCGCTCTGCTTCCCGCGCAGCTCACGCGCGGACACCAGGTGGCGCTCTCGTCCGTCAGCTACATCGGCTGCTCGCTGTCCGTGCTCTGCCTGACCATCACGCTGGTCACCTTCGCCGTGCTGTCGTGAGTCATCTTCTGCTCTCCCCCGGGGCCCAGGGGGTTGGGCGGCTTTGTGCAAATGTCAGTGCCACCCCTGCCCACTTCGATTTCCCTTCCGGCACTTGCGCTCGGCAGGCGGCAAATGCCGGGCCCTATTTAGAGTCTGCACACGGTGTGTGACAGCTGGACGGCTGTTCCTCGATTACCTTTTGTTTTGAAATCTGGGGCGCAGGGAGGGGGCTCTGGGCGCTGGGAAAGAGCGAGGGGAGAGGAGGTGCCGTGGAATTGGAGGGCACCCGGCTTCAGCTAACCTGGAAGGCTCTGGAAAGGTCCTCAGCCCACAAGGCTTTCTGTCCTCTGGCCAGGGGAGAGCCAGAACTGAGGACCCCCCCAAATGATATCAAAACAGCCAGAGCTTTGTGGGGCTGGGCTGCAGGAGGCCCCCGGGGTGGGAACACTGGGGGGCCCCTGCCTCCCTGCCGGCTGAAGCCACATCTGGTCAGAGATTGAGGGCACCCCTGCAGCCCCCCCAAGAGGAGGCCGGCAGCTCAGTCCCTCCGTGGCCCTTTCTGAACCGGGACAGAAAAATAAGACGAGAGCCGTGAGTCTGGGCGGACAGCTGACTGGGGGCTGCTTGCACACTCCCCTCCGAGCTGCTGGGCCTCAGAGAAGGGCGTTTTCCCCACACCTGGCCGGGCCCGCTCTCCGGGGATGCTCGCGAGTTTATCTGCCCCTCTTCCTCCACCCCTGGGCTTCCTCCTGGGGGTTCCCAGGTTTGGCTGGTCGGGGGGGCTGCGAGAGCATCAGCAGGGGAGGCTGTCAGCTTCCCCGGCTCCCCCCGGCCCCACTCCCCGGCTCCCCCCATCCCCACTGCTGCCCACTGGGGACCCGGCGCCCTGGGGGGTGGGGGGCAGGGGTACACCTTGGACATGGGAGCTTCTGGAGGGATCCGAGCCGGGTGAGAGGAGACCGGCGCAGGTTTGGAGGGACCCCAGTGTTATGCTCAGGACGTTCCTCGTTCCTCAGCTATTTGCTCAGCAAGCCCACCCCACCCAGGCGTAGTCAGCTCTGAGGACGCAGCTGCGCCCAAGACAGATAAAAACACACCTGGCGGGGGGTGGGGGGGGCAGACAACGAGTGAGGATGCAAAGGCTGAAGACACATCTTCACAGCCGTCGGAGCCCTGAGAGCAGAGGAAGTGGGGCTCCTTCAGGCTCGGGAAGTTCTCTCTAAGGGGAGACCTGGGAAGGGACTTCACTGGAGAGGAACGGCTGGTGCAAAGGCCCTGAGGCTGGAGCGGGCTGGGGGTCTGTGAGCAGGGAAAGGGAAGAGCTGAGTCGGGCAAGGCTCAGGCCCTGCAGGGCCTGTGGAAGGAGCTGGGTCGTTTCCAAGAGTGATAGGGAGCCATCGAGGGTTCACAGCCGGGAGTGGCAGCATCTGGGCGGGCTTATCAGGCCCTCTTCGGTGGCCTCACCCCTGCCTCTCTGCCCCCAGCTCGGTCAGCACGATCCGGAACCAGCGCTACCACATCCACGCCAACTTGTCCTGTGCCATCCTGGTGGCCCAGGTCCTGTTGCTCATCAGCTTCCGCTTCGAGCCGGGCACGGTGAGTGTGCCCCCTCGGTCCTGCGGGGTCCACAGCGGGCCTCCCTCCCATCCCCTCCTCCCACGACTGTCACCAGGGCTGGCACCTTCTCCTGCTGGCTTCAGTTCAGAACTCAGACCACCGGATAGCCAGGCTATGTTTCCCCTGGGAGAGACAGGGACGATGACAGGACGCTGACAGGCCCCGCTCAGCCTCAGTCTCGGTAATGACGACACTTACGGCCCTGACTGCGTGCTGGGCGCCGTGCTGAGGGCTTACCTAGACCCACTCAGTTAATCCTCATAACAAGCCCACGAGGCGGTGCCGTCGTAACCCGCCTGCTACAGATGCCAGGTTGAGGCACGAGGGAGTTACAGCCACTTACCCAGGGTGGCCTGGTAAGCACTGACCAGGTCCTGACCTCGTGCGGTCTTGCTGCAGACACTGCCCTCTATCGCTGCTCTGACCATACACACAGCCGCATCCCCTCTGCCTGCCAAGGGCCAGCGGTCTCTGCAAAGGGACTGTGAAGACCCAGACCCACCTTGTCTCTGCCCTTTGTATCAGGCGGGGGGTTCTCCGGGGACCTAGGAAGTCTTAGATCTCACAGAAAGTGAAATGCTGAGACCAGATTGACCCAAGCTTGGGTGATGTGGGTCATAAACCTGGTTGAAGGGAAGAAGCAGAGATGTGCTTGCTCTGCACCAGGAAGGAAGGGGGACCAAGCAGTTTAAGTCAGTGGTCCTGGGGCGCGATCACGATTGGCTAATGGAAGATGAACTCTTTATCCCACGAAGTGAGGGTCAGCAGAGCGTCTTGTCCTCACTGCCCAGCAGGGTCCTCAGCCCACCTGCCTGTCCTGGGGCTGCTGCCTAAGGCGAGATCCGCCCTCCTCTGCTCACAGGTTTAGGGGTTCAGCCAAGCCTCTAAGAAGTTCCCGGCTGTGCCGTGGACAGATGAGGCCTGCACCAGCCTCATTCTCTCCTGCTGGGTGCTTTTCAAGCTCCACTGTGGATCATCACACGGGGTTTTCTTAAAACACAGCTTTGGGTTCAGCAGGCCCTGGAATTCCTATTTCCATCAGGTTTTCAGGTGATGGCTGAGGCTGCCTGTCTAAGCCACGCTGTGAGGGGTGAGCGCCCACTGTGGGATGGCAGCAGGGGGGGGAAGCGGTCCAGGCGTCCACCATCCAGATGGTGAGCCCAGGGACCGGGAGAACCTCCTGTGTGTCTAAAATCCCAGGCAGGGCTCTGAGTGATCCGTCCATTGGATCACCTCTGTGGCAGACAGGACAGGTGACTGTGGTGGCCAGTCTCTGTGTGGGGAGGGGCCGCTCCCCACATGAAACGGGCAGCTGGTCCTAGAAGACGCAGGGCCACCAGTGCTGGGACTACAAAAATAACAGATGTGTCCCATATTTGTATCTAACTTTAACAGAGCCTGATGACCAGAAGCACAGCATTTCAGTAACTTGTTCCTTTTATTTCTTCCCTGAGAATCAACTGATCAGGGGGCCTTGGGAGGACAGGACATGGAGCCCCCATAGAGATGGTTGTTCTTGGTTTCCATATTTGTTTCCTTCCCCAGGCTCCTGGTTCCCTGGCCCTCGTATCCGAGCTTAGGGATGGGTGGCGGTGGATTCACAGAGAGCATGGGTGGGGGGGATCTCTGACTGAGGCTCCGGGGTGAATCTGAGCCCACGTGGCTGGGCTTGGAGTTGTGGCCAAGACGCTAGGAGCGAGAGGGACCAGCAGACCGCTGCCGCCTTGAACAGGGGAGAGGCGCACGCAGTGGTGAGCAGGCCGCTGCCCTTGTCTGCTTGTCACCGGGAAGGCAGGTGGGGTGTCGGTGCCCCGGGCAGCCAGAAGGAGCAGACATTACAGGTGGTTCGTGCACCTCTGTTCAGTACACCTGCTGAGAGTAAAGTCCCGTGAAGCGGCCGTGTCACTCAGGCCTTTCGGCTCCAGGTAGGCAACCAACACCTTGAAACGGAGAACTGAAGATTCCTGAGTCGGGAGGTGGCAGCTACGTCACAGGCTGCGCTCTCTCTGCCCCTCAACTCCCTTCCCCTCACGCGCTCCCCTCCGGGCCGGGGTGGCTTCCGCAGCTCCGGGCTCCCGTCCTCGGGTCCGAAGGAAGGAGGGAAAGCTGCTCACCGGCGCCTCCGCCCACCCCGGAGCCCACGCCCGGCGACCCGGCCAGTCACGTGCCCACCCCTGAGCCAGTCCTGCTGCAGGGATGGGGATGTGTACGCTGATTGGCCGGACCGAGACCCTGCCCTCTCATGAACCAATCACTGTACCTGGGAGGGGGTGTGGTGCAGTGATTGGCTACTGCCTGAGTCACGTGCCCCACTCAGATCACTCAGCTGGGAAAGGCGAGACGTGACTCCCCAGGAAGAAAGTGAGGCCACGTGTTTAGAAGGCTCCCCCAGAAAATGGGTGCAGGGAGGTTGGGACAACAGCAGGCTTCCACCGCTCACACCCCGAGAGAGCTTATCCTCTGTGCCGTTGCTTTGATCCTAGACCCCGTGCCAGGTGCTGGCCATGCTCCTGCACTACTTCTTCCTGAGCGCCTTTGCGTGGATGCTGGTGGAAGGGCTGCATCTCTACAGCATGGTGATCAAGGTCTTTGGATCAGAGGACAGCAAGCACCGCTACTACTATGGGATCGGATGGGGTAGGTGGGATGGGATGGGGCAGGTGGGGCAGAGGTGGGTTGTGATTTCGTCTTCATGTGAAACACCTCTAAGAGGCCAGGTGCTCTTAGGGTTGAACTTCCCCACACTCTTTTTCAAAAAAGTCAGTTTCCATGGGGAGTGCTTTGGATTTCTCTGTTCTAATGGTCAGCTTCCCTCCTCCCTGGGAAAAATCCCAGAGGCACTTCTCTGGAGCCGGTGCGGGGACAGTGGCCTGCTTCTCTTGGATTGACACCCCGGCTTTAATGCAGGGCACCAGGCAGGGGAGGTGGCCTCTAATCTCACAGTGTATGGGTGCCCTGGGGCGAGGGCAGTCGGGGCCCTGTGTTCTCAGCCAGTCACGCCTGGGATGGACCCTGTACACTATGGGTTGTGGTTGGAGGGAGGAAAGGAATTCTGATCTCTCGGTCGCTCTTACCTGGAATAGAGTTTCTGCTCTTACCTGGAATAGAGTTTCTGCCCCATGGTGCTGGGGAGAATGAGAAATGCAGGCAGCCTGCCCCAGGGAGATATTGTGGCTCTGGACTGGGTCCCGGGGGAGGGAGCCTGTCTTGTTGGCCACAGCTGCCTGGAGTGGAGCAGGTTGTAGCCCAGGTGTCCCAGCGTGTCAGTTTTACCCAGACTTAGTAGGTTTTCTTGAATAAATTTTTCTTAATTTGCTGCATGCCCTTAAGAGAATTTATAGAGACTTTAAGTGGTTGTGTTTTTTTAAAGCTAACTTTCACTCGTTATGGTGGTCCTTCATCCTGGGAGTCACCTCCCCACTGACTTTGTTTAACTTCCTTCTTGCCCATCCTGAGGAGGAGCCCCGGAGCACAGGAGACCCTGCTTCCTGCCAGAGTAATTGACACCTGGCATTCTTGCATCTGCTGTAAAGCATTAATCCAGCATAAGGGACCTGCTACTTGTGTCTAGTTTTCTTGCGATAGATTTAATTTTCACGGTCCCCATGGTGCAGGGAGCAGACAGACATTTTATTTTGTGCTTTGAGCTGGCTAACGTCGTTTATCTGGGGGACGTAGTGGAGGTAAATTATGTGCCCCTCCTGGCTTTCCTGCGGAGCCCAGAGAGGCTCACGGGGGCAACGTGGAGAGAGGAGGCACAGCCGCCGCCTCCCGATGGGTGTGGCCTCGCAGGGAACTCCCGGTGGTCGCCAGCGATGTCCTGTGTCCCACCTGCGGGCAGGCTCGCTGTTCATGCCGCGCTCCTCCTCACCTGGATGCCTTTGCTCTGGCTGGGCTCTCAGCAGGAATGTCCTCTCCTCTCCATTTTCTTCTTGGTGAGCCCAAGTCAAGCATGACCTTCTCCTTCCATCCTGCCATGACTCCCTGACAGAGGAGGGTTGCTTCTGCCTCTGACTTCTGACTTCATTTAGTAAAAGGGTTTACAGGACAAGTGACCAACCGCCTGTAATGGCTAGTTTCTGTATGGAAACGGTCAAATGGTTTAGAGATATGTGCACGCACACACACGCACACACCCCGTAGCCACAGCAAGGACAGGTGAAATGAATTAAAAGTGTGGAGTTTGTCTCTGCAGTGACAGGAGTCAGGTGTGTTGGTTCAAGATGGAGGTGGGGGTCATAATCCAATCCAGCCCTGAAGGATCTCTTCTTTGGTCTGCACAGTGTTGGAGAAAAAAAATGAATGATTTGCCAATACTTAAAAGTGGAGAGATTTTGCATAAAATTATAGAGTTCTTTTGAAAGGTGAGGTGATCTGGGAACCCTGAGCTTCCATTCCTACTTGACAGCATTGGCTGCGACTGTACGGTTTCTGATGCCAGCGTCTTCCCTGTGGGTGTCCGAGTGTACAGCCTCTGTCAGGCGCTCCCTGCAAATGGAGCGCTGGGCTGGGTTCCAGCAGGGCTCTGTCTCCACATCAGCGTCCCCTTCACTGATTTCCTCAGGGCTCTGAATTGCGTCCTTCCTTCTGATGGGGTTCGACTTGGCTCTGGGCCTAAGTACGGACAGTCCGCAGGCAGCTGGCCTCTCTGTACCTGCAGTTATGAATTAAGAGGGAACTGGAGGCTGACCCAGGGCCCCGGGGGGTGACCCTGCAGGGAGGGTGCCCCAGAGAGAGGCCACTTCCCTGGAGATTTTCACCGTGCTCTTACCCTGACCTTCAAATGGTATCATTTTTTGAAACTCAAGGCCTGTGTTTTTGACTGAGTTGGGATTGGAGGTGTCAAATTAACAACATACCTGAAGTTTAGCTGCATGTCAGGTCCTGTGCTTGAACTTGAAAGGTGAGTGTAATGTAATCTTTGTCCTCAAGGAGTCCATGTGGGAACTGGGAGATCAGGTGAGTGATAAAACAGTTGAGCCTTTACACGTTGGTGCAGCAGACATGAATCTCTGACCACAAACAGCAGATGTGAATCTCTGACCACAAAGTCAGAAGTGAAAGAAACAATCATAAACTCAGTAGCGAAAGAAATGCAACTTGCTTTATTTTCCTCTGTTACGACTTCACTTCTTTTGTGAGTGCCCACTCATCAGAGGGTGAAAACGTCATCAGAGTTCATTCTGGACCCCGCCTTTCTCTGAAGTTGCGCTGGTGTCCCAGGGAGGTGACACAGTGCCAAGACCCCGGGACGTGCATCCGTCAGGGCAGGCTAGGTTATGCTGCCGTAACAAGCAGCCTCCAACTCACATGGGTTGACAACAGTCGCATTTATCTCCTGCTTACACTGCGTGTCGTCAGCGGCCGGTGGCAGTGGGAGGGGCTGTGCTCGGGGCAGTCCCTCAGGGGCCCGGGGTGATGGAGAAGGTGCTGCCTGGAGCCACTGCTGGATGCTGTGAGAGAGAAGACGAGCCGGGGGGATGTCACCCGGGAAATCAGATACTTAGCCGAAAGAGGCATGGGTCAATTCTGTTCACAACTCACTGCCCAGAAGGAGCCGACAGCTCAACAGCCCCAGGGTGCAGAAGTGCAAGCCTCCATGTGCCCAGAACGAGGCATCCAGAGTGTGGCACAGTGACTTCTACCGGAGGGCGGGCCACTTGTCTCCCAGCGTTGTCATCTCTCTGCCCCTCCTCTGTCGAGACACCCCACCCCTGTATTGGGTTTCATATCATCCATCCTCTCGGAGCTTTGCTCTGCGGGTCTGGGTTAACATTTCATAGCAATGCTCCTTATGGTCGCTTCTCACATCACCCCTCCCTCCTTCCCTGGATCTTAGGGGCCAGCAGCCAGGGAAGCACCAGTGTGGTCCCTCTGAAAGGTCACCACATTCCAAAGAGAGCACTTCTTGAGCTCCACAAAGTCAACGTCCATAGGACAGGACCAGAGGAACCCCAAACTGCGGAGGCAGGTCGCGTGTCTGCATGGGTTATGGGGGTGTGAATTTCAGATGCTAGCAGCAGTGGAAAAGGCATCGGAGTTGGTTCATAAGAGTGGAGATTATCATGCAGAGATGGGCTTCATACGTCAGCACATCCTTAATCACATCCATGGCCGCAGCGCGTGTGATCCTCACCACAGCCTGATGGCACGTGCTGTCATCTCCATTTCCAGAGTGAGAACGTGGCAGCCCAGAGAGGTTCAGCCGGGTCCCTGAGGCTGCACAGCTGGTCCAGGGGCCCTGGGACTAGAGCCCGGTGTCGTGTGGCTCCGAAGCCCAGGCTTTTCCCACTCGCTGACTTTTCCATCCTGTTCCCACGCTCCTCTTCCCGCCGCCTGTGAACCTATCCTTGTTAACAGCACCCTCACCCAGTGCCTGTGGCTCCTGCAGCGTGTTTCAGAGAAAGCAGAGGGTAGGGCCCACCTTCTTCTCAGACCCTTCCGGTCACTGCCCTGTGGCCTGTCTTCTGAGCGTCAGTGTTGCTTTGGGGATCGTAGGAGAAACGTGTCAGTTGTGAAGGCAGAAAAAGAATCTTCAACTCCTCCGTTTAACTTTGGGCGGCAAAGAGATGCCAGCCCCTGACTTGGGCCCCCGCCGTGGCCACGATCGGGGGAGGGAAATGTGGTGTTGACTCAAAGTGAAGTCAACCTCAACCCCTGAGTTTGAAAATCTGTCCTCCCAGGCACCCCGGGTTCTTACTGCACCTTCCAGAACACCCCCGGACGGGGCCCGGGGGACGCTGCAGGGTCCTGCGTGCACCTGCTGGGCTGTCCTATGGACCCAGATCTCCTGCAGTGCCCACTCCTCCCGCACCCCAAGGCTTGAGCTTCCTCAGGAAGATGGGGTGGGGGGGAATCTTGGTGCTCAGTGCCCCCAGGGCCCCTCACCATCTCAGGGCCCATGTGATCCTCCCAAGAGAGCCAGGCAGCGGGGTTCCCTGCAGCGCCTGAGGAAACCGAGGCCCTAAGTGAGTGGGTGGCAGGATGCGGGCCGGATCCTTGGCGTCCCGCTTGTCTCCTGTGACTCTGGGTCCATCAGGGCAGGAGGGCCGCAGCCAGAGGCTCCAACACCAAGAAAAAGGCTCTGGCTTCTACGAGGTCATGCACGCGGGTAGAAAACCCGAGCGTGACAGCGGGTCAGCAGTGAGAGGTGCGTCCCCTCCCGGCCCCTGGCCTGTCCACCTCTCCCCAGAGGCTGCTTGCTGGTCTCCTTTGAGGGCCCGGTGACTGTCTTGTCCAGATGTGCTGTGATGTAGTCAGACTATTTTGACATCCAGACAAAGTGTTTCAGAGACAGGACCACTCTCCAAAGACTCCTTTTCAAGGAGAATCATTTAACACTGCTCCTCAGAAGGGCCGGTGTGGAGCGGACCAAGCCACCAGAGGTCGCAGGAGGGCTGAGGCCTTGAGGCGCCCAGGCCTGGAGCCGGGAGCAGATCTCCCATGGGCGGGGCAGGCTCGGCCAGAGGGGCACAAGGAGCCGCCTGTCCTAATGTATCTTCCCCTGCCCCCTTTTATCCCAGCAATCTGCAAAGTGCAGGGTCCTGGTCAGGAGCCCTTCCTCCTGACCACCCTCAGGAGGGGAGGGTCAGTGGGTGGAAGGGGGACCCTTTGCTGTCTCTTCTTCCCCCTCCCTTCCCTGCAGGGGAGCAGAGGCAGGTGCTGTGCTCAGGGCGCCGATCAGACAGAGGCCCTGGGCATGCTGCTTCCCCAGCAGCCGGAAGGGCGTTGTTTTCAGATACAGAATCAGATTCATAACGGATCTGCCCTAAAATGCATGTGTGTGTGTGTGTGTGTGTGTGTGTGTGTGTGTTAGTTATCTCTTTGTTTAGACTCTAAATTCTTGGAGCCTAGGGGCTGTTCTGTGTCCTCAACACTTAGCACACATTTCTTTGTACACATCAGGTATAAAATGAATAAATGAATGAACGAGTCAGAGGAGACTGGAGGAAGCTAATAAAATATTCTGCTCTCATTTTCTGCAGGTTCTCCTCTTCTGATCTGTATCATTTCAATAGTCTTTGCCATGGACAGTTACGGAACAAGTAAGAAGTAAGTGAAGGGGTGATCCCTGTGTGGGCAGGACTCCCGTGGGGAGGGGCACGGTGAGGGTCCCCGTGGCTCGTTGTCTTGCTGTGTTCTTCTCGGGGGTGGGGGGGCATCTGTCCAAGGCTGGTATCCTCCAGCCCTGGCAGTAAAAAAGGCCTGATAGAGTGAGAAACACCCCCGGCGGTGCTCTGGGCTTCCTCCCACCTTGGAACTAGCATCGAGGGGGTCGGAGTGCCTCCTGCACTGAGTGGCCGGGACAGGTTTCTGATGGGAGCTCTTCATCCATGTGGTTGTCCTGGACGCAAAGTCTGGTCACCTGTGGAGCCCCGTTTTGTGCTGACCCTTTCTTGGGGTGGTCAGCAAGTGCCTAGTACATAAGAAGTCCCGTTAAGTTACAGCCGAGTGAATACGTGTGGTCTGATGTGCACCCGCAGGGGGCGTTCTCATCGCTGGGGCAGCAGCAGAGGTGACAGTGTATGTGCCGGACCTCGTGCGCCATTTTGAAACTGCAGCTGGTGGGTCCCTAGTTGGATCAGGAAGAGGCTGGGTTGGGACAGTGCGACCGGGTCAGGTGTTCACCTCCCAGAAATTTGAATTCCTTTCCTCCCAAAGAGAAAAGGGCTTTAGCTCACCTGTCTTTAGGGAGCTGCCCCTCTCCTCAGCCAAGCTGAAGAACCACTGAGTGACAATGCCATGGAGAGACTTTAAGAGGAGAGAGAGGGAGTTAAACACTCTTCCAGCTTCAGCCTGAGATAATTTCTCAGCTGAGTTGCTAAAGTGGGAGGAATCTGGCTTTTTCTACTTTAGGGCGACAATTTCCTGAAGATGAAGCACTTAAAGCGCTGAGTCCATATTGAAATAAGAATGATTAAACAACCATTGTTCTGGCCCATTCCTCGCAAGCCTGCGTGGTATCCGAAGTCAAGGCACTAATTAAAAGAAGAAACTTCTTCTCAGACACATCTCATTGGCATTTGTTCCGTGTCTTTCCATCTGGGAGCGTGCAGATGCTGGGCCGCCCACGGTGCGTCTCAGCTCCAGGGTCTGTTTCTGATGTAAGCCTCTCACCCACTCATGTGCCCGAGAGCGAGGCAGCCCCAGCAAAGGTCCGGAAGCTCACTGAGTGTCTGGGGAGGACAGGGGATCTGAAGATCCTCATCCACCTAACATTCTGCGCGAAAATGGTGGAAAGCACCAGCTTCCTCTTGCAGAACCCTCACCCTCCCAGGGAGCCTGGGTTGGAGCTGCCCCTTTGCAGAGGGACCACCAGACTCGACGTGTGTTTCCATATTAAGTGCCGCGTCCTCGGACAGGAGGCTATTTTCTCCAGGCTCTGGGTTCCAGACGGGAACGAGCCTCTTACAGGCGCTGTCACCTGTCTGGGGCATTTCGTGTCTCCTGGTCCAGGAGGTCTCGGGGGAGGACGCGGGCAGAAAGGCAGGGCGCAGGCGTGGACTTGGGTCCCCTAACGTCCCTGGGCCTCAGCCTCCTCCTCTGCAGGGTGGGGTCATCACAGCGCCTGCCTCAGGGGCGCGTGGGGTTATGGGGGCGACGCTGTGCCGTCAGGGGGCTGCGCTGGGTGAGCAGGGGTGAGCGAGTGACCAGGCGGCCCCGCAGGGACGTCCGCGTCCTGCGTCCGTGAGGATGCGCCGTGCGCCTCACCGGATCCTGGCGGGGTGTGCCAGGGGCACAGGGTGTGCTGCCCCCGGATCCAGGCAGGTGACGTGTCTCAGGGACGCCGGGCTCTTGGCGGCTCTGATGCTCTGGAGAGGAAAACGGTGGTCCTGCCTGAGCTCCTGGAATCATGTCTCGTAAGCCAGGAGCAATTTCATATCCTCAGACTGGACCCTACTTCCCAGATGGGGCTTCTCTGGAAATCAGAGCCATGGCTGGGATCCACTGGGACCTTTCTTCTCGGTTGTGGAGCGGGGTCGGGGGATGGCGCTGCCGGGGGTGGAACTGACCGACAGCTGATGAGAAGACGAAGATGGTCCATGCTGCCACGTGATGCCTCCTCACTCCTTGAACCCCTGCAGAAGACACTAGTTAAGTCAGTATTTGAAATGCTCTGGAAGGAAGCCGGCCCCTGGCAAAAGCCTATTTATTTATTTCTCGCATAAAATTAAGACCTCCTTTGGATTTTGGCTAGACTCTTCAGAGATTGCAAGTTTTTCCACTAACCAGGTGACCTGTAAAAGCCTTCTTTTCCCCGAGCCAGTCTACAGACCTGGAACATTCTTCCCAAGAGTGGGAGGCGTGAGGTCATGGACAGGATACAGACACGTTTGTAGGGATTAACAATGTCCTTGTGACTGTGCCCCACGGTGTCCCTGTACTGTCCCGGACGCAGGGCCCCTGGGACGTGGGATGGTGCACTGAAGTAACCTTCTGCCCCCTTCCACAGTTGCTGGCTGTCGCTCGGGAATGGTGCCATCTGGGCCTTCGTAGCTCCTGCCCTGTTCATCATCGTGGTACGTCCTCTGCCGTGCGGGCGCGGAGCTGGGCTGGGGAGGGGCCGGAGTGGAGGAAGCCCTGGGCTTTGTGGAGGTGCAGCTGGGCCCCCTGAGAGCACGTCCTAAGCTGGGGCAGCATAGGTCCTGTTACAGCCGCTCGTGGGGGTGTGACCCAGAGCCTCCTTTCCCCAAATGATACTCAGGAAGGTTGGGCAGGTTTTCGGGTCTAATGCAGATCTGTTTGAGGCCCTCGGTGCTTTTCATGCTGAAGCAGCAGGTGTGGGTGTGTGTCCAGGAGGAGCAGTGCAGACCCAACTGGTTCTTTTCTTTCCCGATGCTCTTCCATGGTCTCCTCACGCGCACACCTCCGTGGTCAAGGAGATGCAGGATCCAAGGCTATGTTAGGGAGTTTTCGTCCGAGCCTCCTGGGAACCACACAAAACAGGATTCCTGTGATAATGAGGGACCTATTCAGAAAGGGTGACAGAAATGGGGATTTCTAAGCTCACAGCCAGGAACGTTTGCCGTGGCTGTGCGTCTGGGGTTCAGACGAGGCCGTCTCCACGTGGTTCTGGCTCCCCACCTCTCAGCTCTGTTTTCCTATAAGTTGGCTCCATTCTTAGCTAGGTTGCCCCAGATGCTGGTAAGAAACTCTAGGACCACACAAAATTATAATAACTGCCATGGGAAAAGAAACCCTCCTTTGTTGTTCTTGCTATTGTTCTACCGACATGTCCCACAAAATCCTGGGATCGATTTTCTTCATTTCTGATGGGCCTGGCGTGGACCTCTGCCCACCATGGGCCCCTCGCTGAGGCCAGAGGAGCAGCATGCTCTGATTGGCCAGAGGAACGGAATGTTCTGATTGGCTAGCCTTCACTGAAGGCAGTGGAAGCAGAATGTTCTGATTGGCCAGCCCTCACTGTGGCCAGAAGAATGAAATGCTCTGATTGGCCAAAGGACTGGAACGCCTTGATTGGCCAGGCCTGGGTCACAGCTCTAACCCTGGGTCCTTGTACTTGGTTTCCCATGAAGTTATTTAACGTTAATAATAAAGCTCAAATTTATAGAGCATCTTTTTTTTTTTTTTTTAAGATCTGAATGTGTTTTTACATTAAATTTCTCTCTTACTTGCCCCTAAATTAGCTGCTTGGAGAGATGGTAATTTCTATTATTACAGAGGGGCAAATTAAGGTGCAGGGAATAAGTAGAATGATAAAATCCTGGCCCGTGATGGTAGCTGTATTAGTTTAGGTGTCCCCTTCCTCTCCTCCCCCCCATCCTTCTACTCTCCCTCTTCCTTCCAGGTGCTAGTAAACCAGCTTGAGTGCCCTTGAGTAGAAAAGGCTCAGTCCTGGGAAACAGGGAAATCAGTCATGGCTGGTTCCAGGCACTCAGTGATGTCCACAGATATCTCCTACTCAGCCCATGGTCCCATTGCCTCCTTGCTGGCTCCATCTCAGGCAGGCTTTCCTGGGGGGGACATGATGGAGCTGGTACCCAGACACATCCTCCAGCTCTGCAGTTCAGGGTAAGGAGGGAGGCACTGTTCCCAGCAGTCCCAGCAGAAGTCCCAGGGCAGATTCTGATTGGCTCCCATGGGTCAGGTTTCCAGAGCCATCACTGAGGCTGGGGTGGAGGCAGATGATTGGTCAGGCCCGAATCACATGACTACCCAGGGGCAGGGTTTATTATTTTATCCACCTGAACTCTCGGGGCTAGAGGTGGGGATCCCCAGGAAGCACTAGGGAAAGGGCCTGGGAGAGGGGGGTGCCAGTACCCGGGTGCTGAGCCTGGCTGGGGTCTGGTCAGAGGTGAGGCATCGCCATGCTGTCCCAGTCTGGGCCTCTCTCCCCACAGGTGTTGGGGGCTGACAGCAGGACACCCCCATCCCTCCTGCCCACCTTGTGCAAATCCACAAAGCACACTCTCCACACCCTTGGCTGGGGCCCCAGAACATGCTGTCCACGCACCCCCAGGGTGGGAGCCAGGCCATGCTCACTGCCTCTAAGGGTGCTGCCTTTGAAGGGTGTTGGGGCCCCAGGTGGGCCCGGTACTGGAGGTGACGGAAGGGACTCCAGCCAGAGACACTTGAGACTTTGGTGTCCTCATCCGTCGCCTCCCCCATCGGGTGTCCCGGCTGTGGTGGCACATGAACTGTCCTCCCATCCTAAGGACAGATCCAACGTTCTGTGTCACCAAGGATGGCTGCCGGAGGATGGATTTATTTGGAGAGGGTCTGTGGATGGCACTGAAGCCCAGCGCTCCTGCCTCCCCTCCATGTGGATCTTTCCTAAATACTGTGAAGCCAGCCCTCCTTTCACTCACCCCCCTGCTCCCTTCCCCAACGGCTGATTCGAAAGCTTCTTTTGACTTTGTTCCAAATTCGGTGGCACTGACTGAGGCCGTGGGCCCTGGTGGTTAATTAGAAATGTATCCAAGGGAAGACGCCTAAAGATGTGGCTTCTTCCTCCTTAATTAAAATTCCACTCAGACATCCTCAGGCCACACAGAGGTGCAGCAGCGTCTTCTTGGTAAAGGGTTTCCAGTGGGGCAGCGTGGGGGGCATCATCGTGGTGTCATCATCTGTTCGGGACATGAGGGAGGGCGGTGGTGCCAGCCCCACACACGCTCCCCCCGTTCGGGCTGCGTTGACTCTGCTCCCCTCCACGCCGGTCTCCTGCCAGGTGATGTGTGCTCAGGGGCGTCCGCGGGGACAAGCAGGAGACGGGGGCGTTCCCTTCCTGACATGCTGGCTCTGCGAGCCCCCTGGGTCCCCCGTGGCCCCGGCCCCCTCGGTGCCAGAGGAGAGGCGGGGCTGTGCTCCCAGCTCTGCAGGGCTCGTGGGCCCACCGGGCTCTCTGTAGGGTCCGCGCAGGGCCCTGGTGGGGGGGGGGGGTGGGCGACGGGGAGACGGGGGCCTTGCGGGCGTCAGCTAGGTGCCCCTCCCATGCCACTCCCCTCCTGCTCTCGCTGTCCCTGGGGGGCCGGTCTGGATGGAAATGGACCAGGCTCAGAGGGAAGTAGGAACCGGGGGCCAGGAGTGCACCCCCCGACACCTCGTGCAGGGCAGTGGGTGCACGTCTGCTCCGTCCCCCTCAGGCCACACTCCTGTCGACAGCGCCGGCCCAGCCCTGGCCGCAGGGTCCCTGACGCTGTCCCTCTGCCCTCAGCCCTTCTGTCTCACAGGAGCTGGTGTCCCCGGTGCCCCGTGAGCCCTAGCCGTCTCACCGGTTGCTGGCTCCCTTGTGGTGCTTGGGACGTTTTCCTTCTTTGTCCATCACAGATGGTTAGAATCACACTGCTGTGTCACCTCTGCGAGGGAAGGGGGATGGCAGTCTTTGCCAGGCCAGGGCGATGGCACACCTGTTCTGTAAAGGAGATCTCCTTCCAGGAAGGGCTGCCGGGTCGGGAAAGGGACGGGACTGTGGTCTCAGGGCGTCCGTCCTTGGCGTTAACTCCGAGCTCTGAGTACAGGCCCGGGTCCTTCCATCAAGTGCTTTCAGCTGCGGGAGGCGGTGCGTTGTCGTGGTGACACGTCCCTGAGCTTTCACTCCAGGCTGTCCCCTGTCCCAGGGCTGCGTGAGGACCATCTGCAGTCACTTTACCACCTGGCCTTTCACAGGCTGACAGAGGCTCCTGTGAGCGACCCTGCGGGTGCCCCCCCTTCCTGCTCCTGGGGTCAGGGAGGACCACTCGCCTTGTCCCCCAGATGGAGACACAGGCTCAGACCAGACTCCATTCCCCCGGACAGTTAAACCCTCCTGGTCAGAGCACGGACAGTGGGAGGGGTGGAAGGGGAGTAAGTACTCACTTACTTAAGTGTAAGCCCTCCGCCCTGTTCTCTCTCTGCGCTGACTTAACCCCCCAGGTCTGCAGGGCCCGGCAGCATCGCCCCCTCCCAGACTCCCCGGGTGATCCGGCTGTTTCCTCTGACTTTGGTCAGTGACGGCGGGGGATCCGAGGCGGCCCTGCCTGGGTCCTTCCCTACCACCCACCACAGCGAGGGGTCCAGCAGCAGGGTCCCCACATCCCATGTCCTCCAGGCTCGCTGGAGCCCTGCTGTCCTTCCAGAGGGGGCGTTACCTGCCCCCCACCCCACCTGCTCCCAAGGGGTTAACATCCATCACCTGGGACAACAGCCCTGGGGGCCTCTGCAGAGGGGGCGTTACCTCCGCCCCGCCCCAGCCCCTCTCCTTGACATCAGCCCCGCGCCTGCGCCTGCGAGGACTGCAGTTCTCACACTTGTTAGTAATGGAATCCCTGGGGAGCTTGGGAACGGTTCCTGCCTGAGCCCCACCTGGGAGGTTCTGGGTTTACTGGACCTTTCAGAGCTCCCGGCGATTCCGGTGTGGAGCTGGCTTGCAGTCCGAGGTGGGCTGCGGGAAGTCCGAGAGCCCTGGGCTGGGGGGAGGGGGTGTCCGCTGAAAGCGGTCAAGTGCAGGGTCAGCTGGCCGTGGCCCACGTGGTAGATCCCGCGCAGGTGCCGGGCACTTGTTTACAAACTGCCGCGTCAGTCACGCTGCAGCTGTTGAGTTTAGCTGTTACAGTAGAGACTGGGAGGCCTGAAAAGCCAAAAATGTTTCCTCCCTGGACCTTGAGAGAAAAAGCATGCAGACCCCAGGCCAGGGGATGCGGCGGAGGGGTCCTGAGACCCAGCCTCTCCGACTGTCCGGGCTCAGGCTGGCCGGGGGCGGGAGTGTCCCGTGTGTCTCATTTCCTCTGAGGACCCTGGGTTGTGCCAGGCTGAGTCGTGCCCCGTTGTTCCCAGAGGCGCTCTGAGGACAGCAGGTTTCAGCATCACAAGTAGGGCCTGGCCCCATTGGGTAACGTGTGCAAAGCTCTGTTCGGGCGCGTGTTCACGTGAGCACGTCCGTGGGAAAGAAATGTCTGGATGGGTGCACCCGGGATGGCGTTCCCCAGAGAGGGGTTTGTGTCCGGGGGGTACTTGCTTGCACATCCCATCCATTGAAAAACACCCACATGTCACATGCATCATTTTAAACTAAAACACTTCGGAAAGGTGCATGTTCACGTTGGGGTGTGTGGTTTCGCTGTGTCCCAGTGAGGTTGGTCCCGGAGGGGCAGGCACCTGTGGGACGGGGTTGTCACCGTGGCACCTGGTGGGCCCAGTGCTGGGGGGGAAAGGGCAGAACCGAGCCCCTTCCGGTTCACAGCTCACCTGTCACCCCACTGCCAAATATGCACCCACCAACTGTCCCTTCACAAACTGTTCTCTCCGATTATGAAGGGACATGGATATCATTCCCTGGGCGACTCCAGTGAGGCTGAGTGCAAAAGTGCCCACGGAGCAGGCAGGTGTTACAGAAGCAGGGACGCCGTGGGCCACAGGGGCCACCTTAGCCTGAGCCCCCCCAGGGGGCTTGTTCCGTGCTGGTGCCACCCGGGAAAAAGGCCTCCAAGTCAGGGAAGAGAAAGAGTCTAGAGTTTTAAAATCCTCCTCTCACCTGCGGAGAAGCCAAGCTAGTTGTGTGACTCTGCAAATACAGGTACATAAATAAAGATACATAGTTACAGATCCAGTTACCAATTCCTGAGAACAGATATGGACATGGGTACAATTACAATGATAGTTACAGACATAAGGATGCAGAACCATAAATACCTATATGGACATAGAAACAGGTATAGATACACATGAAGCGTTTACTATGTCTTTATGTGTGTCTGCACGTATAACCTTTCACTGTGAAATCGTGGTACACATCCCAATGATTTTTCACAAATACCTGAGTGGCCCTGAGCCCGGTAAAGAAACAGAGCATGGTCCCAACCCCAGAGCCCTGCCCAGCCGTTCCCTCCCCCCAGCAAAGATCCCCATGGTCTTGAGTGTATGTCCTCCCTCCACCCCTCCCCTCCTTTTTTTTTTTTTTTTTTTTTTGCTGAAATGCAGCCTGTGAATTATTGGTTTGACATCTGTCATAAGTAGCTTGTTGGCTGTTCTAATGCGGAGATACTTAGTTGATGAAATACCCCATATTCACGTTACAAACGCCTCACCCCAGGGCCTTTCCCAGTTTGCAGCCAGGCACAAGCCAGGGCGAGTGAAATGGAGTGAGGGGGCCAGGCCCGCTTCTGTTTTGTATTTTCATGAAACGCCAGATTTGTTTCACCCTCAGCTGCTGTCTCCCACTTAATTGCGTGTTAATGTAGGCTCGGAGGTTAGCCTGCACCTTCTCTCATGCTGCCGTGGCCAGCGTGATTGTCTTACCAACGCGGGGGGAAGCGTGCATGTCAAATGAAATCAGACAGGCCCCCCGCTGAAAGAGGGCGAGGGGAAATAAATAAACCCCAGCAACAGCTTTGGAGACATGGGCATGATGATGAATTGTAACAGCCAATCACGTGGGCAGCTTAAACATTATTGAAACGCTTCCTTCCGGGTCTTCAATACAGAGGCCAAGAAATAACAAAAGACCTGAAATCGAATTAATCACTTGGAGCATTTCTGTGTCTGTGGAACGATTTGCCATAATCTGATCATCCATTCAGTGGCCACATCACAGAGCCTGTGCACAGCAGTCTGAATCGCCTGGCGTCACACCCGAGAGGTCTAGGGCAGAATCCCGGGTCAGCCTCCAGCCGGCGAAGGGAGAGATGGTTGGGATGAGACCTCTGGGGTCACGTGGGGTGTTCACGCTCCTCCCCAGAGGCTGCCTGGCGTCCGTCTCCCCGGTCCCAGGCTCTGTGGCTTCTCCATCCCCTTCCCTGAATTATTGGGACACTTCACAGTGGAGCCTCTTTTCCTCCTGAGCTCAAGGTCATAACTGAGACGTTCACAGGAAAAGGGATTGATGTCATTTCCCTTTTATAATTTAAATAAGTAATTTGATTTTTGAACATTAACACACATGGTTAAAAATTTGAAAGCAAAGCTTAATAATGTATATATCTGAGCAGTCTCTGCCCACGTCTCTCTCTTAACTCCCTGGTTTCCACCCGCCCCCCAAACAGACAACCCCTGATGCTAACTTCTTGTGTATCCTAGGGGTGCTATGAAGATACAGGCGAATATAAATATATATTCACCTCATTCTGTGCCTTTTCCACGCACACAGTGTGTGCTGGACCTCTGGCTTTATCAGCACAGGGAGAGCTGCCTTGCTCCCTGATGCGTCCACAGAGTAGGCTGCCCACGGTAGCCCCCAAACCTGCTCCCTGGTGGAAACAATTCAAGTGTTTCCAGTCTTTTCTGGTTACAGACAAGCCTTCAGCTTTGGCCAGTGGGTGAGGAACCCAGGATATAAATTCCCAAAGTGAAAGAGGCAGGACTTACAGGATGGCACACGGAGGACCTCAGTAAATGTTCTCCCCCTAGAATACAAAGAAGCTGCTGGAAGAATTATACGTGGAAAAACCTCAAACGTTTCAGAACTCCAGAAACCAACCAAAGGCTGAAAAGCATTTAATCACGAACAATCGCTGAATCTTGGTGAGAGCAGCAGGGTCTGTGGCTTTTGATGGGCCACTCGGGCCCCACGTCCCAGCTCCGTGACGCAGCTGTTGTCACTGGAGGTGAGGACGAACTTCCTTCCGGGCGCGCGGGTGCGGCGCCTGTCTGACCTCAGAACAAGCTGTTGGCAGACCTCGCTGAACCTCAGTGTCTGGAATAGACATCCCCATTCTTAAAGCGGCGACCAGTTCGTCCCCTGGCTTTGGTCACCGACCCGGTTGAATGGAAAAGTCCCTGCGTTTTCACACCAATAGCCCGGCGTCCGTGCTGGCCCCCCTCTTTCCTGTCTGCTGAGCGTGGCCTTCCTGCGGTGCTAAGCCGGTCAGCCAGCGCGGGGCGGGGAGGCGTGGAGGGCGCGGTGATGCTGACGGTTCCCATCTGCCAGCGTCTCCCGTGTGCCCGGACCTCGGGAGACTTCCGTCGTCATCCCCACTTTACAGGCGAGAAAACGAGGGGGAGTGAGGCGGCCCGTCGGGAGCCAAGCTGCCCCGTGTGGAGATGGTCAATTAAGACGAGGGCCCCACTGACGGCACCTGTTCTTTGTTTGCTCTAAAGACTAATGATTAAGCTTTACTCGCTTAGAGTGATGGTATAAGCAAGGGGCTAAGCGGGCAGAGGTGCCAGCTTCCCAGGGCTCCGTGCCACGGAGCAGCGTGGGCAGGCTGAGCGGGTTCTGCAGGAGCGGCTGCTGCTGAGTCCTGGACCTGCCGTGCGAGCTGGGAGGGGGAAGCGGGAGCAGGGCCGGGAGTGGGGAAAGCGCTGGGTACTGAGGCAGAGCGCGGAGAAGTGTCTTCGAGGCCCCTGAGGTAGGGGGTATCAGCAGAGATGCTTTGGAAAGGCCTCAGGCTGGGCCCCCAGAAGGAGGCCTCTAATGAGAGCCTTCAGGCCAGGCACGCGGATGTGTGTGCGGCGTGGCCGGCCGGGGCAGGAGGGGCCTGAGTCCCCTGCAGAGTCCGGGATGCTCTGCTGGGCCCCAGGTCTTGTGTGGGGAGGGCCGCTTTCCCCGTGTGGCCTGCCAGGAAAGCCTCTGTCCTTGCCTGTGGTCAGGCCTGAAGGTTCATACGTGGCCGGGAGCGGGACTCCTCACCAACTCTGTAAATGACCTCAGAAGTTTTCAGATACAAGGGAGAGGTCCCGTCACAGCACAGCCCCGAGCCAGCTGTGGACCCTGTAGCAGAAGGAGATGGCCGGGCCTCACTTCCCCTGCTGTCACCTGCCTGGTCAGGCTCCTGTTCAGGACCCTGGAGAGCTGCCCACGGGAGGGGACACTGTGCTAGAGCCTCTGCCAGAGACCCTCACAGCCCCCGCCCAGCCCCCAGCCCCCGAGGGGAGCCTCCGAGCCCCCAAACCCCAAGGGGAGTCTCCCAGCCCCCAGCCCCCAAGGGGAGTCTCCCAGCCCCCAGCCCCCAAGGGGAGTCTCCCAGCCCCCAGCCCCCAAGGGGAGTCTCCCAGCCCCCAGACCCCCAAGGGAAGTCTCCCATCCCCCAGCCCCCAAGGGGAGCCTCCCAGCCCCCGGCCCCCAAGGGGAGCCTCCCAGCCCCCAGCCCCCAAGGGGAGTCTCCCAGCAGGTTCCCAGCCCCCAAGGGGAGTCTCCCAGCCCCCGGCCCCCAAGGGGAGTCTCCCAGCCCCCGGCCCCCAAGGGGAGTCTCCCAGCCCCTGGCCCCCAAGGGGAGCCTCCCAGCCCCCAGACCCCAAGGGGAGCCTTCCAGCCCCCAGACCCCCAAGGGGAGTCTCCCAGCCCCCAGCCCCCAAGGGGAGTCTCCCAGCCCCCAGACCCCCAAGGGGAGTCTCCCAGCCCCCAGACCCCAAGGGGAGTCTCCCAGCCCCCAGCCCCCCAAGGGGAGTCTCCCAGCCCCCGGCCCCCAAGGGGAGTCTCCCAGCCCCCGGCCCCCAAGGGGAGTCTCCCAGCCCCCGGCCCCCAAGGGGAGCCTCCCAGCCCCCAGACCCCCAAGGGGAGTCTCCCAGCCCCCAGACCCCCAAGGGGAGCCTCCCAGCCCCCAGCCCCCCAAGGGGAGCCTCCCAGCCCCCAGACCCCCAAGGGGAGTCTCCCAGCCCCCAAACCCCAAGGGGAGTCTCCCAGCCCCCAGCCCCCAAGGGGAGTCTCCCAGCCCCCAGCCCCCAAGGGGAGTCTCCCAGCCCCCAGCCCCCAAGGGGAGTCTCCCAGCCCCCAGACCCCCAAGGGAAGTCTCCCATCCCCCAGCCCCCAAGGGGAGCCTCCCAGCCCCCGGCCCCCAAGGGGAGTCTCCCAGCAGGTTCCCAGCCCCCAAGGGGAGTCTCCCAGCCCCCGGCCCCCAAGGGGAGTCTCCCAGCCCCCGGCCCCCAAGGGGAGTCTCCCAGCCCCCAGCCCCCAAGGGGAGTCTCCCAGCCCCCAGCCCCCAAGGGGAGTCTCCCAGCCCCCAGACCCCCAAGGGAAGTCTCCCATCCCCCAGCCCCCAAGGGGAGCCTCCCAGCCCCCGGCCCCCAAGGGGAGTCTCCCAGCAGGTTCCCAGCCCCCAAGGGGAGTCTCCCAGCCCCCGGCCCCCAAGGGGAGTCTCCCAGCCCCCGGCCCCCAAGGGGAGCCTCCCAGCCCCCAGACCCCCAAGGGGAGTCTCCCAGCCCCCAGACCCCCAAGGGGAGCCTCCCAGCCCCCAGACCCCCAAGGGGAGTCTCCCAGCCCCCAGACCCCCAAGGGGAGTCTCCCAGCCCCCAGCCCCCAAGGGGAACCTCCCAGCCCCCAGATCCCCAAGGGGAGCCTCCCAGCCCCTGGACCCCCAAAGGGAGCTTTCCTAGCAAGGAGGAAGCATTGGGCAGAAGATGCAGAATCCTCTGCTGTGGCCTCTGTGGACGCACAGCCGTGGGCCTGCGCTGGGGGCAGGAGGTGAGAGCCGGGCTGGGGGCAGGAGGTGAGAGCCGGGCTGGGGCAGGAGGTGAGAGCCGGGCTGGGGCAGGAGGTGAGAGCCGGGCTGTGCTCCAGTGCCCAGACTGCACCGCGGGTGTTCCTGCTCCTCCTCATTAACTGGAGAAACTGAGGTTCGGAGGACTTTAGTACGTTACCCAGGGCCACACCCGGGGAGCACGTGGTGAGAGGAGGCTGGAACCAGCTCTGTCTGATTCTGAGGTCCACAGCCTCCTTGCCCTGGTGGTGAGCAGAGGGGCACTTTCTTCGGCGTGCTCCTGGGGACTCGACCTGGGGTGTTTGGCCGTCTTTTCTCAGGAGCACAGATGTGGGCTCCCAGAAGGCAGTCTTGCAGGTGACCTGTGCAGGTCAAAGTTCAAGGACACGGCTTCGATTTCTCCCAGAGACGCCCCCTGTTTGCCTGGGAAGGCTGGCTGGGGAGAGGGCCAGGTGGGCTCGGAGGTCCTGCAGGTGCGGCTGCAGCCCTCACCTCGTCTCTCGTGCTCCTCATGCAGGTCAACATGGGCATCCTCGTTGCGGTGACCAGGGTCATTTCACAGATCAGCGCCGACAACTACAAGATACACGGAGATCCCAGCGCCTTCAAGTAAGCGGGACCCTGGGCTGTCAGCCATGCCCCTGCCCACAGAGGCTGCTCGGGGGTAGCAGGAGGCGGGTCACACTCTTGGGCTTGCTTGGTGTCCTCATGATGTCCTGGGGAGCATGGAGCGTGTGTCCTCATCGGTCTCTGTGACCAGCACCAGCTCGCTGCCCCCGTTTGTGAAAGAAGGGGGTCTATGAGATGCTCTCCCGGAGACTGCTTCACCCCTAGGGTGAGAGGAGCTGGCGGTGGGGTCCAGAGGAGGGTTCTGGAGCCCGACCGCCCTGCCTGGGTCGGTCCTGCCTCAGCCCTACCATCTGCTGGGACCTTGTGAGCTATTCAACCCCTCAACACCCTGATTTCCTCGTCTGTGTGGTGAGGGTGATGGCGGCCGTCTTACAGGTTGTCCTGAGGAGGGTGGAACTTCCTGACCTGCTCTGGGGCTGGTTCATCCTCAGAAGGAACAGGTGTCTCTGAATGGGGCGGGGGTTCCACTCACACACTTGCTGCCTTCTGGGGTTTCTTCACCCCATTGTCGGGGCTCTGTCAATTGCAAGTGACAGAAAACCCAACACAAACTGGCTAAAGCACAAGGCGTACCTATCGACACAGGCAACCATAAGTCCAAGAATGAGTCTAGAATGGCTTGGTCCAGCGGATCAGATAATATCACCAGGACCCAGCTCCTCCTGCACTTCTCAGCTCCATGCCCTCTGTCGGCTTCACGCTGAAACGGACTCTGCCTCCTGGTGACAAAATGGCTGCACAGGAGGTTCAAGTCCATGGGAAAGTGTGTCTCTTTCCCCAATGATCAGAAGTCCTGAGCCTGGAGACCGAGACTCAGACCAGACCAGACCACATGCCCATCCACAAATCAGTCCCAGTGGATGGAAATCACCAGTTAACCCTGGCCTGAGTCACACGGTCCATCCTGGCTCTGGGGTGCAGTCAGCACCCCTGAACCACTGGGCCAGGAAGTTGGGGCAGTGGCCCCTCAAAGGGAATTTAGGGGCTGCTATAGAAACAGGGTACAGTTACTAGGCAGCTGACATTCTGTAAGTTACTTTATCTACACTATATCTCTTCCGATCTGAAAGGGAAAACAGTAGACATATCAGCAGCAAATCGATAAGACAATTATTCTGTAATGAATTCCAGACACTGTAAATTAACCTGACCAGTGGCTCCGGCCCCCTCGGGCTTTTTCAGCCCCTGGAAACCTTCGAGATGCTCCTGGGTCAGGGTCACTCCCCTTCCTCTTGCATCAGCGAGAACAGGCAGCGCTGCCCTGTGAGGCCGTCAGTCCCCCGGCCCCGGGGGCCTGGCTGGGGAGCAGCCTGACCCTCCCTCATCCCAGCCTCAGCCCCCAGGCCCTCCCCTCGGTGCGCAGGGCCCCGTCTGACCCGGCACCTGCAGGACCACTGGGCTCGCTGCGCCCAGAGCAGCCCGGATCTCACCCCACGCCCGCGCCCCCGTCTCTGCCCCGCCCCCTCTTCACGCTCCGCGGCCCCGAAAGGCAGCTGAGCCCACGACCCATCTGCCCTCCGTGGGGACCTGGTCCCCAAGTGGAGGCTGACACGGGGGAGGTCGGGGCCGTGCATCGCAAGGGCGTTTCCGCGTCTCTTCGGAACCAGGGCCGGGGCGCAGCCGCTGTGCCTTCCTGTGTCCTGTGTCCTGCACGTGACACGGCGCCCAGGACCGACCTCCTGGAGAGAGTCCGGCCCGTCCCTCTGGACAGACCCCCGACCCTCCCCGCCCAGCATGCTCCCTGCCCCGCCTCCTCTTCTTCGCGTGGCCGAGCGGGACCCTGGGTCACTGCCTCGCTCCCTTCTGAGAGTCCCCGCCCTGGGCTGGTGAAGCAGGAGCCCCGGGAGCCGGGCGGAAGACGCAACACAGCCTCCTCGGAGCACTTCTGGCTCCTTCTCTCCTGGTTTCAATCTAGTCCTTTCCTTCCTGCCCAGCGGCTCAACGCCCAGTGACTTAACGCGATGAGATGCTTCCTCAGAAGCCCTAACAGGGCTGCCTTCCACCTGCTTTCTCACCTCTATTTATTGGTCCTGATTCCAGACTCCCCAGAAAGCAGCAGAGAACGTTCAGTTTTCCCAAGTGCGATCCGGGTCCCGGGGGCGGGAGGGAGGAGGATGCCGGCCGCCGGGGAGCAGGGGGGCGGGCATCGGGGAGACTCATGCGTCCGGACCGCGTCCCCCACCTGCCCAGGCCTCCTCTCCTGCAGGGACCCCGCTCCTTCTGCCTTTGACAAGGGACCTGGCTGCTCTGGCCATGTTAACAAGTCCTCAGAGAGCCTCAGCTAGAGGAGTTTCCTCCAAGATTTTATCATTTATTGCTTTAATTTTGAAGTAAAAATGAACCATCCCTTTAAAAGTAACACATTGATACCGACTTTTCAGCAGCTGCTCCTTTCAATTATGGATTTTCCAGGATCTAAAGATCGAATCTAAATCACTCATGATATCTTGTTCCCCAGATTCAGGTGTCTTATTTGAACTGTATTGACTTTATGAAAACACGCAGCTGCAGCTTCCCTGAGAGATGACGTGTGGGGACACATCCTTGGTTTTCTAGGGATTTATTTGCTGCGAGGAGCTGTCCCTGCCGGGACCTCGGGCTTCTGACCAGGAGGCTCCTTAGGGCCATCGCACCTCCTCCTGGGAGGGGCTGGATCCCTGAGCGGCACTTCTGCACGTTCATGCATTTGCTCGACCTTCATCCGTCCCGTGGCCTCTTCCTCATCTTGCCCGCTGGGCCTGGCGCTGTGCTGGCTTTGGGGCTGCAGAGATGCAGAGCCCAGCCTTTAGAGGACTCACCGTCTAGTGAGGGAGACCGTGCGGGTCGCAGCGCCAAGGGACGAGGGCCTTGGAGGTTGCTTAGCTGAGCAGCATGGCACCCATCTGTCTCTGGACTTCTCTGTCGTGCTTACGTGCAGAAACCGCCCTGTGGAGAGCTGAGCTGTCTGAGGAGTCAGGGTGGGCTGGGCCCCAGTTAGCGTACGATGATTTGCAGGGCGTATCAGAGGCAGCCAGGACTCAGACAGCCCCTGGGGCATTGCCGCCACACCAGCTCCGTTCTGGGCTCTGCAGACACGGGGGGGGGGGGGGCGGGGGCGGGGGGGGGCCCAGATCCTTCTCACGGAACTCGCGTTCCAAGGGAGAGCCTCGAGGCCGACGCTGCAGGTGCCGCGGCGCTGGGTGTGTCTCCTGCCCCCGGGGCTCCTCGGCTGCGCTCCGCTCTGTGGGCACCTGGCATCAGCATTTCCCTCAGCATCACCACCTGTTGGATTGGCGCGGTCAGCCTGAGTGCCCAGAGGATGTGCGGGCTCCCGGAAGCCCGGTGCCAGCTGCCGTCCTACAGCGCTGCCTGCTTGGCCCAGAGCCGGCCTTGCAGGGGCCCCGTCTTACACGTCCGGGCTAGTCAGCTCCTGAGCCAAGGCCTCCTGCAGGGAGGAATCAGGTCTCAGTCCCAGCGGGGCCTGTGTCTGCTCCCACCTGGAAGCCTCGCGTCTGGACCCCCCCGCCTGCCCGCCCTCCCTGTCTCTCTTGGCGTCTGGCCCCCCGCCTGCCCGCCCTCCCTGTTTCTCTTGGCGTCTGGACCCCCCGCCTGCCCGCCCTCCCTGTCTCTCTTGGCGTCTGGACCCCCCGCCTGCCCGCCCTCCCTGTCTCTCTTGGCGTCTGGACCCCCCGCCTGCCCGCCCTCCCTGTCTCTCTTGGCGTCTGGATCCCCCCGCCTGCCCGCCCTCCGTGTCTCTCTTGGCGTCTGGACCCCCCCGCCTGCCCGCCCTCCCTGTCTCTCTTGGCGTCTGGACCCCCTGCCTGCCTGCCCTCCGTGTCTCTCTTGGCGTCTGGACCCCCCGCCTGCCCGCCCTCCGTGTCTCTCTTGGCGTCTGGACCCCCCCGCCTGCCCGCCCTCCCTGTCTCTCTTGGCGTCTGGACCCCCCGCCTGCCCGCCCTCCCTGTCTCTCTTGGCGTCTGGATCCCCCCGCCTGCCCGCCCTCCCTGTCTCTCTTGGCGTCTGGACCCCCGCCTGCCCGCCCTCCCTGTTTCTCTTGGCATCTGGACCCCCGCCCGCCCGCCCTCCCTGTCTCTCTTGGCGTCTGGGCCCCCGCCTGCCCGCCCTCCGTGTCGCTCGCGCAGGTTGACAGCGAAAGCCGTGGCCGTGCTGCTGCCCGTCCTGGGAGCCTCGTGGGTCTTCGGCGCGTTTGCCGTCAACACCCAGACTGTGGCCTTTCAGTACGTGTTCGCCGCGCTCAACTCCTCACAGGTGAGGGCCCGATGGGACTGTCGGCTTCGTGGGTGGACGCGCGGAGCAGCTTGCCTCTGAGGCGGGAGGGAGACCCCGTGCTCTGTCCCCTCCACACACACGCACCTCGTGGACCCCGAGCGTGGAGGGTCCCCAAGGCCCGCGGACACGGGCATGGGCAGGGCGTGCACCGGGGTCTCTGAGCAGATGGGCCGTGCAGGACCCCATTCACAGCAGGGCTGCCTCGTCCTCCTGGACAGTATCTGTGGAGGCCCATCCGGGCCTGGAAGGAAGACGGTCAGCACGTGGGCAGCTCCTGAAAGGGAGCCGGGCGTGGAGAGGTGGTGATGGGGGTACCTTGGGCCCTGAGTTCTCATCTGCCCTCTGCATGGAAGGACGGCAAGGGTGACAGCCTGGAAACCAGAGACTTGGGGTGCCCAGAGTCTTGAGTCCCCAGAGCCACAAGCCCCCAGAGGAAGGGTGGAGGCGGGTGCCCGTGGCCATACACAGCCTACGTGACCGAGCCCAAGGCTTAATCTGCCCCGGCCCCCACCATGATGTCCTTGCCACATCTGGGTCTGCACGACCAGTGACGGTGCCAGGCTTCTAATTTGTAATAAGCCCCCATGCATAGTTTCCTTCTGGCTGTTTCTAATGAAAGGGGACAGCTTGTCCTGGCTGCAGCCCTACACACCCCAGGGCCGGGCTCCTCATTTATCCTCTGTGTCCCATAAAGTTTCCTCTTCCGTAAAGTGGGAACAATAACGGGACCCACGTTGTGGGGGGCTGCTTTTCAGCACTAAATGAGATGAAGCACGCGAAGTGTTTGTCTAGTGCGGACCCAGAGGGGCAGTCTCTAGGTGTTTGGGGAGATCCTCACCTTGTGTCTGTTTTCACTGTCATCGTCCTCCTCAGTTTGCAGGTGAGGACACCAGGGCTCGGTTTAGGTGACGCGCTCGTGCCTTCGCATTTGTCCGCCCCAGCATGTTTGCTCCTCTCCGAGGTTAAGCCTGTCTGGGCGTCCACCTGTCTTTGTATCTTGGTCATGGCGGCTGCCTGCGTTTAGGTTAGATTACAGGATCCTCTTCCACCCTTATGGACTCCAGACCGTAGGGTCCAGCATCACGGCTCACTCCCATGCTCCCCAACACCAAGCCATGCCAATGCCACTCTCAGAGCCCATGGGTGGCATTGGAAAACACCCTCAGAAAGTGTTTGTAATAAAATGCAAGTGGCTCTGATTCTGTGTTTTCCTCCCCTTCCTTCCCAGGGATTTTTCATCTTCCTTTTTCACTGTCTCCTGAATTCAGAGGTATGTCTGCTTCACTTCGTGACAGTATGAAGCTGGTTTTTCATTTCTGAAAGGGCACAGAGCGCAGGAACCATGTTGCCGCATCAGGCTGGTGTCCGGAAATGTAACCCTGAATAAGCCTTGGTATTGCTGACAGGTTGTGTGCGGGGGTGCTGCTTTCCGTCAGCTCTCTCTCCCTCATCCCGGTTGCTAAGCAACACACACACATCTTCCCTCACTGCTGTCACACGGGCACGGCTGGCTGTGTGGAGGACCAGGGAGATGGCGACAGTGTGGAATAGCTGAGCTGGAGATCCAGGGCCTTGCTTGGCCTCCGGCATATTAGGGAGAGTAAGATGCAGATGTGCTCCCAGCAGATCCTCCCCAAAGGCATTCGGGAAGCTGGCCTGGGGTGTAAGGAGGACTCCTGACTGCAGGGGTTAGAGAGGGGACTTCTATGATGCGGCCTCCAAGGGCATTGGGGTACCTGGAGTGGGCTCATTCCTCTTGGTGCAGTCTGGGGCATTGCACCTGCTGTGTACTTGGCCGTAGGGATGGTGGAAGCTGCTCTAGATCTTGTCCCTCGGGACCCATAGTCCATGGGAGGAGTTTTACCTGTAAATTGTGGGAGTGGCATTGTGTTCCTTGGCATCTGAGTCCCCTCCAGGCTGTGGTCCTGGGGAAATGCCTCTGGAGCGGTGACTGAGAACAGGGCAGAAGCACCACCCGCCTCTGTGCTTTTCCAGGAGGGTCCATCCATTTGCACGAGGATAGGTCAGGCGGGGAGGGAGGAGATGGGGGGAGGGGCAGGCAGGATGAGTGGCCCAGGACGATGGCGGCCAGTGGAGGAGAGGTCACGTGTTTGCAAAGACCAGGTAGCAGCCCAAGCAGGGCCTGAGACTGATCCACGTGGCAGAGGGGGCAGGAGGGAGAGGCAGCCTCGGAACCGCACACGGCCCGCCCCACGCGTGCGTTTCTTCATTTACTTCTTTGTGTGGTTTCTGTGCCCGTCACACTCTTGGCCCCCAGGCTGTTCACCGTCGAGTGTGTCCCGTCTCCCCACCCAGCACTGTGAGGGCGGCAAAGGGCAGGCCAGGTCCGGCTTTCTCCCCGTGCAGGGCTGGGAACAGCGGGGGGACGCAGCCTGTATCTGTCACATGAATCAGTGACACGTCCGTAGCGCGGCTCCGGAACCACTGACTCTGTTTGGATCTGATGCCCCCGAGTCCTGTCCTCACCCTGCAGCACAAATTCCTCGGGACCTTTCAGAATGACCTCTTGTTGCTTTTTCAGCTTCTGAAATTGCTTCTAATGAGCCTTCCATTCTGCCTTTGAAGGTGAGAGCTGCTTTCAAGCATAAAACCAAGGTCTGGTCCCTCACGAGCAGCTCCACCCGCCAGGCCAACGTGAAGCCCTTCAACTCGGACATCGTGAGTGCATGTGGTGTCTCGTGTACGCCCCTCCTGCGCTGGCCAATCCTGCTCTGACCGCCTTCCATCCCCAGCCCACACTGACCCAGGCCTCTTGTTCCCTGTCCTCATCAGCCGGGACTTGCTTTCCAGCTTCACTGAGCTGCACGCAGCCTCTGCCTTACAGAGGACCGTGTGGTCCTGAGGCTGCGTCTCTTAAAGCCCGAGCCCCAGCCCCCCCGCTCACTCCTTCCCCGAGCTCCATCGTCGGCACCATCAGTGTCGGGCAGACGGCCGCCCAGGTCGGGGTGATGGAGCCTCGGCTCGGGTGCTGGTCCTCTCACACCTGACATAGGCCTGCAGGCAGCACGAGCTGATGTCACACCCACAACAGGGCCCCCCTCCTCACGAAATCACCTGGCCCTCTCTCCTGCCCCACTTCCCAGGGCCAGTACTTCTTATGTTGACTTAGGGGGATGGAAGGATCAATTGACCAGGAGGCAGACACTGGTCATGCTGATGGTGTCCTATAAGAGGCACAAAAGTCACTGGACACAGCCCGGCCTCTGCATCAGGTCTCCTCCCCCTACAGAGGCCTGAGAAATTGGGTCTGGATGGTCGGGGGTCTGAACAAGCCGCTCACCTTCCAGCACTGGGCTTGGTTCACCTTTCCCCTGCGGGAAGTGGTGCCTCATCCCTCCGCCCCGCAGACCCCCAGGCAGGGCCCGGGCCCCCGGAGCAGGCGGTATCGTGGGTTCTCACTGCACCGTAGCCTTGCACCTGTCGGTTAGGCCCTCGCTCAGGGGTCCCGTCCTCAGGAGGTCCCTCCTGGACAGCACTGAACAAAGGTGCCCCCACCCCGTGCCAGCGTCCTGTGCCTGCTACTCTTGGCAGTTGTTTGGTTTATTCACTTGCTTGATGGCCACTGTCTGCCTCCCCCAGTGGAACGCGAGCTCCGCGGGGACAAGGGTCTGGTCGGCTCTGTTCACTGGCGTGACCCCATAGCCTAGATCAGGCCCCGGTGCCCAGCCTGCTCGATAAATCAGTGTCGAAGGAATAAGTGAATATGCAGAGGGAAGAATAGAGGCGTGAATGAGTGAATGAACGAATGAGTGAGCGATAGATTGAAGAATGAATGACTGCCTGGGTGAGTGCACCCCAGAACCTGGGAGCCACGAGGCAGGGGAACCTGTGCGGAGAAGGTGGAGAGAACTGCGCCCTCCGGGTCCTCATTTTTCTGGGGGGCGGTGGGGCCGCCCCCAGGAGGATCCCCAGGCAACTTTCTGGCACAAGGCTTTGCTCTCAGCACTCCTGTGGGACTTGGGTTTCTCGTCCCAGAGTCTCCATTTCTCGATCCTCTGTGGTCTGCAGATGAACGGGACCCGGCCTGGTACAGGCTCCAGCAAGCTCACCCCTTGGGACAAGAGCAGCCACTCCGGGCACCGCGTGGACCTGTCCGCCGTGTGAGCAGAGCGGCCGCGGACCCGGCAGCCTGCCGCTCAGAACCCCCCGACCCGCCGCAGACAGCACGCAAGCATTGCTCTGCCTTCGCCACTGGGACCCTTTCCTCGTCGCTCTCTGGACCTGGGGGTCACGGCCCTCCCCCCTGCCCCCATGACAGCCATCCTCTCCTGCGACCCGCTCCTGTGACAGAGCCCACCGCCCAGCCCGCAGCCTGATACACGGCGAGGGACGGCCCCCCGGAGCACACAGCGGTCCCTGCCCTTTATCACTGCAAGTGCACAGACTCTCCACACTGTGTGCGCACAGGACCCAGGGGCCATGGCACCAGGAGGGAAGTTTAGCCTCGGCAGGCGCCGCGATGGGGACTTGGGACCAGAGACGTGGGGTCCCGCAGGGGAGGCTGGGCGGAGGTCCCTGGGGGCGCGTGGGGAAGTGCTCGAGGGTGTTTTCCACCTGCTGACTCCACCCAGCGCAGGGTCCCCATGCCTGGCACCTGCTGACGCCCAGGGCGTCGGGCTGGGGGCACCGGCTGCCCAGCCCGTCTGTGCGCGGGGGTCTCCTGCTCCGGCAGCTCCTCCGCCTTCCTCGTGAGTGCTGGCTCTTCCGACTCCAAGTCAGCCTTCAGGTCGCCCCCTTTCCTGGCACCTGAGCCTCCTCTGTGTTCGCGGGGGCCCATCAGAGCCGCCGTTTCCCAAGGCATAACGTTCCCCAGAGGGTTTCTTCCTCATCACCTGTAAATGCTTTTCCGTGTTTCTAGCGAGCGGATCACAGCGGAGGGGAGCGCAGTAGGTGATTTCATGTCGCCACAGGGGCAGACCTTGACGCACAGAGCCACTTGGCAGGCTGCTCCGGGGGGGGGGAGCCCTGGTCCTGACCGACCCGGGGAGAGAAGGGTGGCAATAGCTGTATCTTCTGAGTTGATGTTAATTTATGGACCCGGACTCAGCCCCCTAGGAAATGGGATGATCGTTAGGACTCCATGTGTGGGCGAGACCCCGTGGAACGCTAGGGTTCGGTCATAGACACGAACCGAAACGCCATCGAAAAGCTGGGAAACAGGCTGTGAAAGGTCACCCTGTGATGACGGCACCAAAGGTGCCTGTGAAATGTGTGGGTACGAAATTCCAACTTGTTTTCGATACTGGAAAATCTTCCTTGAAAACTGTGACGGCGACAGCATTAAAGGCCTCCCCACCGCGTCGCCCCACCTCTCCCAACACGTTTGCTTTGTTTCCGAGTGAGATTTTACATCGTCTTGCAGACCTTTTCCATCTTCCTCTGGCACCTTCGTGAAGTAACTCACGCCCTGATGATGATGAATGTGACAGCCATCTTCAGGCATCTCCCACGGTGGGGGGGGGGGGCGGGGGACCGGGATGGGGGGTGAGACACAGAGCAACGTGTTGACGCAGGGGTTAACCTCTGTCCTTCCGTCCGGGTGGGTCCCAGATGCACCAGCCCACTCTGCACGTTGTGACAATGCCATGGGCATTCCCCAAGGGTGTGCCGTAGGGGTGAACCTGGCTGATGCCGGCAGAGACCCCGTGTCTGGCGAAAGGTGCATCCAGCCCCTGCTCCAGGCTCTCCTCATGATTCCAGAAACCAGATCACCTGTAACTTGGCATTAGATGCTTGTCATGCCCAAGAGCACCTAGAAGTGAGAACACTATATTCCTAAGACTTACACTTGGATTCTTTTTTCTTATTTAGTTTCTGGTGAAGCAAATCAAGTAAGGAACTGTTTTTATTTTAGATGGAATTCTTTGTTTTGTTTTTTTTTAAACTCTCCGCATATTCACCCTACATAGCTAATATATCAGGAGAAGTAATGAGCAAACTCTTTATTTCTAAAGAATGAGAGTAGTGCACTTTATTTATAGGTTATATATTTTGGCTTCTGCAGTATTTTATTATCTACACATAATTTGGCCAAAGATAAGCAGTTGGAGAGAAGCGTGTGTTTAAAGTAGTTTATAGCACAGGAGAGACGATGAATGCCACTACTAGTGAAAATAGGTTGTGATTTTTATGAAATAAAATCTTAATGTCCTTAAAATAAAGTGTGGTCTTTAGCGTCTTTTGCTAGTGGAAGGTGAACAGGACTGTGGGTCTCTCGACAAAAATCTGAAGAGAAACACACGTGGGTAAAATCCAACCCTGGGATTCACTCAGCAGACATTTATTCAGTGCTTTCTATATGCCCAGCACATTCTAGCTCTTGGGACACTGTGATGGGCAATGCCCTGCGCTCTCAGGAGCCTCCCTGGGTGGGGCAGGTAGTGGGATTTGTGCAGCCCTGTGTCTCCCCAGGTTAATGTACCGGACAGAATACTGGTGCTTCTTTTTTAAAAAAACTTAACAATATATTTTATTTAAGCTAATATGTCAAAAATATTTCAACACATAACATTAAAAATTATTGAGCTATTTTACATTCTTTTTTTCTATTCTAAGTCTTTAAATCTGGTTTATTATTTTTTAAAGTCTTTAAAAAATGTTTACATCTGTGACTCTATTTCTCTTTTGTAAATAAGTTCATTTGTATCATTATCTTAGATTCCATGAGAAATAGAGTCACAGATGTAGAAAACACACGGTTACCAAAGGGGAAAAGTTGGGGAGGGGGGGAGGATAAATTGGGAGATTGGGGTTGACATATACACACTATTATACATAAAATAGATAAGGACCTACTGCAGAGCACAGGGAACTCTGCTCAATACTCTGTAATGGCCTATATGGGAAAAGAATCTTAAAAAGAGTGGATAGATGTATATGTATAAGTGATTCACTTTGCTGTACAGCAGAAACTAACACAACGTTGTAAATCAACCCTACTCCAATAAAAAGAAAAAGAAATGCTTACTAAACTAAAAAAAAATTTTTTTTAAAGTTTATACTCCATATACAGTTATTACAAAATATTGGCTCTATTCCCCATGTTGTACAGCACATCCTTGAGTCTATCCTACACCCAATAGTTTGTACCTCCCCCTCCCCCTCCCCTATATTGCTCCGCCCTCCACTGGTATCCACTAGTGTGTTCTCTGTACCTGTGAGTCTGCTTCCCTACTTTGTTGTATGTTTTAGATTATATATATGTATATATACTGGTGCTTCTTCCCAGGAGGTACAGAGATCCTCCCAGCTATATTTGTTCATTTGCTTTACCACATTGCTCTTGGTTCCTTGCACACAGCAGACATAATCTACTTGGTCCTACATCATATCTGCTATGCAAACATCTGCTTTTAAACTTGCTGTACTCTCTTAAACCATTTTCCATATTACTAGATATTGTTCATAATTATAATGTATATACATAAAACACTCAATTACATACTATATTTTACCAAAACCTTGTACTATTTTACAATGAGGTGATTTCTATGCTTCTATATTATCTACAGCATATGTAATGAGTATTTATTTTCATATTATATATGTATTGTAATATATTTTATATCTACTTATTCTAGATAGATAGAGCGATAGATATGTATTGATGTCTTTCTGCTTATGGCTTTTTTTCTTCTATTGATTATTTTCCAGGTTAAAATTTCAAAATTGGGTTTCTGCATCAAAAAGAGTCAACCATCCCGTCACTCTTGAAACGTTCTGCCAAAATGGTTACTGAGTCAGTTCTCGCTGCCAATGATGACTTATTAGTATTCTCGTTTTCCAAATACTTTACCAGGAAAGAGCGTTATCAGTATTTTTATTCCCAACTTAATATGTGTGAAATATCATGATGAGCATTGCTTTGCTCACTCCTGAGACTGCAAGGTTTTCCACACGTGTCTTTGCTTTCCCTCCTCTTTCTCTTAGAAGGAGGGGATGAACATTCTGCACATACAGGGGAAATAGTTGCCGTATTCGTGGGGTTTCCTCGCTGCTCCTGCGGCTGGCGTGAAGCAGCCTTGGTGAGAGTCAGGGCCGGGACGATGTCCCGCACCAGCCGCGCTCGCGCACTGCGGCCCCCTGCTCTCGGACCCATGGCGCAGGCTGCTGCGTGCGTCCTGTGGAAACGCCCTGGCGGGTTCCCAGGTGTTTAGGTCCGTCTCCGGAGATCCGGTCAGCCCCTGGGGCGCGGGCCCGGCTCTCCCCTGGGAGGTTGGAGGAGGTGGGTGCAGGCCGTGGAGGGGGGTGCTGTGCAGGCCTGAGCGCGGTGGGTGGCGCAGGGGCGCCCCGGAAAGGATGCTGCAAGGTGGATCCCCGCCGCTGCCCTGGAGCCTGATGCCCTCCTGGTCCCCGCCTCCTTCCGCCAGAGCCCACCGCCGCCTTTCACAGCAATCTTCTCATGCCATCTTTCCTGCAGAGATTCCGCAGAACTTGTAGTACACACATGGAGGACATTATCTTTCTGGGCTCCACCTGGTCTTTAAACTATTTTTTCACCATGTTTAGGGAGTTTGGGTGTGAGTGCTGGGGCGGAGATGGGGGTTAGAGGCGGTCCTCCGTTCCCATCATTGGCAAATTCCCTACTTCCTTTCTTTTTCTAATTTTATTATTATTTTTTATTGAGGTATAATGGACATACAACATTATAGTATTTTTAGGTGTACAACATAACGACTTGATACTTGTATACACTGCAAAACAATCACCACAATAAGTCTAGTTAATCTCCATCACCATACATGATGGTGATGAATGTCATAGCCACAGAAGTTTTTCTTCTTGTGCTGAGAACTTCTAAGATCTTCTCTCTTCGCAACTTTCAAATATGCAAGACAGTGTTATTAACTGTAGTTGCCACGTTGTACATTATAGCCCCAGGACTTATTTATTTTATAATTAGAAGTTTGTACCTTTTGATCCCCTTTAACCCACTTCACCTACCACCCAACCCCCCACCTCTGTCACCACCAACCCACTCCCTGTTTCAATGACTTCAGCTTTTTTAGATTCTTCCTTCATATTAGTAAGATCATACAGTTTTTATATCTTTCTCTGCCTGACTTATTTCACCTAGCATGAGGCCCTCAAGGTACATTCATGTTGTCTCAAATGGCAGGATTTCCTTCTTTTGGCAGGTGAATAATATTCATTGTGAGTGTGTATGTCTGTGTGTGTATTTTTTACATATATATAGTACATATAAATATATATTACGCATATATGCCACATTTCTTTATCCATCCATTCATTGATGTTGATTCTGTATCCTGCAACTTTACTGAATTCCTTTGTTAGTTCTAACAGTTTTGGGGGGGAATCTTTAGGGTTGTCTCAAAATCCGAATTTCACTATTTCCTCTATGATGTGGGTGATTTTTATTTCTTTCTCTTGCCTTATTGTTCTGGCTAGGGCTTCCAGTACTATTCAGCTCCCGTGTTGAATAGGAGGGGTGGGAGTGGGCACCCTTGTCTTGTTTCTGACCTTAGAGGAAAAGCTTTCAACCTTTCATGGTTGAGTATGTTACCTGTGGGCTTGTCATGTATGGCCTTTAATATGTTGAGTTTTTAATCATGAATGGATATTGTATTTTGCCAAATGAGTTTTCTGCATCTATTGAGATGATAATATGATTTTATCTTTTATTCTATTAATGTAGTGTACCACATGTATTGATTTGCATATGTTGAACCATCCTCGCATCTTAGGGATAAATCATGGTGTATGATTTGTTTAAATATGCTGTTGAATTCAGTTTGCTAGTATTCTGTTGAAAATTTTTGCCTCTATATTTATCAGAGATCTTGGCCTGCAGTTTTCTTTTCTTGTAGTGTCCTTGTCTGGCTTTGATATCAGGGTAATGCTGGCCTCGTAAAGTAAGTTTGGAAGAGTTCCCTCCTTTTCCATTTGTTGGAAGAGTTTGAGAAGGATTGGTGTTCGTTTTTCTTTATATGTTTGGTAGCATTCACCAGTGAACCATCTGGTCTTGGGCTTTTCTTTTTTGGAAGGTTTTCGATTATTGACTCAATCTCATTACTTAATATTGGTTTGGATTGTCTATACTTTCATGATTCAGTCTTGGTAGGCTGTATCTTTCTAAGAATGTATCCATTCTTCCAGGTTTTCCAATTTGTGGGCGTAAAATTGTTCATAGTACACTCTTAAAACTCTAGCATTTCTGTGGTGTCAGTTGTAATGTCCCCTCTTTCATTTCTGATTTTGTTTGTTTGAGTCTTCTATCTTTTTTTGTGATCCTTCTCTCAGCCTTAAGTATTCTGAGGCTTTCTCAGGACTTTTCTATGGAAAAGGCCATCACCTACTCCATACTTTTTGTTCCCTCTTGTGGCGGAATTCTGAAGCTCACACAACTTCTCTCCATCCTGCAGAGCACCAGGCTGAGTCCTGAGCCTCCGTTTCACTGTCCCTAGAGCAGTGCTGAGCACTCCAATTTGTGATTTGTGAGGTTCCTCCCAGGCTCAGATAGTCGGACTGATTTCGTGCCCATGCTCACAGCCATCGTTCAAAGGCCCACTCCTGGGGCCCCTGGGAGTGTGCATGGAGAGCCTGCGGGCACTGGTTTTGTGTGTGGGTGGAAGTCACGGCGCACTGGGGGATCAAGGTCCAGCCTCCTGATGGAGCCTGTAATGTGGTCGGTGGGGTCTTTCTCCTTTTCATTCCCTGTGGGAGCCCCGTATGCCATTCTCCCAGCCGCTCCCCACCCCCTAGTAAGGCAGCACACCCCGGCATTCTGGATGGGATGAGAAAGATGTGGGTCTCCGGCAGTATCCACACAGCTGGGGGGGGGGGGGCGGGTGCTCACTCACACGCTCTCATGTTACCTCGTGGGAGAAATCGGAGTCTGAGAAGGTCTCTCTTGGCCCCAAGTGGAGCTGGGAATGTGTGATGAGGGTAAAGTGAAACTGCTCCTCTACCTTTTCAGTGTGTCCAGTTTCAGATTGTTTTGCTCCAGTGGTGTCTGGAACTTCTCCACTGGACTCCTGGACTTCCGCTAGGCTCTCTCGTCCGTGGGTGATTATCTACATTGGTGATCTTTGGAAGGAAGATGGTAGAAAACTCTTAGCCGGCTATGATGATGATGTCATTCCAGAGCAAATGTTTTATTTTGATGAAGTGCCATTTGTTAATTTTATCTTTTGTCAATCATACTTTCCGTGTCCTGTCTAAGAAATCTTTAACAAATCTTAGATTGAAAAGATTTCCCCCTATCTTTTCTTCTAAACATGTTAAAGTTTTAGCTTTAAATTTAAATATATGATCCTTCTAAAATTAAATTTTGTATAAGGTTTGAAGTTTAAGTCAAGACTCATTCTTTTGCCCATCGATATTCTTGTGTACGTCCAGTTGCACCAGTCTCCTTTGTTTGAAGCTCTGTCCTTTCACTATTGAATTTTCTTTGCTTCTTTGTCAAAGATCAGTTGACTGTGTGTGCATGGTTCTCATTCAGGGGTCTCTAGTCTGTCCCATTGGTCCATGTGTCTGTTTTTCCCTTCCAATACCACACTGCCTGATTACTATAGCTTTATAAGAAGTCTTGAAATCAGGAAATGTGAGTTCAATAAGTCAGGCAGAGAAAGATATAAAAACTGTATGATCTTACTAATATGAAGAATCTAAAAAAGCTGAAGTCATTGAAACAGGGAGTGGGTTGGTGGTGACAGAGGTGGGGGGTTGGGTGGTGGGCAAGATGGATGAAGGGGATCAAAAGGTACAAACTTCTAGTTATAAAATAAATAAGTCCTGGGGCTATAATGTACAACGTGGCAACTACAGTTAATAACACTGTCTTGCATATTTGAAAGTTGTGAAGAGAGAAGATCTTAGAAGTTCTCAGCACAAGAAGAAAACACTTCTGTAGCTATGACATCCATCACCATCATGTATGGTGATGGAGATTAACTAGACTTATTGTGGTAATTGTTCTGCAGTGTATACAAGTATCAAGTCATTATGTTGTACACCTAAAAATACTATGATGCTTGTTTTCTGTTTTGTTTTCTTTGCCTTTTGGTATGCCTTACAATTTTTTTTTCTTGTTATTAAAAGCTAAACATATCTGTATTGGGTGTTAGAAACTGAGGTAAATAGGACTTTAGTGTGAGGATTTATGTTAATCTGACCAGGAGTTGGGCTGTGTAGACTGTTCACTGCAGCTGTAGGTGCCTGAGGCTTCAAATTCTTGTTTTTCCTTCTTTACTCTTGACTTTGGACTTTCCCTATGGACTGTACTCCTCATAGAGTCTGCATCTTGCAGCTCTTTCAGCCTAATCTGTTAATATACCAGCTCTTTTTTTGCTGTGGTGTTAACATATGTGGTAGGAGAAGTGTTCTGTAATATTATGATAAAACTGCATCTTTTAGTGGGTCTGTGTCTAGGGTGGTGACCCTCAGAAGTGTTTCTCTAGTGATAAAGCATTTTCCCCCTCTTTGGGGAGACAGGAAGCCCAGAGGGGGCTGGGAAGTCAGGAATGCCCTTCCCCCAGATGGAATAAGGCTTTGATAAAGCACATCCCGTGCAAAGCAGGGTAGTTGTTGATGATGTGATGGGAGTGAGCTATGGCTGCTGGCTCTCTCCTGTCACTTCACCAAGGTGCACTGTGGCTGCAATGAAAACGCTCTCTCCCCTCCAGTCCCTTGACCTCTTTGGACTCAGAAGACCGAGGAGGGAGAAGCCAGTGGGCGGGTTCTCAGGTGCAGTTCCCAGGGCTCTGATCCACCCTCCTGGATACTTTGGGGCTACATATACCCCCTGGACATGGACTCGTCTCTGGAGAAAAGGTGGAAAGGGGATGCGGGATCCCCAAATCATCCAAGGTTAAGTTGCTGCCCTGGCAGGATGGAATCTGAAACAGAAGGGGTCGGTTTCTTCGTGTCAGTGGGAAGTTTGAGTCCCTTCCACTTCTGTTGGAGGTTTTATTCCGTAAAACGAGTAAAACCTGCAGTTGCAGTAGCCCTAATTCCGTTCCCCGAACAGCAGAGGGGGGCAGGTGCAGTAGACATGGGGTCTCCGTCCAAGACCCCACCTTGTTCCTTGTTGAGAGAACATTGAATCTCCTGGATGACTCAGGGAAGGGTGACCCAACACCAGTGCAGGGGCAAACCCTGATTGGTCTAAAACGGCCTTCATGGTCCCATTCTCCTTCCCAGGGAGGCACCTCAGCCATGATGTGTGAGGGAACACTGGTGTCTGCTCAGGAAGTGTGGCACCACGGTGTGACATGGGGGAGCTGGCCAGGCCACAGCTACCCCGCAAGGATAGCTGTGGGGAGGATGGAGAGAGCTGGGGCCGCTGGTTGTGGACAGAGCAGCTTTGTGGATGGCCCTGGAGGTGCAGCTGGGACAGAAGCCAGCAGAGTTCCCTGTTGTTCACAGCTGGGCCCCCGGATGTCCCCGAGCAGCAGGAAGGGCCTTGTGTGCTTCTTGCTGGGGGCTGAGGGAGATTGCAGTCCGGGGGGACACCGCCCAGATGCTGCCCTGGCATCTCCCCAAGCCCATGTGGGACTCTTCCTTCACCTCTGACAGGCATCCTTGGAGGAGATTTAATCAAGAAGAGTAATGGACCTAATGGAGTCTGTCCAGATAAATGAGCTAATGGCCTGACTGCTGCATCCTGTGTAGCTTGTTCACGTAACTGGATATTCTGGAACCTCCTCTGCTTCAAGCTGTGTTTGTCAGTTAAACAGCAAACAGTCCTGGCCCCAGGTTCTATCTCTGGTTTTACAGATTTCCCGAGTTTTGAGAGATTTTTCTTCACTAAGCGTATTGACTTTCTTCCTTCTCTCCCTGCTGGGTCCTATAGGTGGATGCTGCACAGACTCTTTCCACGTGGGGTGGGGAGCCTTGGGGCACACAGAATGCTCACACCTGGCCCTGGTGGGAGAATCACTCTGACTTGCCCAGCACTCATCCCAGGACACAGGCTGTGGCTGCCATGGCTCTGTGTGAAGCTTGTCCCCAAGCTTGGAGGTGACTAGAGAAGTTCGAGAGAGTAGAGTCAAATAAGGATGGTGGCCTGCCTGTCTCAGGCAGCTGGAATGTAGATGTGGGGGCTGGAGCTCAAGCAGCCATTTTGGAACATGAGGAAGAATCAGATATCAAGGAGTTCCTAGAAGCAAGAGAGAGGAGCCACCTTCCCTTATGACTGTGAATGATGACGCCAGCCCTGGACCACACTTCTCCACACTTGGGTTTTGTGAGAGAGAGTAGCTTGTCTCATGTGAGCTCCTGTGGACTGAGATCTGCAGTTGCTCACAGCAGACTTGCCCCACCCGATGCAGCCACAATGGATGCATTTCTGCCCCCTGTGCTGCACTGACTGGACAGAGCAGCTGCCCTCCGGCTCCTCAGAGAACAACGTGCTCACAAGTCCCCTGGGGCTGCTTACACTGCAGATGCTGATTCCTGGGCTGGGGCTGGGGCCTGGGATTCTGCATTTCCCACATCTCCGGGGATGCCAGGCTGCAGCTCCCTAACCACCCCTGGGGCCTAGAACTCATCTGCCTCACGGGTCTCGGCCTGGGTGTTCTCACCTGCCCCACCCTGGGCAGCTCCTGCCCAGCTCTGCCCACAAGAGCAGCTGCTGGAGAAGAGCGATCAGCAGAGAGGATTTTCATGTGATGGGCCCGGCGGGGAGCAGGGCCTCTGCAGTGATGTGGGTCCTAGAGGAAACACATCCCCTCCCCTCCCCTGCAACCCTCCTTCCACAGCAGGAAGCTGGGGCATCGTTGTGATATCAGAGGCCCAGGAAGGGTCCAGAGGACGAGTTAATAGTTTCATGCTGTTCTTAATCCTCGAAGTAGGTTTCCTGAGCCATTTGCTGGGTTTCCAGAGTGTCCCGACCGTGGGTCTGCCTGGACTCACAGGGTCACTCTCCCCCCAGCCCCGCCCGTCCTCCCTGGGATTCCTGCACAGACTCACTGAAAACACTGCTGGGGAAGGGGCGGGGCCTGGACAGGGGGCGGGGCCTGGACAGGGGCGGGGGCCTGGACGGGAGGGCGGGGCCGCGGGGACTGTGACCGCGACCGCGACCTTGCGCTGGGGGCCCACAGTCCTCAGCACCATCTCTCGCTATCCCACTGCCCCTCACGAACCCAGCCTGGGCTCCACTGGCTCCTGTGATGTATCCTCAGACCTCCCACGCATACTTGTGCCGTCTTCCGGGCCGGCTGAAAGATTGCTGCTGCTTTGTGTGTGAAGCAACTCCACACCATTTTGTTTTGGAACAATGAATCAGGTTTTAGGGAGCTCATCTATTTATTTAAGTGTGCATTTATGAATTTTTAACGAGCAGTTTCTTGAGCAAGAATTTTCAGGATTAGGGATTATGGGGAAAATTAGCCAGTGAATATTAGACTCCAGGTACGCAAATGTATTTAAATTAATTTCCAGCCACATCAATTTCCATCGCTGTAAGCAGTGCTAAAATTGTTCTTTCAGGTTCCGTGGTATCATCATCTTGTATATCCATCCCTAAGCATCCAAGTGCTAACAATTCTCTTTGGATGATAAGGAGCATTTTAAAAATGTTATCCTGTTTTATTGCAAAAATGCATAATTATTGTAGAAAATGTGTTAGTTATTGATGAGCAAAAGGCAGGAAAAGAATCACCAGTGAGAGAACAGTGATAAATATTCTATGGCTTTTCAGGTTGTGTGTGTGAGTTTGAGTGTGTACACACACACCTGAGTGTGTATCTATCTTCATGAAAATGGGTTCTGATTGCTCACACTTTATTGTACCTGTTTCTTTCTTAACAATTGAATGTATGAATAGAGTGTAATGATTTTTAGTGACATCAATCATTCTTCTCCAGCAGGAATTGTCTTCTGGCTAATGGAGTCCCCTGAGGAGACTGTAAAAGTACCTCGACCCCCAGGCTCTCCCAGGAGGCTCTGGTGGCGGTGGTGCTTGCCGTCTTATCTGATGGATGCCCATGTTCTTATATTTAATCAATTCCAGGTTGTTGGATTCTTGGGATATTTTTGCCATTGTAAGTCTCTAAGGGGTATAATTGCCATTATGAAATATCTGTAGGTATACCTTTGCGTACATCAGCTATCGTGGATAAATCCTGGAAATTGGATTACTGGGTCAAAGGTGTCCACCCTCTATCGGGTGGACAGAGGGTGATCTCTCAGTCACACTTTGAAGAGACGAGACCAGGGAACACTGCACAGCAGGAAGGGCTGTGCCATCTGCCCACGGCTTAGCCATCGCTCGGAAAGATGAGAGATTCTGGTGGGAACGGCTCCCAGAAGGAAGGTCTCAGATGGGGCTACAGCAGCCCCTGTGTCCCGATGAGGCGAGCACACTCCCGTGGTGGCGGGCCTGTCCTTAGGTGGAGAAAGCGCCCAGACTGGCTGCTCTGTGGTCCGCCCCTCCGTGCTGCTGGGGAAAATCCACATCAGCGGTTAAGGAGCAGGAACCCAGAGGCAAAGGCTGAGACCCACACGGCGCTCAGACCTCCACCCACCTCCAGAAACGTCTGAGGCTCAGCCCTTCATGCCCTCCTCTTCATGGGCGAGGCGGCCTCTCCTGAGCCCCCTGGGAAGCCCCCCCAGACCCCAGTCTGCCCCTGACGCCCCACCTCCGAGCCCCCGCAGCGCAGGGCGGAGCCCCGTTAGAGCCCATCTCCTTCCTGTGTCTTGGAGTTAGTCTCACCCACCTGGAGTGATGGGATTGCTGGCTGGAGGTCATGACTCACTTCTCTCCCAGAGCATCTGACGTCCTTGTGGAGCTCCTCCCGCCTCTGACATGGTGACTGGCGGCAGCAGCCTGGGTCCTGGGGCAGCTGTGGTGAGCAGAGCGCCCCTGTCAGTCCATGATTGACATGAGAGATGGACAGTTGTTTTTAGTCACTGAAATGTGGGGTTTGTCTGTGACTGCTGCAAACCTTTGTGTGCATCAGTAAAAGCAGCTTTTTTTTTAGGCCACACCAGGCAGCATTCAGGATCTTAGTTCCCCAACCAGGGATCGAACCCGGGCCCCCTGCATTGGGAGCGCAGAGTCTTAAGCACTGGACCACCAGGGAAGTCCCAAAGCAGTTTTTATAATAGACTACGCGTGTTGGGCACCAGACAAAGGTTCCCTCACAACCACTTTTAGCTAATCTATTGCACAGGCTTACCTACTGTCTTGTTATCTTGCATTCCAGGGCTCAGAGCCGAAACCCACATTTCTTAGAACATCCTATCCTGCAAGGATTAGGATTTATTTATTATTTGCTTCTGGTACATCTATTTTATTAGTTCTAATGTGCTTAATCTTATTTAAAGTTTTATTTATATTTTATTTTTGCTTCAATGTTTCCTCCTCATGTCATAGAATTAGAATCTCATTGTAGCTTTAATCTCACCTCTGGGCTCGCAAATGGTTTTTCAAAGCTAAAACACATGGTTTAGGGAGTTTTTACTGTGTTCTCAGTTCTGAATGGAGCGTTCACCATTTATAAACAAGGGACCTGAGCCTCAGAGAGTGTTTTCTGAATCACCATTACACTTGTAACTAGGTCAGTAAGACTGGAGGGAGGGATACACAAATATCTGATTAAGTTAAACGTTCAAAAAATAAGTATTAAAACATTTGCTGGCACTGTGTAAACCTAAGAGAGGGCTCGCATGTTTAAAGACATACACGGTAGTGATAAATTTAGGAGAGATTAAATAAAATGAACATTCAGAATCACCTTCGGATTTACACAGAACCACTCCATGCCTACCACTGGCTGGTCAGCGTCCAGGTTTATAAATTAGCACAAGTGGTTTCCACTGGTCACGGGGATGGTGCACAGTCCGTGCCTGGAGCAATCACACGAAAACCGCCCTGCAGAGCCTGGGAACAGTCTGGAGGTGGATGTGTGGGAATAACCATCACTGGTGAGAGCCGGCTGGGCGTCAGGAGCACCAGGTCCTGACCCTCGCATATGAGACAAGTATGACTTCATCCCTCGCCTGTGTGAGGAAGCTGAGTCCAGGCTGACTTGATGTCATGGGAGAGACAGGACAGGTCTGTGCTAACACGTCACGAGGGCACTGTGATAAGTGTGGTACGTGCAGAATTGGAGGAGAGGGGGACAGGCAGGCTGGTGTTCAGTGGGTGTGATGCAGCCCCTGCCTAGGGATGTGGGCTCTGCTACGGCCTCAGGACCTTGTTGAAGACAAAGCCTTATTCATCATCCAACCCACGTTCATTGAGTACCTGCCACATGGTAGGGAAAGTTCTAGAAATTGTGGAGGAGACACTGAACAGGTCAGACAAGGCTCCTGTCCTCCTGGAGATGACGTCCTAGTGGATGAGGCCAATGGTGATCAAGTAACTGAACCATGGACACGGTGACTCCAGGTGGCGACGTGCATTCTGAGGACCATGATGCAGGGCAACGTGATAGACTATGTGTGCGTGTGTGCGTGTGTGTGTGTGTGTGTGTAACGTGTAGGAGTATGTATGTGCAAACATGTAGAGTTTGTGTGGATTTGTAAGTGGGTAGGTGTATGTGTGGTTGTGAGTGGGTATGTTTGTGTGAGTGTGTAGGGGTGCGTATGTATCTGTATGTGTGAAGGTGTGCATATATGCATAAGTGTGTAGGCATAGTACATAGTAGGGGTATGTGTTTATATGTGTGAGTGTGTGTATGCACACTAATTCTAATTTAGAGCAGGGGTCAGGGAAAACCTCTGAGGGTTGACGGTTAAGCTGAAGTCTTGGGGAAAATAATGGAAGAAGGAACAGCAAGATGAAAGGAGCTGAGCAGGAGTGGGCGCAGTGCAGAGAGAGAGAGAGAGAGAGAGAGAGAGAGAGAGCAGAGAAGTCTCATGGGACAAGACGTGGGCGACGAGGGGGATGGGGCCAGGTCACACACGGAGCTGGGGGAACATCAACTAAGGCATATGCTTGAGGTCGACCCTCTAGGACTTATAAGATGCTAGATGTGGGATGTGAGGCAAAGGGGGAAATCATGGACGGTGCCCACACCTTTGCCCTGAACACGAAGGCAGCTTTGCTATAGAGATGTGGATTATACGAAAGAGAAACATTTCCCGGACTGGGGACGTCAGTGAAATCTTGCTGGTCACACCGTCTGGCTGCTTCCTCAGCAGCTCCAGGAGAAAGGCCTGTGAATATTTCTAGAATTTCAATAGCCCCAAACTCCAGATCCCCAGGGGGTCTTTTCAAGTCTGCCTTAGACCTTTAGAGCAGGGGTCCCCAAACCCCAGTACCGGTCCGTGGCCTGTTAGGAACTGAGCTGCCCAGCAGGAGGTGAGTGGCGAGCGAGCAAGGCTTCATCTGCCGCCCCCCATCGCCCCCCATCGCCCCCCATCGGTCCCCATCACCCCCCATCGCCCCCCATCACTCCCCATCACCCCCCATCGCCCCCCATCGGTCCCCATCGCTCCCCATCGCCCCCCATCGCCCCCCATCGCCCCCCATCACTCCCCATCACCCTCCATCGGTCCCCATCGCCCCCCATCGCCCCCCATCGCTCCGCATCGCCCCCCATCGCCCCCCATCGCTCGCATTACCGCCTGAACCATCAACCCCCCACCCTCCCCCTCCGGTCCGTGCAAAAATTGTCTTCCACGAAACCGGTCCCTGGTGCCAAAAAGGTTGGGGGCCGCTACTGTAGAGCATTCCTCGTTTTGTCGTCTACCAGCAATGGATTATCCAAACAGCTTCCAAGGAGCACTGCTAATTTCTGTGTAAAATGTCCAGACACTCCCAGCAATTGTTTCACTAGTGGCCTCACTTTCAGCCACACATGACATTATCAAGGTTCCTCTTAAGAATTAAATTCCCACGCTTGGTCTCCACGGGATGGTGACTTCATCGCAGCGTTTAGTTAACTTTGTTGCAATGCTTTATGAGGTAGCAAATTGTGTGCATCTAACCAGCAGACAGGTTTTCACACCTGGGAATTGTCGAAGGCATTTCCCTGGGCACATGAACCTTTTCTCTCCAAGTGCACACTGCAGGAAACAGGGACCGGGGAGGGGACATTCCACTGCTGGGAAATACTGGGGCTGAGGGTGTGAACACAGTAGGGGCTGAGGACTGGTCTGGGGCAGCAGGTGAGGCTGAGAGGAGGTGGAGAGAGCCTCTGAGGAGTGTGACGTGAGTGGGAGACACCAGATCTGCTCTTAGAGGTGTCCCTCTGAAGGCCCGGGAGGGAGGCGCTGGGCGGGTTTGTCACATAAAAATTTCCCAGGGCGGAGATTGTAAACTGCAGGACACAGGCCGGGTGACCCCCAGGTCAGTGCTGAAACAATGTCAATTAGTGGCCAGTGCTTAAAGATTGAGATGTTTTGCCTAAAATTCTGATTTCCTGACATTCTTGAGCAGTCAGGGCTCAGGCAGCTCTGAGACCCATGCCACGTGGCAGCCGTGGCTGGTGTCGAGCAGCGGACACCCCCTCGTGGGGCACACTCTCACCAGCGCCCCAGCCCTTCCTGGTCCAGAGTTTCCTGTCACCTCCTGCCCGCGGGTGTCCTGAGGATTCACCTTTGCATCAGTTCATATTCACTGAATGGACCTTTGGAAATCTGAGACCCTTCTTGACCTTGAGGAGGTTTGACCCTCAAGTCAGAGGACGGGGACAGAGAAGCAGTTCATCAAATCACAGCACAGCATCCCATCAGGGAAACGGAGTGGGAGAACCTTGATTCAAGTCCATGATGGTGTGGCTGGGAGAATAAAGGCACCAAAGGTGTCCACACCCTGATCCCCAGGACCTGTGACTGTGTTACCTTACCTGGGAGAGGGGGCCTTGAGGGTGCAATTAGGTGAGGGGACGGCATCCTAGATTACCCAGGTGGGCCCAATCTAATTACATGAGTCCTTAAAATAGGGTAATCCTTCCCATCCTGTCAGAGTGAGAAATAAAATACTGCTAGCCATATCAGTAAACAAAGATGTCTCAGCCATCAGCGATTGCAGCCCCCTGACCGCCCCCCTCCACAGTGAGCCCTGAGGGAACTCAGGAAGGAAACAAAGAATCCCTGCCATCTAGCAGCCATCAGACTGCAGCCACTCCTAAGGGCGTACCTTAAGGAAACTCAGGATGTGAAAATACAGGATACTGCCCCCAGCCCCATAGCTGAGGTGCAGATCAAAGGAATGATTTCAGTGAGCCCAGACTCTTGCATCTTCCGATGCATAGAAAAGCACTAAATTCCTTAACTTGAAATATCTGGTTTCCTTTAATAACAATAATCTTTTGAAGTTCAGACTACCTGCCCTTTGTTGCAAAAACTTCTATAGGAGTGAGGCAGGAGATAGATGGGCTCCAGGCTAGACATTTACAACTGGCCTCCTGTTCACACTTCCTGGGGGGAGAAGAAGATGGGCTCCAGGCTGGACATTCCTTACCAGCCCCCTGTTTACATTTCCTGAGGCAAGAAACAAACAGGCTCCAGGACTACATATTTATGACCAGACTCCTGTCTATATTTTGAGATCTGCACTTCGATATAAGAAACAGCAACAGAAATAGGGTAAATAACCGGACATTGGACATTTTTATGGCAGGGACAGAGAGGGGCTAAACCCTGTTAAAAGATCAAGAGGTCATACATTTCCCATCCCTGGGGCAAGGGAGACGTTGCACATGCACAAAAGCCTTCAAGGGGTCAGTAAGCCAGGGGATGCCAGACCATAGTAAGTCTTGCTATCTTCCTCCCAGACGCCTTTGCGATGAAATCCATCTCGACTGAGGGGTGTGTGCACACCCAGGGGAGGGTCCAGAGACAAATTAGACATGGGGTCAAAACAGTACGATTGGCCAAGAAGAAGACAAAGACCCGGAAGACTGCCCCCTTAAAAGGGATTTAAATTTCCCAAAGGTGCAACAACTCTTCATGACTCTCTCTCTCGAGTTCGCCCATGCGTCTTTCCACATGTACTCTGCTTTTCTGATAAACTTTTCACTTTTCTCTTTACCTTCTGCCTCCTTGCCTGAATTCATTCTTGACACGGCAGCAAGAACTAGGGACCAGGCCCTAGCTGCTGGCCCCTGTGGTCCAGTGGTTAGGACTCCCGGTCCAGGAACCAAGATCTTGCTTCCAGCCACTGCTCACTGCTGCTTGCTGCAAGCTGCCGCTTACTGCTGCCTGCATCCAAAACCAGGAGCAGTTCTCTCAGGGTTACTTGAGATGCTGCCTCCTGGACTTGAAGTCCTAAGAATGTCCACCAAATAAAACGTAACTCTCAACTTTTCAGTTGTGCAATTTTTTAGTCAACAAGAGAGACAAGATAGAAGAAAAAGGACAGATTCAAAGCATGAGAGGGACTCGAGTGCTATTGCTGGCTCTGAAGATGGAGCGAGGGGCTGTGAACCAAGGCACATGCATGGCGCCTAGCAGGTGGAAAGACCCTCATGCGACAGTCAGAAGGAAACAGGGGTCTCAGTCCTACAGCCCCAAGGAACTGACTTCTACCAACAACCCGGATGAGCAAGAAAGCAGGTCCTCCCCTATAGCCTCCAGGAAGAAACAGCCTGCAGACATCCTGATTTTAGCCCAGTGAGACCCACGTCAGTCTTCTGATCTGCAGAACTGTGAGATAACAAATTCGTGTCGTCTAAGCCATTAAGTTTGTGGTAATTTGTTAGGTCAGCAATAGGAAACCATACAGATGGTTGTGTTTCTGGAAGAAGAAGCTGATCTTCAGCCTGCACAGACAGGAAGACTGTTCCACCTGAGGACAGGTGCGTGTGCGAGGTGTTGGAGTGGAGCTTGGTTGGTGAATAGAAATAACGTGGTGGGAAGGGTGGGTCCAGCTGCCCGGGAGGGAACACTGAAAGCATCGCAAGTGTCCTGAAGGGTGGGAAAGGGTGAGTTAGCCCCAAACCACCACCATGAACTAGAATCCCCCAAGTTAATGACCCACTTACCTGAGCATGGACGCTGCCTTTGCTTAGCAAAGGAACACAGACCAACACCCTAGACATGGTCTTGGAAAAGAAAACTATAAAGTTATAACACTAAAAAACTCGATCTTGCCTCAAATCCCTTGGGAAGAGTGCTGCCCTCCTTGTGAGGCACTTACCCCCACTCCATGGATTGTTTTCCTTGAAAAAAGGAGGTCAAGCTCATTACTAAATTGTTTTATTTTTGTCTTTGGCTAAAAGGGATGTTGCAATTATTACCCAGTCTCAGACAATTTCCATAGAATTTTGCAAAGTTGTGTCACACATGCGCCACTGTTTTCACGCCTGTGTGCTGAGCAGCTGGTGGCACCAGCATCTTATGGTGGGAACATCTAGGTGGCGGGACAGTAAACATCACAGTAATTTTCCTCACGTTGCCACATTAGCTGGAGCGCTAATAGCCTTGTCACAGTCACAGCTCTCGTTAGGGAGTTCGGTGTCCTTCCTGCAAGAAGGCTTCAGAGTCAGAGCAGACCAGGATCCCTGGTGGAGGCACCGGGGCTCCCTCTGCTATAAATCACCAGGCCCGACAGCGCGCCCACGCTCGGACTACCAAACACAGACGTGCTGCTGGGAGACCTCGAGCTTCAGTCGAGCTCCTGTAAACTCGGGGGACACAGAGAAGCTCACCCCAGAAACCTGGCACACAAATCCACGTGAGCAAATGATGGAGGAGGGGGAGGAGGCGGGAGCACCCTTCCTGGGGCTGGTGAGGGAAAGGGCAGCACAGAGCGGGAAGCCAGCCCCCCAGGCTGACGGCGGGACACACGGTCGGTCCCAGCCCCCGGGGCATCGAGGCCCTGAATCCTGAGCGAGAACCCCTGCAGGACGCCGATCCCACCCAAGCTGCTGGGAAGGCGCTTCCCCCCCGAGCCCGGTTCCCACCAGGACTGAGCACGTGTTCAGCAGCCCGGTCGGCAGGTGTCATCTGCTCCCCGTGACTGTCCCAGACAGGCGTCCACTCGCCGGGTGAAAAGGCCAAAGACAATCTACATCGGGTCACTGAGCCATTGGACCTGTGTTCTCCTTCCCAGACCCAGATTTTGGAGACAGACTCAAAGGCAGGTCTCCTGGGTCAGTCCAGGACCATTTCCTGCAGCTGTGAACCCATTTTGGACAAAATCCCTTACATCAGTGGAAGACAGCAGCACACGCCACCCCGAATATGCCCTTTGGTACACTGATTATTTGGAGCTGTTGGCACTGGAGGAACAGCAAACGCAGGAGAGGCTTTCTCTGAACTCCCTTATCTGCCTAAAGTCAGATCCTCCCAGGAACTCGGCTGTCACAGATCCCCTCCTGGAAGGCTCACCAACAGGGAAGGTTGGCTCTTGTCACAGGAGAGGAGACACCACATTCAGACAAACTTGTCACAAACTATCCTCCCATTTATTCTTCCAAGGGCCCTGTCGTCTTTCCTGAGAATCCTTCACTCTCCCCTAAGAGGTCTACATCCCCCTCCCCTTTCCCTATTAAGATGGCTTTTAGTCTGGATTCTAAGTCAGCTGGGGGAGGTCACTCATTTTCCTGAGTATCTACCATGTGTACTTGAGGTACATATGTTAATAAACTTCTATTTGATTTTCCCTTGTTAATCTGTCTTTCATTATAGAGTCTCAGCCAAGGAGAACACAGGAGGGTAGAGGGAAAATATTTGTCCTCCCTACATCAGCAAGCTTAACAAGCTAGCCCTGCCTCACATGGGGCTCTCCTGTCTGACACTGACTCTTCTGTTCTCAATTAGGTTTATTGATTAAGGGCAAGGCTGCCTTCTCTGATGGTTGTTGAACAGTCATCAGTATCAAGGCAGCAAAGAACAAAGAGCTTTATTTGGGGTCTTAAGAATGGCAATTCAGGAGATACAGATTCAGGTACAGATTCAGGTGAAACCAAAGAGTGTTAACAGGGAAGAGAAAGAGTCAAGAGCTCATAAAAGCAAATGCCACAAGGTTGTTCAAGAATAATGATGCACTATGATTCAAGAAAGGAAATACTTGTTCCCTAAGGGATAGGCTGTCATGAGTTATTTTAGGGTAAGGGTCTGATAAATATCTTGAGTTTCTGGAACATCAGGCAGATATTATGGATGCTGCATTAAGACAGTAACTAGTCAAAAAAGTCAGATTCCATCCAGGCTAAGACATGCATAAGTCACCCTTCCTCAGTGGTCTCCCAGCTCCATTTTAGAGAGCTCTCTTAGCAATACTGACTCCATTTTGATTTTCCTTTCACATTTCCCCCTTTGGATACAGATCCTCTTTGGAAAGCATCGATGAGCAGCCATCTGGTTATTTGGCATCAGCACTGACTTCCTCAGCACTGGGAAGTCTCATTCCCAGAAAGTCTTGTCCCACAGAGGAGGGAAAGAGGTGGTTACGTGAGAGGTATCGTGTTAGAGAGTTTATGGCCACATTTGGGCAACAAGGATCCATCTCGGAAGTGAGTTGTAACTGGCGTTCAAAACAGGAGAAGTTCGTGGATCTTCATTAGGAGGAATCTCATGGGGGTGGTTAATCATCTCCAAACATCAAGCTATCATTATCCCTGTGGAGGGTGCCATAGCACAACAGTGAGAGATACAAAATATTAACAACTTATAGAACACACACACTTATTAATATTGCAACAATCAAAAGTGATGTCATAAGCAAAGCTCTTAGCCTACTTTCACCTGAGCCTAACCAACCTTTTAGTGTTTCTACAAAACTGGGCATTGGGTCATTCATGGCATTTATTTGTATTTTCATATGACTCATTAAGTTGGTGACATTAGAAGATTCATCTGGTATTAAAACACAACATTCTGCTTGTATTATAGCACAGGTACCAATTTAAGAGGCTGTAATAATGTCAAGATCCATCCAGTTTTGTAAGACTGCCTTTCTTATTAAAGATATTTCAGAATTTTAAAGATTTATAGCTTGTTGGGGAAATTTGGTTAAAGCTTCTATATGAGCAATGACATCTTCAAGTCCCAGTGAGGGAACAAAAATAGATGCCAAATGACTAACCTAGCCCATCTTGCTTTTTATAAGGGATAATTTTCAGGGGCTGTGTTGAGAGTTGTGTGAATATGCCCTTGAGTCCAGGGAAATCCTAAGGTACAACATCCTATCCATCTGGGAGGGACCCAAGGCCAGAAGTTAGTTTCACAAAGCCATTGGGTTCCATTTGGGATTACCCAACAAATACTGTGCCATGTATTCCAATCAGTTCCAAACCAACCACTAGCTTTTTAAAAAATATTTATTTATTTGGTTGTCTCAGGTCTTAGCTGGGCCACATGAGATCTTCATTGTAGCACGTGGGTTTCTCTCTAGTTGTGGCATGCAGGCTTCTCTCTAGTTGTGCCGTGTGGGCTCCAGAGCATGTGGGCTCAGTAGCTGCGGCGTGTGGGCTCAGTAGTTGCGGTGTGCAGGCTCTCTGGTTGTGGCATGCAGGCTCCAGAGCACATGGGCTCAGTAGTTGCAGAGTGTAGGTTCAGTACTTGCAGTACATGGGCTCTCTAGTTGTGGCGTGTGGGCTCTAGAGCGTGCAGGCTCAGTAGTTGCGGCACATGGGCTTAGTTGCCTCGTGCTCATGGGATCTTAGTTCCCTGACCAGGGCTCGAACCCTCATCCCCTGCATTGGAAGGTGGATTCTTAACCACAGGACCATCAGGGAAGTCCCCAACCACTAGCTCTTTCTTTTTTTTTTAACATCTTTATTGTAGTGTAATTGCTTTACAATGTTGTGTTAGTTTCTGCTTTATAACAAAGTGAATCAGCTAACCAACCACTAGCTTTTAAGGTGATAGCTGCAGCACAAGAATCATGTGGTGCCCATCCAAGATGTCAGGTATTATTAGGTAAGTTCATCTTTGTAAGGTTAAGCTGTTCCCAACATAATGGGGCTTTGGTACTTAGATGTCCTTAACACAGTGTTAACCATGTAAATCTGTCCTGTAATTGGGGAACAGTACACCCTAAAAGACAAGAGGTGCCATTCTTCAGTTCTGACATTCTAATTCTTTCCTGAGATTGGGTCGTGGTAGCACTAAGAGAAAACAAATACCGATGCACAGAGTTATTTAAGGTTTGGGCCATTGATGGGCCATTCATGTGGGTTCCAATGAATGATATCCATGATTTCTAAAGTAATACAAGCATTTCTTTCTTCTAAAATGAAGTTTCTTAAAGCCAACCAGTCAAATCCTTATAATGGAGATACTCACCAAGGTAACTCAGAAGTGCTGGACAAGGGCAGTTGTCCACAAATCCAACAATGGGATTCGTTTGCAAAATGAGCCTGTGATTGTGCCCATAGGAGAAAAATGTTCGAATCAAAAGCATTGATAGATGGGAAAAGGCAAATAAAAAGGAAGATTATACAGACCTGGTCCCAAATCATGGGAAAGCTATCCACAACAGATTTGTTTGTTTCATCATCCTGGCTTTTGTCTGGTTAATTTGAGTTTCAGGTCTCTAGATGGTTGTGAAGTCCAGGCAGGAGGTGTTGCCTTCTTTGAATGAGAAACATGAATCCGTGAGTCAATGCCTTTAAATTTAGTGGCACAAGTTGACAGTACCTGGTAAAGTCCCTTCCAACGAGGTTGAAGGGTGTCTTTGTGAAGGTGTTGGTCCCAGTAGACATACTTGCCAGGTCATGATGTTGGAGGTCTTTGTCTCCCAGGAGCGTGCTGTGAAAGGTTTGCTCTACAACCTTTGTATGAATTTTAAGGGCTTTAGTTAATTCTTGGAAGAAGGTGAGGAGATCTCCTTTCGTCATAGCAGATTCATATATTCCTTCACCTAGTTGCATGTGACTGCCGGTAACAATTTAAAATGGTGACAGTCTATTTTTCCTGAGGGAGTGATTCTGAGATTAAGCAAAACCAAAGGCAGTGCTTCAGGCCAAGGCAGCTTAAAAGGTTCAACTAATTTTAAAACTAATAGTTTAAATTATTCCATTAGTGCATACTACCAGTTCAGAGGATTGATGATGGTAGGTGCGGTGAAAATGTTGCATAATTGGCCAAATATTACAGACAGACTATAAAATTTGTCCTACAAAGTGGAAGCCTTCTGTCACTATGTAGTTCAGAGAGAATTCAAGTTGGGATAATTTTTTCTAATAGCACTTCGCTAATTACTGTGACTCTGGGACAAGGAAATGCTTCTACCCAGTGAGAAAAACATGCAAATCATTTCCAGAACATAATTATACCCTTGAGAGGGAGGCAATTGGATGAAGTCTATTTGCTGTATCTCCTGAGAGGAGAGGAAAATGTCCCATAGATGTATAAATGGGTTTTTCTGGGTCATATTTAGGACAGATTTGACATCTCTGATAAACTCGGGAGGCCGTCTTTGGGGATAACTTCCAATTGCATTGCTTTCCCCATTTTATCAGTATTCCAATGAGTTAATTCATATATGTCATTCAAGATCTGTTCTTATATTAAAGAACTGATTCATTAGAATGGAATTGACAATGAAAATTGGTTATCTCTGTGACACATGTAATTTTAAGATAATAAGTAGAATTATGACTGATAACATTATACTAGGACATATCCAAATTTTAGGAATTTCATATAATCTCTAGAACATTTATGTTAATAACATTTACCTATACAATACAACCCAAGAAGATTTATCGTCCTTTATTTGACAATGCTTCCCATGTAATTTAGCCTACCAAATAAGGTAATTAGTTTAATGTCTCTCTTTTATAGAGAGAGAAAATAAATCTTCTGAGGTATTCCAGGGGACCTTCTGGAAAACCTCCAAGTTATTTCCTGGTCAATAAGACTTCATTTAGAATGTGATTTGTGGGAAGCTTATTAAAAAATATCAAAAGCTTTAAAAACACTTGGTGAAATAGGATCATAGGTCACTGTGAAACATTATTTATTCATTTAATCAAAGTAACAAAGACTTCACAGGCAAATACAGAAAGTTGAATAGTTGTAAAAAGTCTTACCTACAAATTATAGCATCCTTGTTTTTCTATACAGATTACATTAAAGGTAAATAAAATCTTTGCTTACAATTTCTCATTAAGACTAGACCAATAATCTAAAAAACCATTCTTTTAACAGAGAGAAAAATGAATTTTAACTTGCACCAGCTTACTTTTGATATAAAAACTTGTTTACTTAATTAAATTCATTCCAATCTTATCCATTCCTGACCACATATAAAATTCTTTTCCAAAGATTTCTTTTTCATAAATCTTCTTTTACCTCTCTCTCTCGCTTTGATCACATACATTAAAAATTTCAAACCCTTAGAAACCTTTCTGGGGAAAACTAAAAAGGAAGCAATTATGAACTTTCTTTTACATTAGCATTCCATAGATTGGCAAACTTATACTTTTTATAATTTCTAGAAACATACCTTCTCATAGAAAATTTCTGTGTGGCACCAAACATGTTTACTAATTGTCCCAAATATCTTTAGTTTCTCTGCAAAAGGAAGCCTATGTTCAGTAATTAATGTTTCAGTATCTTATCTTATTTGGGAATGAGCTACATATTTAATGAATTTAACTTAACTCATTTAACTTAATTTAGCAAAATTCTAAGGGTATAAGTTACCAAAGAGTTTTGGGAAGCTATGTTTTAAGTTGACATATCATAAAACATAATTATTCTTAAAGAGTTCACCTAAAACTCTTATTCCATTTACATTTCTTTAGTTTACCTATGAAAATACCATACCAAGTTATTTTTCTTGCTGACAAATTTTGTAACAGAGATAATATGAACTTATTTGACTTTTAGTTAACCTAAGTACAATAAAAGTAGGTTTCTTAATGTTGTTAACGCTGAAGACATGTCTATATTAATTAAACCAACAGGCTTAAACTAGCTATAATACTGAATATTTTCCCAGATCATGTAAATCTGAGACTAATTTGGGTTGGTTTCTACTATATTTCTGAGAAGTTTATGCAAGCGCTTGTTTGTTAAACTCAATTAAATAGAGCTCTTTTACAAATTAATTTTGGCAATACCATTTGGAGGTAAAAAAATACCATTTCTATAACATACATACATAGATATACACACATACAGATACACAGAGAGATCCCATAGTTTTCATTTTAAAACATTAGTCATGAACAGGTACAATACAAAACCCACTAGTTTACAAATAACAGTTGGAATAAATAAGTCTATCCATTTAGATGGCTAAAGTCTTTCATTATTTGTGGAGAAGACTTTTAAGATATTCATTTGCTCTTGACAAGCAATTTTAAGGAGGCTGTTTGGGCATGAGAGTCCTTTTAGCAGTTTGTGTATTAAAAGGCTTCGTTCCCTCTCTTTTTTTCCTCAGTCTTGGGAGTTGGAGGTAGTCTAGCTAAGAGTTCCCAAAGAGGTTAGAAGACTTTTGAGATAAATAGGGGAGGTTTGGAGATCGATGAAAAAAAAAAAGAGTGGGTTTTAACTGCCTCTAGAGATGCATGTCCAGTTTTGCAAAGATTTGTAAGATGTTAACACATGTGACTTTTCGATGTTGAATAATGAAATATGTCAACATTTGGAGAATTTGCATCATTCAGTGAACCAATATTTTCTGAGTGATCAATATTAGATTTCAAAAAATCATGTGTGGGTACAATATCCATTCAAAGTACCAATTAGATGAGTGATTTTGTCCATCCTAACAGAGCACAAAACCTTCACTGGATAAGGTTTCATATTCCACACTCGGCAAACCTCTAAGAAACTACCATTTGGTGAGTTCTAGTATGAAGTCAAAGAAAAATATCCATAATCATCTAATAAGGCAATTAATACACTCCTTCCTCTTTCCAACTACACATCTGTGTAATGCTAGATTTTCAACCAAAACAACAAATCAGGGGCTTCCCTGGTGGTGCAGTGGTTAAGAATCCACCTGCCAATGCAGGGGACACCGGTTCGAGCCCTGGTCTGGGAAGATCTCACATGCTGCAGAGCAACTAAACCCGTGCGCCACAACTACTGAAGCCCACGTGCCTAAAGCCCGTGCTCCACAACAAGAGAAGCCACCGCAATGAGAAGCCCACGCACTGCAACGAAGAGTAACCCCTGCACACCGCAACTAGAGAAAGCCGGCATGCAGCAATGAAGACCCAACGCAGCCAAAAATAAAATAAGTAAAATAAATAAAAAAACAAAAACAAAAACAAATCACAGTAGCCTGACTGAAGGAGCAGATATGAGAACTCAGCAGTCTTCTATGAAATCAGACATTAAAAAGTTTCTGCAAAATTGTGAAACAGGGCTGCTCTTCTCCCTCAAATCTTTTTGTTTAGGAAAATACAGTGATTTTTCATTAACTTAAATGACATCATAGGTTGATCCACCCATCCAACGACATTATACCTGATTTTAAACGGGGCTGTCATTACAGCGGGGTGGGCAGTAAGGCCAGCCTTCTGCAAAATGAAGGTCAGAGAGAGATGACTAGCAAGGAGGAGAGCCTTGAGGGGACATTCAGACGGGCGGGAACGAGCAGAGAGAATGCTCTCAGAAACCTCAGAGGGTTTTTCCAACTGGGAAATCCTTTGCGATAATTGTGAGTTAGTTTCTTTGAGGGAAGCAATAGTGGATTCATTTGGGGGTGTCAAATATCAGTTGCAATATGCTTCCCATACTTGCCTTATCCTCCAGTTTTTTTCCCAATTGAGCATGAAAATAGACTAATTTAGAAATCTCAAATGAGCCCCAAGTGGACCAAGAGAGTTTCAAGTCGTGGTGGGTAATTTTAGTCCCACATCTGAGAAATTTACAAGAGGAAGTTTTGAAATGAGTTGGCATTCTGGATGGCAGCCGTCCATCAGCAGTGTCCTTAGAAATTGAACTGCCCATAACAGAGTACTCACAAGATGAAGGATTCCCTTCCCAGATAAAGCCAACACCAGAGGAAACCCAAATAACTCAGAATCTTGACCAAAATGGGAGTTTTGGAACCAAGAGGACTTACCCCCATGACCTAGGGCTGCCAAGGAGATGACTGAGTACAAGGGACCCTTGTAGGTACCTTACTCATGTCCATGGCAGTGTTGGAAGTAGAGGTGAGTCACTTTGGATCCCACTTTTGACACCATGTAATGCTGAACAATAATTGGTATGAAGGTTGCAAAGAATAATAAGATTTGTAATTCAGGAGACACAAATTTGGATAAACCGAGAGTGTTCCAGAGAAAAGAAAGAGTCAGGGGCATATAAAGGCAAAAGCCGCAATGTTGTTCAAGAATTATAATTTTTAAAAATTTTACCAGTGTTTTAATCTCACATTTCATCTTCATTTACGTGAAGAATTGGCATTGCTGAGGCAGAATATTTTAAAATACACAGACGCTGCCAATAAAACATTGCATGGCTGTTCAACAGAAACATAAAGCCACTGAAATACATGAATTTGTCAGTACACGTAAATGTGGCTAAGCAAAAATTTGGGAGAAGAACGCATAAAGAATTATGATTGATTCTAATGCAATAAAGGAAATATTTGTCCTTAAAGAATGTGTTGTCACAAGTTACTTTAGGGAACGTGTCTGATAAGTAGGTAAACATCAAGAGGTATTTGAGGGTAAGGGCCTGATAAGTATCTTGAGTTTCTGGAACACTGGGCAGAGGTTCTGGATGCCTGCATTAAGACCACACTGGTCCAAACGTCAGATTCCACCCAGGCTGAGACGTCCGTAAGTCACACTTCCTCAATGGCCTCTCGGCTGTATTTTAGAGAGTTCTCTCAGCAATGCCAGCTCCATTTTCACTTCCTTTCACATGATGGAGGCTGTGGGAGAAGACACACCTCCCCTTCCTAGAACCTGGAGAATGGATCCCCTTTCTCCATGAAGGAACTTCCGTGCCCATAGCCAGATGAACTCCAGACACTAAACCCAAATTGTAGAGGAGTAACTTGGGGTCAGTGGTCACAGTGAGAGGCCTGACCAAATACAGACACACCCCTCCCTGGTGCTGAGGGGAGGACCCCCCAGGGGAGAACCCAGAAGAGCTGCCCAGGGGGTCTGAGCCCCAGGACTTGAGGGCTGCCACAGCCCTGGGCCACGGGGCCAGCGGACAGGTTGATGGGGCCCCTGCACCCACCCTCAGACCTTTGCTCTGCCTGAGGGATGGAGCTGACGTGTCTGCAGAGAACGGAGTCTGGACCTGCTCCGGCACAGCAGTCAGAGGACCCCCGGGTCCCCGCAGCGCCCTGTCCTCCGTCCCCCCTGGTGCACTCAGCGCCGGCTGTGGGCAGGAAGCAGGTTTCATCCATGTTCACACCTGCACGAGTCACCAGGTGAGAGGCTTTGCAGGAAAGGCAGCCCCGAGGGTGGGTCTGAGCCTCCCAGGGGCCCTTCAAACCCTGCTCTGTGTGTCACCCGAGCGGAGCCCAGGGATGGAGGGCGGCGTGTTTCCTGCTCTGTGGCCGTAACTGCAGGTCTGAGCTGCAGAAGGCGGCGCTGAGGCCCGGCGGGAACCGTGGAGCTCCTCCGTGGAGCGGGGCTCAGAGGCCTCCGGAACGCAGCGCGGGGCTCCTGTCTCCAGCCCAGCCCGAGGCTGCAGGCGCCGGGTGATCGGCTCCCTGAACCCGCTGCCTGGGGCTGCACGTCGAGGGACCGCAGAGCCCAGACTGCAGGCGAGGACGCGGCCCCTCCCTGCAGCGGAAGGTCTGCGCAGCAGCTGGAGGCTCGGAGCGCGCAGAGCACACGCAGACCCCAGCGTCCGGCAGAATCGTCTTCCCCCCTAAGGGTCCCACCCGAGCTGTCAGAGCGGCCCCGACGCCTGATCTGAGGGGCGATGGGGGTGTTGGCTCTGCCCCGCGAGGCTGCGGGAGGGAAGTGGGCGGAGGTCTGCGGGGAGAGGCGGCAGCTGGAGCCGGAGCCCTGGGACACGTACCTGCTCTGGGGCCAGAGGCGGCAGCTAGGGGGGCGATGTGCAGGGGCTCTGCTGGGGGACAAGACTCAGGACAGGCAGGAGCCCTGGGGGTGGAGGATGGGGCAGCGCCATCTGCAGAGCTGGGCCGGGCGAGGGCTGAGGACGGCTGGTCTGGGCCCGCAGGGAAGGAGTTTCTCACAATCCCATGTGAGGGTTGCTTCACGGGTGGTGAGCTCCCCGTCACTGGGAGGGTTCAAGCAGACATGGGGTGATTGATCTGCAGCTCGGTCCTTGGGGAGAGGTTGGACCTGACAGGCTTCTTCTCCATCAGGTTCCCTGATGATAAATGTTGGAAATGGCATCTGGGAAGCTTTAGCATGTCAGGGTTTTGGCTCCTCCCTGCAGAGTCTGACTCAGGGTCTGGGGTGGGGCCCAAGGACTCCCTTTCCTCTGCAGCTGCTCCCGGATCTGAGGGTCCTGATTCCTGGGGTCTGCGAGCCCAGGCCTGGGATTGACCTTGGACCCTGATCCGTGCAGACAGGGCTCCAGCAGGGCAGGGGTCTCCATCCCAGTGCCCGGAACAGCTCCAGCTCCAGGCAGATGCTCAAACAGGGAGGTCAGTGCCCCCTTCCCCTCTCCCGGCCCCTGGGCCATGAGACAAGGGCCCTAGCCCTGGGGCCCTGAGCGTCCAGCCTCTGGAGATGAGCCCTGGACAGTGACACCCCAGCAGGAAGCCCCAGGAGGAGGCGGCACTCAGAGAGGTCTGTCCCCAGCCCATGGCATCGTCCTGCAGGAGGAGGTCTTCCCCTGTGACAACCAAGCTCGCACTGCGTGAGTCACCCCTCCTCGAGCAGTCGGCAGACGGTCTTGCTTTGAAAGCAAACTCAAGTGGGGAGCAGGGCCCACATCGGGTGCTGGGATGTGTGTGGACTGATCGTCAGGACCCAAGTCAACCCCGAGCCCCCAGTCCCGCTGTGCACACATGGGGGGCAGAGGAGGAAGCCCAGGGAGCCGAGCCCACGGGGCAGCCCCTCAGCATCGCCCTCCCTCAGGACGGGACCTGGGGGCGGCATCTGGATGAGCAGGGGTCAGGTGGGAGCGGGCTCTGTGCTCCCAGGGGGCAGAGATGCCGGACATGCCCAGTCCCAGGGGGGCCCCCATCACAGCTCTGCAACCCCTGTCAGGAGCAGATCCATCCACCCGGGGAAACTGTGCTGGATCCCCCAGATTCCCACAGGATATGACCGCAGAACCCACTCTCTGCTGGTCACAGTGATGTCAGCACAGGGCCCAGAAGGTGGGAGGAGCTACGGGCTCAGGTGACCAGACCAGGTTTTCTCCTGCCTGTGATTAGTCCCATCAGGGGTGGGGAGCGGGCCTCGGGGAGGGGCTCTGTCTCAGGTGAGGTGCCCCGAACACCCAGGGGCACCTGATGGAGCCCCAGGCGGCGGTGACCTGGACCCTCAAGGGGCTCTGGGCCTTGGTGCCCCAGCAGCTCACTCTCCAGGGGCTGCAAAGCGTTTCCCACCTGCCTTCTGCCCAGCGCTGCCCATGACAGCCTCTGCCTTGGGGAGGGGGCTGACTTGCGGTTTGCAGACAAGACCCAAGCGGCCGAGTAATCTTACTTTAAATAATTCAGTAGGAAGCATGGAAATCAAGCTGGAGATATTTCGGCTTAAGGACAACACATTTAAAGATGTATGAATTATTTATTCCTTTAATTTGCCCTCAAATGCTACCATAAATTTACACTATTAGATTTTTAATGAATATTAGTTTCTAAAAGTAAATTTGTGGTGGCTCTGGTTTTCCAATGAAAGGGGAGGGAGGGAAGGAGACGGCGTTTCTCAGGCTCTGAGGGCCCTGACTTCTGGGGCAGGTCCTGGATACTCAGGTGCCCGGGGCAGGAGGACCGGGGTCAGCGTCTGTGGGGGCATCAGACAAAGGGCAGCCGTGCCCTGAGCCGGGGAGGAGCAGGAGGCAGGCGGACGTGAGGGCGGCAAAGACGCCCCGGTGTCAAGCCTGGTTTCAGGCAGCCAGTTGGCAGAGAGTCTGGCTCTGAGACATTTGGGGTCTAGGAGGGGCAGGCAGGGGTGCGGCAGGCCGGGTGCAGGAGGAGGGAGGGTGGAGCTACCCCATGCCCTCTGCCCTGGACTCTGCATTCTCCCCTCCACTCACCCCGCCACCCCCCCTGCCCTGCGCTGTCTGAGGGGCTGACCTCCGATCTCCATGGACAGTGTCCCCGGGTCCCCGCCCGCTGGCCTCTGCGGGGTTTGGACATCAGGGCTGCCAGCAGGAGGATGGAGGGAATGAGGAGGGGAGGTGGGCGTTTATCCGGTCCCTCCCTGCTCAGGGCTCTGCATTTAGGTAGGTCACCCTCCCCCCCCACCGCACACACACAGACGCATACCTGCTGTGCCCCCTGGGCCAGGCTCTGCTGACGCGAAGTCCAGGAGCTGGCGGACCTAGGAAGCCAGACGTGCTCTATAGAAAATGCAGGGTGAGGAGGGGTGACCGGGAGGTGACCGAGGAGCAGGGGGTCTCCCTACAGAGGGGACATTTGTGATGAGAGCCCGAGTGTTGGGAAAGAGAAGTCCACGCTGACGTCCAGGAAGTGCGGGACTGAGCACGGCCAGCCTGAGGGACAGTGCGAGGCCCAAGCAGGTGCGCAGCAGGGAGACAGGGGCTCAGGATGCAGCAGGCGGCAGCCCAGCCCCATCCCCCACCAGCCGGTGCAGAAATGCCGTCTCCCTCATAAGCCACAGCTGTAATTCCCGGCTCCGGAGCACAAAAGCTCCTGGACACATCGCCTCCTGCCGCTGGTTATTTAATCTGGAGAGCAGGGGTGAGTCTTGCAGTCTTGTCACTCCTGAAACCAAGTCCCCCTACAACTGAGCTCCCCTGCCGAGTTTATGATTCACTTCTCTACCCGATACTTAATTCCCTTTCTTATCCCACCCCCTGTTGCCCTCAGGATTGAGGAGTATCAGAGAAAAGGGGGGACTGAAACAAAGCAGGACACTGTGGGGCCCTCCTGGGTACAAAAGCCTCACTGTGTCCCGTTTCTTGTTTGTAGAAAAGGCTTCAGCCTCCTAGGCCTCCCTTGAGTTCCAGAGAGCAGACTCAAGCAGTTAATCATTAGGGAAGCGAGGGAACAAGAAACAAAGGAAAAGCAGTCAAGCAAGAAAGTAATGATGGCTTAAACAATAGTTCAGTGATATGGCAGAATCCTAGTTCCTCCTGAAGGAATGTGACAATCTGACAGTATCTTTGAGTTGTTCTGCAGAAACTAAGACCCCCCACCCAGGTGGAGGGTGGTGACCGCATGCCGACCGCAAGCATGTGGACCCCAGGCTGGTTGGAGCCAGAAGGTCGATGATTAAGATTCCTGAAACATCACCCTGTCACCTCACCACCAACCAATCAGAGGAAAGTCATACATCCTGCAGCTCTCACCTCAAATACTGCCTTTAAAAACGCTTTGCTGAAAGCCATCAGGGAGTTTGGGTCTTTTGAGCGTAAGCTGCCATTCTCCTTGTTTAGTGCCTTGCAAACGAACACTGCACTTCCGTCACCACAACCCAGTGTCGGCAGGTTGGCTTTGCTGTGTGGCTGGTGAGTGGACCCACATCTGGCTCAGTAACATTCCCTTGATTATTAGTGTCTGAGAGACAAGGGCCAGGCAGGAAACGTGTGTCTCCCCCCATGGCGGGAGCCTCCTTGCCTGGACCCACAGCCAGCTCCCCCTCTTCTCATAGTCTGCCCAGTACTGCTTCATTCCCGATACCAGTTTCTGCTTTTTGAGGCAACAGAGTGCAAATTGTTTCAGAGGCGTTAGATATACTCACTCTGCTCCAAAAGGGTGTTTGTCATCCTGGAGGGAGGGCGGTCCTGAGCCTCCCCAGCTCAGTGTGGGCAGCGCAGGTCACCCGAGGGGAAGGAGTTGCTGACGCAAGTACCTGTGATCATGAGAGATTCAGACAATGGGTTCATGATGGGTTAATTTTGGGTGAATCGGTAGCCAAGTGTAACTATGTCGTGCTGACCCGAACTGACGTGCAGTGTGAAAGACTCAGTTCTAACTTGAGGTTGTCTGACTGGAGGGGAGAATTCTGTGACCCCGTCAATAGCCTGAGGTCTGAATTTCTGATGGCCCGTTGCATAAGTTAATGGCATGCCTTGTGGAATTGCAATGGTGAATGGACTTCTCCATAAAGGGCACCCCCTGGCAAAATTTGGAGGGTGGCCATTGGAAAGAGTGTGTCTGGGGACCTGGGGATACAGACACTAAGGGGCGGACCTGCTGCCACATGCTCACAATCTGATCTCACCCTCCAGGGCACAGCTGAACCATCTTTAGGAGCACACGACATGAGGCAGTCTAACCAGATCCCTTTCTTTTCCTGAGCATTTGGATGTCTTCTTTGGAAAGATGTTTATTCAGTTCCCCTGGCTGGTTTTAAATTGGGTTTTTGTTTGTTTGTTTGTTTGTTTTTTTGCTATTGTGTTGTATGAGTTCTTTATACGTCTTGTATATTAACCCCTTATCAGATGTATGATGTGTAAATATTGTCTCACATTCTATAGATTGCCTTTTCATTTCGTTGATTTTTTATTTTGCTCTGCAGAAGCGTTTTAGTTTGATTTAGTTCCAGTTATTAATTTTTGCTTTTGTTGCTTGTGAGTTTGGCGTAATATCCTAAACATTGTTGCCAAGACCAATGTCAAGGAACTTCTTCCCTATGTTTTCTTCTAGGAGTTTTATACTTCCAGGTACTATGTTTAAGTCTTTAATCGATTTCAAACTATGTTTGTGAGTGGTATAAGATAGGGGTTTAATCTCATTCTTCTGCATGCAGTTACTCAGTTTTCCCAACACTGTTTATTGAAGAGACTATCCTCACCCCGTTGAATAATCTTGGCTCTCTTGTCAAAGATCAGTTTTATGCAAGGGTTTATTTCTGAGCTCTCAACTTTGTCTCATTGATGTGTTTAATTTTATGCCAGTACCATGATGTCTTGATAATTATAGCTTTGTATTATAGGTTTGAAATAGGAAGTGTGATGCCTGTAGCATTTTTCTCTTCTTTGGATTGCTTTAGCTATTCAGGCATTTTCATAGTTCCATACAAATTTTAGGACTTTTCTATTTCTGTGAATTTTGATAGGGATTGAATTAAATCTGTAGATGATGTATGATTGGAATTTTGATAGGGATTGGAATTTTGATAGGAATTGAATTAAATTCAACTGGAATTTTGATAAGGATTGAATTAAATCTGTAGATGATGTATGATCCTTTTAACTGTATGATGGACATTTTAACAATATTAATTCTTCCAATCCATGAACACAGGATATTTTTCCATCTGTTTGTGTCTTGTTCAATTTCCTTCTTCAAAGTCTTGTAGTTTTTATTGTGCAATACTTTCACCTCCTTGCTTGAATTTCTTGCCGAGTACTTTATTATTTCTGATGGTATTGTGAATGGGATAATTTTCTTTTTAAGATATTTCATTTTTAGTGTATAGAAACACAATTGACTTCTATGTATTGATTGTGTATCCTGCAACTTCACTGAATTCATTGATTAGTTCTAAACATCTTTTGGTGGAGTCTTTCAGATTTTCTATACATAACATCATATCATCTGCAAACAGAAAATTTTACTTCTTCTTCTGTGATTTGGATGCCTTTATTTCTTTTTCTTACCTAATTGCTCTGGTTAGGATTTTCAGTAATATGTTGAATAAGAGCGGTTAGAGTGTGCACCCTTACCTTATTCTTGATCTTAGAGGAAAAGCTTTCAAACTTTCACCATTGAGTAAGATATTAGCTGTGAGCTTGTCATATATCACCTTTATTGTGTTGAGGTACAGTCTATATCCAGTTCATTGAGTTTTTTTTTTTTTATCAAGAAAGGATATTGTATTTTGCCAAATGTGTTTCCTACATATATTGAGATGATCATACGAATTTCATCTTTCATTCTATTAATGTGATGTATCACATTTACTGATTTTTTTGTATGTTGAACCATCCTTGCGTTCTAGGGATGAATCACTGTTGATCATGATGTACAATCCTTTTAATTGTGCCATCGAATTCAATTTGCTACTATTTTGATGACAATTTTACATCTAAATCCATCAGGGATACTGGTCTAGAGTTTTCTTGTGGTGTCCTTATCTGGCTTTAATATCACAGTAATGCTGGCCTTGTAAAAAGAGTTTGGGAATGTTTCCCCCTCTTCTATTTTTTGGATGAGTTTGAGAAAGATTGTCACTAATTATTCTTTACATGTTTGGTAGAATTCACCAGTGAAGCCATCTGTTTCTAGGCTTTTTTTTTTTTTGTATTGGGAGTTTTTTGATTACTGATTGAATCTTCTTACCTGTTATTGGTCTGTTCAGATTTGCTTATTCTTCCTGATTCAATCTTAGTAGGTTGTGTATTTCTAGGAATTTATCCATTTTTTCCTAGGTTATCCAATTTGTTGGCCTTTGATTATTCATATGATCCTTTGTATTTCTTTGGTATCTGTTGTAATCTCTCCTCTTTCACTTCCGATTTTATTGATTTGAGATGTCTCTTTTTTTTTCCTTAGTCTAACTAGTTTTGTCCATTTTGTTTATCTTTGTTAATTTTTAGTGTTGATGGGAGACACAATAGAGGGACGTCTTAGGCCATTGTGTTGTGGACATCCCCCTCCAGCTCATTTCTGTTTAACACTGAATAATATTCCATTTTCTGTATTTATCACAGTTTATGTATCCATTCGCCTAATGAAGAACATATTCATTGCTTCCAAGTTTTGGCAATTACTAATAAAGCTGCTATAAACATCTTTGTTCAGATTTTTGTGTGGACACAACTTTTCAACTCCTTTGGATAAATACTAATGAGTTTAATTGGTTGAGCATATGATAAGAGTATGTTTAGTTTTGTAAGAAACCACCAAACTGTCTTCCAAAGTGGTTGTGTAGTTTTGTATTCCCACCAGCAATGTACGAGAGTTCCAGTTTCTCCACATCCTTTCTGGTATTTTCACTGTTCTGGACTTTGACCATTCTAATAGGCATGTAGTGATATCTCATTGTTTTAACTTGCATTTATCTGATGACATATGATGTGGAGCATTTTTATATGCTTATTTGCCATCTGTATGTCTTGGCTTTGGTGGGATATATGTTTAGGTCTCTGGCCCATTTTTAATAGTTTATTTTCTTATTTTTGCATTTTAGTAGTTCTTTGTATATTTTGGATAACAGTCTTGTATCAGATGTGGCTTGTCTTTAAAATCATTTGATAATATCTTTCACAGAACAGAAGTTTTAAATTTTAATCAAATCCAGCTTATCAATTATTTCCTCCATGAACCATGCCTTTGATATCATATCTAAAAAGTCATCACCACACCTAAGGTTATCTAGGCTTTTTCCTAAGCTATCTTCTAGGAGTTTTATAGCTTTGCATTTTATATTTTGGCCTAAGATCCATTCTGAGTAAATTTTTGTGAAACGTATAAGATCTGTATCTAGATTCAGTTTATTTTTCATATGGATGTCCAGTTGTTCCAGCACAATTTGTTGAGAAGACTATCTTTGCTCCATTGTGTTGCCTTTGCTCCTTGTCAAGGATAGGTTGACTCTATTTACGTGGATCTCTTTCTGGGCTCTCTGTTTTGTTCCACTGATCCATTTGTCTATTCATTTACCAATATCACACTGTCCTAATACTGTAGTTTATATTAAGTCTTGAAGTTGGGTAGCATCAATCCTCCAACTCTGTTCTTCTTCAATATTGTATAGGTTCTTCGGGGTCTTTTGCTTCTCCATATAAACCTTAGAATCAGTTTGTCGATAGTGATGAAATAACTTGCTTGAATTTTCAATGAGGTTGAATTGAATCTATAGATCAATTTGGAAAAAAACTAACATCATGACAATGTTGAATCTCCTTATTTATGAACATGGATATTTCCCCATTTATTTAGTTTTTTGATATCATTCATCAGAGATTTTTAATTTTCCTCATATAGATCTTGTTATATTTTGTTAGATTTATACCTAAGTATTCCATTTTGGGAGGTGCTAATGTGAATGGTATCCTGTATCAAATTCCACTTGTTAAAAGTGGGTCATTTTATAGAAAGTAAAAAAGTGTTAGCAAAGGCAGTCATATAGGTATGGTATGCAAAGTGTGAGGGTTGGTCTGACTTTGAGGATGATGCAGATATGTGATCTTCTTATCCCAAACCCCAGCCCCTTGTCAAGTGCACTGGACACGTCCACGTTGTCAACACACCCCTAATTAGCTCCTCACCTCACTAACCTGCCCCTCCACTTGACTATGTTACTCCCAGGCTCTTCCTCCCAGCAGGAGCCCCAATCCACACTGTGCAGGCTGTGGATCCCTCCCTGCTTCCTCCCTCCTTCTCCCTGGTACCTTCTTCCTCCTCTCTCCTCCTTTTCCTTCTCCTCCTTACCTTTCCTTCCTCCTTTTCCCTGCTACTCCAGGCTCTCTTTAACATGCCCCACTGCTTTTGTCTCTCCCTCTGGAGGCTTTTCCCCTTTGCCTTTCCCATGGGATGTCATCCAGTGGCACAGGTAAAAGGCACCACCAACCAAAGGACAGGCAAGTGAGGGAGGGGGAGAGAGAAGAGGGAGGGAGACAGGAATGGGGGTGTGAGGGAGAGAAATGCGGGGGAAGAGAGGGATTCTTAAAGCTCCTGGTCAGAAGTGGCACACACTGTCCCTCCCACATTTATTTGGCCAAAGTAAGTTGGCACTTGAGCAATCCTGAGTTGAGCAGGGTGGGGATACCTGGTCCTCTCCCAGGGATGAGAAGCTAATAAAGATAATGGAAACCTATCACAACCTCTTTCTTAAAATAGAGTGTCCTTGATTATCTCAGGGAATGGCTTATTTTTCCTTTTATTGAAATTTAATTGCAAATCGCAAGTGCACAGCCCAGTAGATTTCCACAGAGTGAGAACACCTGGGTGACCTGCACTCAGCTCAGGAAGCCACCCTGAGTGGAAGACCCCCTCCTGCCCCCTCCCACTTAAGGCTAGCTTTGCTCTGAAATCCAGCAGATGGCAACTGTAATCAGAGAAACCACTATTCAATATGTCAGGAAAATATAATTAAAAGCAATAGGTTAGAAATGTTGAAGGGCCTGCATTGATAGAACTGCAGTTCTGGAGTAGAGGGGTCTCCGGGATCTGTGCCTGAGATGAGTTGGTTCTAATTACAAATCCCACTGGACTCTGTTTGCATTTGCTCTTTCATTGTCTATGATTTTGGCTCTGTTTACATTGCTTCATGTCCCCCCTTTATTCACCAGAAGGAGTCAATCCACCAGAAAAACCAATTTAATACCCAAAGAGATTAAAGGCATTTACCGTTACCATGTGAATATTTCAATAGCATTGGGAATAAACAGCTTAAAAACTACTCACATTAAAATTAAACAAATACTTTACATCCAGCATTCATTTCCTTGGTCAGATTTTGTGTCGTTTCTATGGAGACATGCAGCCCTTATGCGAAATGCAGCACCCTTCATGGTTTATGTACTTTATGCCCAGCTCTGGATACTTCCACTGACATCCGAGTACTTCTTCAGTAAGGTGTGTCTCTGATGTGTGGCGTGCGTTGTCTAGTGCAGCATCATTTTAAGGCACGTTTCATGGTAGGTAAACAGAAGTTGTGTCTCAGGGACATCTGCCCAGAATTTTTGGGGGGAACAGAACAGTGTGTCCCAGATCCCTTCTGGTGCATGGTTTTGTGTCTTTGCGGTAAATAGGAACAGACTTTTCAATGGCCCGCCTCCAGGGGAATTCAGTGTCCGTCCCAGTTCTCATTCAACCAACAAGAACGGCCCTGAATTCCAATCGACAGTGGTGAGCTCAGACAGCTTGTGATCAGAGATTGGAGAGAAGAATCCAAACCATGAACTCCATTTCTGAACCAAGTGAGTATGTTTAAATAATACCTCTGAATATACTTTGCACTCTGTTGCCTCAAAAAGTAGAAATTGGTATCAGGAATGGGACAGTACTCAGTAGACTTTATGAGAACGGGGGGGGGACCAGCTGTGGGGTCCTGGTGGGAAGGCAGCCCTGAGCCTCCCCAGGCTCAGTCTTGGAAACACAGGTCACCCCAGGGAAGGAGCTGGTGACAGGGATACTTGTGATCATGAGAAGTTCAGACAGTGGGTCCGCCACAGGGAAGCTTTGGGGACTTAGTAGCAAAGTGTGTGAGATGCAGACATGAATCTGCTCATCCTCAGTCAGTGTCAGGTCCTATGAGTCAGCGTGGATACTTGGCTCTGCCGAGCGTGCTTGTAGCACATACAGACGCATGTCTTTCATACAACGTGGCTCTCAAACGCAAGCTGTCTCTCTTATCTGATGCTCAGCTGCAGAAACAGGGATCTGGTCCATCACTGCGGGAAACTGTCCATGGTGGGTGCACTGAGAGATGCTCTGTCCTCACACTGCAGTTCAGGGGCTCTCTAAGGTATAACGTCAAGGGCAACTTTGATTATTCACGATTTCATCCCATGTACTGACAACTTTAGAACTTTATTATGAAAAAGACATAACTCACCAATTTTTTAAAAAAGTATAAAGTTTTTTTAAAGGGACTTGTTGCCTGAGGGATCCCTCTATAGTTCTGGGGTCAGGCCAAGTGATTAGGAACAGGAAGAACTTGTTGGCAGAACTTGTTGACACATTTGTAAAGGAGACTTCTATTAACTCCGTGTTTGAAGGATGAAAATGTATAATTGTAACTAACACAGAGCACATACTATGTGCCAGCACTGTTCCAATTACATGCACACAGAAGCCTGTTCTGCAGATAAAGAAATGGGGACACAGAGAGATTAAGCAACTTCCCTGCTGCCCCACAGCTCGTAGACAACAGAGTGGGTGTAGAACCCGGCGTCTGGCTCCAGAATCCGTGGCCTTGACCGCTACACATCTGCCTAGAGGAGCAGAACCCCAGGTTATTAATTTACAGTGTGAAGCACAACTGCTGATCAAAGCAGCTGGTCCCCTTGGCCTGACAAAATAGACTCCTCTCCCTAAGGATTCAGAGTGGAGGGTTATCGGATTCTAAGAGTCTCAGTGGAGGTCGCTTTCTGGGAAGCAGCCTCCTTAGCCAGGTTACCTCTCCCTCCATCTCCCCCGGGACCCTGGGTTGGCTGAGGCCCACTCGGCTGCCACCAGAGGTACAGAGACCCCCACTCACAGCCCTGTCCCTGTGGGGTGAGTGGCACCCTCCCAGAGGCACTCTGGACACTGTGCACACATCTGCCTCCGCTGCAGATCCCCAGCTCGCTCATTGCTCACCGCTAAGGAGGCGTCTGAGCCCAGGATGGGTCCCAGCGCTTCTCTTTCCTGTCTCGTCCTGGGGATCCCTGCCCACCCTCTCATCTGCCACGTTCCTGCCTCTCACTCAGAATAGAAGGATGGCGCCTAAGTTACCCGCATGAGTTCAGTTTTCACGGTCAGTAACAATCCAACCCCATTGTGGTGGACGCTGGTGATTCCGCTGTCTTGTTGGTCTGTTGCCCGGCCTCCACTGGACAAATGGATGGTCACAGGGAAGTAGGACTGGGAAAATGAGCATTTTGCATTAATCTAAACTGATTCATTAGCCCTGAAGACATCAGGAGCTGATCGCATTAAAACAAAGAGTTTAGCAAGTGACAGGAAATCAGGACTATCTGTATGGACATTCCTACGGGCTGATATCCAGGCATCTATGTAAAATTTTCTTTTTTTTTTTTAAATTTTATTTATTTATTTATTTATGGCTGTGTTGGGTCTTCGTTTCTGTGCGAGGGCTTTCTCCAGTTGTGGCAAGTGGGGGCCACTCTTCATCGCGGTGCGCGGGCCTCTCACTATCGCGGCCTCTCTTGTCGCGGAGCACAGGCTCCAGACGCGCAGGCTCAGCAATTGTGGCTCACGGGCCTAGCTGCTCCGCGGCATGCGGGATCTTCCCAGACCAGGGCTCGAACCCGTGTCCCCTGCATTGGCAGGCAGACTCTCAACCACTGCGCCACCAGGGAAGCCCTAAAATTTTCTTAAAACGTCCTTTTATACTAACCTTTGGACCTGTGATTGAATTTGCTCTCACATTTGGCCAAGGTGGGCCATAGGATAGATCATCCGGTCCACACTCCAACATGAGTTTTCAGCTTTGGGTTCTGGTAAAGGAAGTTGTGCTGAAGTCAGCCCCAGAGAAATGGCCTGGGCACATTATAAGAACAGAAATGACTCAGGTGCTGCCCACGCTCATTTAATCTGTGCAGGAAATGACTTCTGTGAGGCCCCTTTGTCATTTTCATTATATCTGACCTTTACGCTAGTGGCAACTGGAAAGGTGACCACAGCTTGCCCAGCAAGGGTACCAGCACCAGACCCAGGGCCTGGATTCAAAGAGTCTCAGATAAGGAAATGGAGACATGGAGATACAGCTTCACATGTGTGATAGCTCCTATAAAGGAACAGAGATGGGAGTTTGGGCTTAGATGGTGTGGATTCCAATCCCAGCCCCACTGCAATAAAAAATAACTGTCTTTCTTTGGAAATTGCAAAACTTGAACATGCTGTTTGAAATTTTATACTCAGAGTGGCATGTAATAGAATGTTCACCAGGACCCTTCCCACCATCCAGAGAGAGCCGATGGCACATTTGAGGGGGTTAACTAAGAGGTGCTTGTCAGCCCCAGGGGAGGAACCCCCTCAAGTCTTTCTCAGAGGCTTCTGGGGCATCCCTGAAGGGGAGGACTCAGTAAAGGGTATACAAGGATGGTTCAATATACAAAAATCAGCAGAATACACCTCATTAACAGAATGAAGGGAAAAGAACCACATGATCATCTTGATTGGTGCAGAAAACACATTTCACAAAATGCAGCACCCTTTTGTGATAAAAACACTTAAGAAACTTGAAATGGAAGGAAATTTCCTCAACATAATAAAGGCCATATATGAAGAAACCCACGGCTAATATCATATTCAGTGATGAAAGAGTGAAAGCTTTCCTCTATGATCAGGAAAATAAGATACCTGCTTTAGCTACTTCTATTCAACATAATATTGCAAGGTCTAGCCAGAGCAATAAGAGAAGAAAAAGAAATAATAGGCATAGAAGTTGGAAAGGAAGGAGTAATGTTATCTCTGTTCACAGGAAACATGATCTTATATGTAGAAAACTCTAAAGTCTCCAAAACCAAAACAATTGTTAGAGCTACTAAACAGATGCAGGAAAGTGACAGGATGTAAAATCAACACACAAAAATCGCTTGTGTTTCAATACACTAACAGTAAGCAATCCAACAAGGAAGTTAAGAAAACAATTCCATTAAAATGGCATCAAAAAGAATAAAATATTTAGGAATAAACTTACCAAGGAGGCAAAAGACTTGTACACTGAAAACTACAAAATGTTGCTGAAGGAAAATGAAGAAAACATTAATAAATGGAAAGACATCTGTATTCATGGTTTGGATAACTTGATGTTGCTAGGACGTCAATACTACCCAAAGTTATCTGCAGATTCAATGCAATCACTATCAAATCCCAGAGACATTTTTTTTTTGGTAGAAATAGAAAAATACATCCTAAATTTCATACTGAATTTCAAGCGGCCCAGAATAGCCAAAACAATCTTGAAAAAGAACAAGTTTGGAGAACTGACATTTTTTTGTTTCAAAACTTACTGCAAAGATACAGTAATTAAATACCGTTGTACTGGCATAAAGACAGAAGTACAGACCAATGCAATGGAAGAGATATCCAAAAATAAACCCTCAGGTACATGTTCAAATGGTTTCTACAAGAGTGGCAAGACCATTCAATGGGGAAAAGATAGTCTTTTCAACAAATGGTGTTGGGAAAACTGGATACCCACATGCAAAAGGATGAAGTGGGACTCTTGCATTATACTATATTAAAAAATTAACTAAAATTGAGTCAAATACCTAAATATAAGAACTAAGAGTATAAAAATCTTAGAAGGAAACATAGAGGAAAAGATTCATGACATTGCATTTGCCAATGATTTATTGGGGTATAAAAAGCGCAGGCAACTTGAAAAAATAGATAAAATGAACTTCAGCAAAATTTAAAACTTTTGGGCATCAAAGGACTCTACCAAGTGAGTTAAAAGACAACCACAGCAGTCGATTTATCTCTTGTAAAAATAAAATACAGTGTGTGTGTGTGTGAAAAAAAAAAAAAAAAAATAAATAAAAAAAAAAAAAAAAAAAAAAAAGACAACCACAGAACGGGAGCAAATATCTTCAAATCATGTATCTGATAAGGGATTAATCCAAAATATACAAAGCATTCTTACAACTTGACAAGAAAAACAACCCAATTTTAAAAATGGGCAAAGGACTGGAATAAACATTTTTTCAAAAAAGATACACGAATGGCCAATAAGCATATGAAAGGGTTCTCAACATCACTAATCGTTAGATAAATGCAAATCAAAATTACAATGAGATACCACTTAGGACTGCTATTATTTTATTTATTTATTTAAAAAAATATTTATTTATTTGGCTCTGCTGGGTCTTAGTTGTGGCATGTGGGATCTTTGTTGTGGCATGTGGGATCTTTAGTTGTGGCATGCAAACTCTTAGTTGCGGCATGTGGGATCTAGTTCCCTGACCAGGGATCGAACCCAGGGCCCCTGCATTGGGTGCGCAGCATCTTAGCCACTGGACCCCCAGGGAAGTCCCTAGGACTGCTGTTATTTTAAAAATAAAAAATCCCAGAAAATAACAATTGTTGGCAGGGATATGGAGAAATTGGAACCCATGAGCATTGTTGATGGGAATGTAAAATGGTACGTCCACTGTGGAGTAGTATGGAAGTTACTGAAATGATTAAACATAGAATTACCATATGATTCAGTAATTCTGCCCCTAGGTATGTACCCTCAGGAATTGGGTATATACTCAGTGTTCATGGCAGCTCTCTTCACAAGAGCTAGAAGGTGGCAACAACCCCAGTGTCTCCCCCAGGCATCACCCCAGCCCCAGGGGACACCCCATCACCAAAGGCTCCTGAACCTTGATGGAGCAAGTCTGCGGTGCTCTCTGGACTCCACGTCTGCCCCAGGGGGTCAACCCTGCAGCAGGAGCCCCTCCCCTGAAGCTTCTCTCCCTGGTGGACCAGCCTCCTGCCCCTGGAAAGCAGCCACGTCCCAAGTCTTGAGATACAGCGCTTTCCAAAATTAACTTCCTCTGCCACAGGTGTTTCACTCAAACAGCAATCTCTCATAATTATTCATTTTGGGATGTGATTGGATCCTTCCTTCACAAGAGCCTGTGGATATGATGTTAAAAGAAAATATTATTGCATTTCTGGGCTCTTTTGCCAAAGGCACCCAACCCCATTTTTTATTAGCTTTCTGCTGGCAGGTTTATTTTTGCTTTTCCTCTTTATTGCTGGTCTCAGTGGAACCAGAGCCGCTTGAGGGGAGAGAGATTCTGATTTTCCAGCTCTGCCGTGTGGCTCATCAACATCGTGCTAATAACACAGAGGCGGGTCCCAAGTCCAGATTCAGATGGCAGGGCTGTCAGGAGACATAAATGAGGGCACCCGGCGGAGGCTGTGGAAACTGGAGTGCGTGCACCCCCTCTGATGGGGTCGTGATCATTGCCGGGTGAGACAGAGCCCCGTGCTGGCGAACTTCCGACTGCCCACGGGTATCGGGGGTCTGCATTCTCAGGTGAGGCCCCCTGATGTCCACAGGGGGCTTGTGTGCAGGACCTCTCTGCCCCCAGAACCACACTCTGCCCTCTTTCGCCCCAGTGCATCCCCACGAGATGACCTGGGGGCTGGGTCACCCAGGCCGCCTTGTCTCCTGCCGTCTGTTCGGGCCCCACCAAGGGGAGGCTCCCCACGAGGTCAGAGGTGGGAGGAGAGACAGACGCTGGGGTGTTTGTTCCTCACGTCCTCCCTGCTGGGACTGTAATCCTGTCCCTGTGACGCAGCAGTATCGTCCCCTCCTGCCCTTCAGGAAGGGCGGAAACCACTTCCCACTGTAGCTCCCCTCTGAGGGTCCCAACTTCGCTGTCTGTTGCTCTGTACAGAGTCCCTGCTTTTCCGTTTCTTCATCCACGCCTCTGCGTGGATTCTCTTTCCTGCCAGGACTCCTGCTGACAGAGCCTTGAATTAAACAAAAGGAATATATAAGCGTCTGATCCCCTCCCTCATCTGACAAAGACTCAACCTCTCTCTTATTTAGAACAAGCAAACAATCTCCACGTCTGTGTCTGCCTTTGCCCTTTTTTTTTTAACATCTTTATTGGAGTATAATTGCTTTACAATGGTGTGTTAGTTGCTGCTGTATAACAAAGTGAGTCAGCTGTATGTATACATATACCCCCATATCCCCTCCCTCTTGCATCTCCCTCCCACCGTCCCTATCCCACCCCTCTAGGTGGTCACAAAGCACCGAGCTGATCTCCCTGTGCTATGCGGCTGCTTCCCACTAGCTATCTGTTTTACATTTGGTAGTGTGTATATGTCAGTGCCACTCTCTCACTTCGTCCCAGCTTACACTTCCCCCTTCCTGTGTCCTCAAGTCCTTGAACTAACGTTTGGCGCCAGAGCACAAGGTCAGACAGGGCCCACCTCTCGAGCCACCGCGGCCACAATGCGGCCCTCGTGCCCGGCCCCTCCTGCAGGCAGGCGGGCGGTGGGCAGCTGAAGGCAGGAGGGGTGCAGAGGGTGAGGACTGGGGAACTTGGCCCAGGAAGCCCTGGGGGAGGCGGATCCTGGGAGCAGTGGAGAGAGGTCAGCAGGTCAGCAGAGGTTCCGTGTGGAGAAAGGAGATTCCTTCTCCGAGGATGGGCGCTCGCTGCCGGGGCGTCTGCTCTGTGAACCGGGAGTGCCCAGGCTGGCGCGAGCCTCGGAGCTGGGAAGACGCAGCCATTTGTTGGGACTCCTGCCCGGACACACGGTCAGCCAGCTGCTGCTTGTGGCCCTGATTCATGCGGCGAAAGCACGGGCCTCCTGGCCCTGCAGGGGCCGTGCGTCCCCTGGCTGGCGGGCGTCCCCTCGGGCACGGTCTTGTCCCAAGGCAGCTCCAGCAGCCTGCCTCTCAGCTAAGGGAAGGGCCTGCGGTCCAGAAGGAGGGGAGAGCTCTCTTTCCCCAACTTGGAGCTGACGCGTTGCTTTGCTGTTTGTCAGAGAGGTCTGTGCCCCCCGTGGAAGGAGCAGATAAATGAAACAGCGGAAGCGCGTGTTGGAGGGAATAGGAAGCACCCGAGGGAAGAAAGTGCCCCTCCAGCCCCCCACCCCGTCCGCAGCCTCTTGATATTTTTCCAGCTTTTAAAATTTCCCACATGCGCATGTCATACATATATTTTGAAACAAATCGGGTCACGGTGTACAGAAAATTCTTATTTTAATTTCACATTCTGCCATGGGCATTATCCCAGGGGGCAAAGGTCTACAGCATCTTTTCAAAAGGAAATTCAGCATTTCACTGGTAAAACCGATGTTTTCTTACTGGAGCCTTGATTTGTTGCCCACATGCTTCCAGCATACATGTAATTGGTGGAAGTCCCTGTACACAGGTCCTGTGAGCTGGTCCTTGTGGGAACTTATCCACGGAGCAAACATTTGCCAAGTTTGAAGCCTGTTGACACCTGTCACCAAACTGCCCGCAGAAGTGCTGTACAGCTGACCCTTCCCCAGGCTGGGGGTGGCCTGGAGGGTGACATTCCCTGGACCCGTGTCAGCGAAAGTTATTTCAGTGGTTTTACTCTTTGCTAAACCCAGTGAACACAAAGTATTTTCTTTTCACTTGCATAACTTTGAAACTAGAGATGCAGAGTTCTTTGGCAGCTATATTGTTTATATGTGTGTCTTACTTTTGATATCCTTTTAGTGCCCTCTCTTTTCTTGTAGAAATCTTCTTCTCACTGATATGAATACACTCAATATAGTAAGGTATAAACTTGTTGTTTGTCATAGTCTCATATTTTCCTCAAATATCTTCCTCCAGTTTATTTGCTACACATATTTCCTATGTGTGTCTACCCCGATGAGGACTTTTTCCTCTCATTTTCCTGATGTGTCCACTCGCAATGTAGTTGACTACCTGCTTTCACACGTGTACATCCTGAAATGGGATGACACCATGTTAAACAGGTGTTTCCACCCTGAACTTGGATGTCCCTCTTCTTCCCCAGTTGTGTCTACTTAGAGTGTGAGTGTCTCTCTAATATCTCAAATGTGTCTACTGGGGATGACTGGAGATGACTCTCTAATTCCTCAGGAGTGCCTAGCCCGAATGACGGTCTCCCTAACTTCCTAGGCTTCTCTATCCTAACCTGAGATTTCTGCCTATTTCCTAATGTTTGTCTACCCTGAACAAGTATGCCTGCCTAATTCCAAATGTATGCCTTCGTTGACCTAGAATGTCTTCCTAATTCCCAACATGTGCATTTTGACATGGGGATTCGCCCTAGTTGAGCAGGTCTGTCCACAGTCACCTGGGATGGCTCTCTGATTCCTGTAGTGTATCTACTCTGACTTGGATCGTCTTCCCTCTTCCCCAGGTGTGTAATATAGACCTGGGACGGCTCCCTAATACCTAAGGTGTGTTTGTGCTGACATGAGATATCTCTCTAATTCCCATCTTGTTTCATATGAACTAGGATGTGTCCTCAATTCCCCAGATGTGTCTACTGTGACCTGGGATGTCTCCCTAATTACCCAGGTGTGTCTACCTCGACCTGGGATGTCTCCCTAAGAGTCCAGTTGTGTATTCTGACTTGGTATGTCCCTATAATTCCTAAAGTGTCTACTCTGATATTGGATGTCTTCATAATTTACCCTGTATTTCTACACTTACTTGGGATGCCTAATTCCCCATGTGCATCTTCCATGACCTGGGATGTCTTTGTAATTCCACAGGTTTGTCTACTCTTACCTGGGATGTCTCCCTAATTACATTGTCTACACTGACATGGGAGCTCTCTCTAATTTACCAACTGTGTCTACACTGACATGGGATATCTCTCATTCCTCAGGTGTGTCTATTCATTTCTAGGGTGTCTCCTAATTCTCTAGGTGTATCTACACTGAATTGCCATGTCTACCAAATATCCCGTGTGTGCCTACCCTGACCTAGGAAGTCTTACTAATGCCCCAGGTTTGTCTACCTTGACCTGGGATGTCTCCTGAATTTCTGAGATGTGTCAATGATGACCTGTGATGTCTCTTTTATAATGATGGTGTTTCTACTGTGAAGTGGGATAGCTCTCTTTTCTCTAGCTGTGTCTACCCTGACCAGGAATGTCTCTCTAGTTCCCCAAGAAAGTCTACCCTGAACAGAATGTCCCCATAATTCCCCAGGTATGTCTAAACTGTCCTCAGGTGTCTCCATAATTCCACAGGTGTGACTACCCTTATGGGATGTCTCTCTAATTCCCCAGGTGCGTCTACATTGACTTGGGATGTCACAACTTATTCTCAGGAATGTCTACCTTGATCTGGAATGTCTTCTTAATTCCCTAGTGTGCCTACCCTGATCTTTGAAATCTAAATTTTCAGGGTATGTCTTCTGTGACTTGGGGTGTCTCACCAATTCCCCAAGTGTGTCTTCCCTGACAAAGAATGTCTCCTGTGTTCCCTTGAAACATCAGCCATGACCAGGGATGCCACCCTAATTCCCCAGCTGTAACTATTCTGAGCTGAATTCTCTCCCTAATTCATAAGGCATGTCTATTCTTACCTGGCAGTTCTTATTTTCCCATATGTCTCTACTCTGACCTTGGATGTCTCTCTAAATCCCCAGGTGTGTCTATTCTGATCAGGGACATCACCTTACTCCCCAGGTGGGTCTACACTAACTCAGGTTATTCCCCTCATTCCTCAGGTTTATCTACACCAAACTGGTATATCTCTCTGGTTCCCAAGGTTGTCTACACTGACATGGGATGTTTCCCTTATTCTCCATGAGTTTCTACCCTGACCTTTGCTATCTTTCTATTTCTTCAGGCTGCCAATCCTGCCTTGGGATGTCACCCTAATTCCCCAGTTATGTCTACTCTGACCTGAGTTGTCCCCCTAATTCCCTAGGTGTGACTACCTTGTCTTTGGATATCTCTCTAATTCCACAGCCTTGTGTACTCTCACCTCTGATGTCTCTTTGGTTTCCCAGGGATGTCCACTTTATTGTAGAATGTCTCCTTAGTTCCCCATGTGTGTCTGTCCTGACCTATAACGTCACTCTACTTCACCTGATGTGTCTATACTAACCTGGAATGTCTAATTCTGCAGGTATGTCTACTATCAAAAGGAAATTCATAGAGCTTTACTTGATATGAATATCTTGAGTGAGAAACTAACTTTCGGGGAACAGGATAACATCCAAACTGAAAGTGGCTAAGACACTTGGCTCTCAGCAGTTACAATCAAGTTTATAAAACATGGGTGTGTAAGTACATTATTTTCTATTGCACTTGGTTACTAGAAACTTACATTCTTTTTCATTACATGAACTCACTTGATTGTAGCTGATTAGCTTGAAAGCTGTAATGTCATCCTGACATGAAGAAGCTTGAATTTTGTTTAAAATCAGAGTCAGTATTTTGGGAATCAGGACAGTTTTAAGTTTTGGTTAGGTGACTATGAGTCTTTGTACTTGGGGTATATTCAAACTGTGTCCTCTCTTTTTCTTTCTCCCTTCCTTCCTCCCTTCCTTCCTTCTCTTTCAAAACAACCCCTCCACACCCTGCTTTTGATCATTCTCTCAGTAGAACCAAGAGAGTGGCCAACTATTTAGCATTACTCTTGGCCACCACATGTTCCTTCTTCTGTGGACATCTGAAGACCATGAACCAGAATCTCAGTAGGTTCTTCTGATTCTTGTTCTTGAGTTTTTGTTGTTCAGTTCACGCAGAGATCATTTGATTAGTCAGTGGCTGCTGAAAAGCACTGAAGATGCATGAGAAAATACAATACACAAGGGACATTACTAATATGATTAATGGGAGGACAATATCAAGTGTTTGAAAAATACCCCAAAACCAAGGTGCCCATTTGCCCAAATTTAACCAACTAAAAAGATCGAATACGTTATAATCAGATTCAGTTTCTACTTTTACAAGCCAATCTGCATTGTTTGCATAATTGGGTTTAAATTTTCTTTCTGAGTTACTTATATAGGCAAGGCATGATGTATTAGCAATAATGTGTATTTCTTCTTGTTCAGCTAGTAAATAGTCTAAGGCTATGACATTGTCTAATATAACTCTGGCTAAATAGTTCATAGATTCTTCTTGTAATTATAGGGATTCTGCAGTAGATAAGGTCCCTTAGAATGAATTTCATTTGGAATGGGGAGTTTTGGAGTCATAACTTGTAAAGGCAGGCCTCCTGGGCAGCTAGATGGAAATCCCAGATCAGACTAGACACACTTGGCACATTAGGAAGACATACTAGGGGAAAAAGGTACACCTCCCAGGTAGGAGTAGTAATATTTGGAGCTTAGAGAGAAATTCTAAGTCAGGGTAGATATAACTGGGATGAAGGGATAATTCTAGGTCAGCATAAACTTACCTTGGGAATTGTGGAGACATCCAAAGTGAGTGTAGACATACCTGGGGACTAAAGGATACAACCAAGATCAGAGGAGACACACCTGGGAAATCCTCATTAAGTGTAGAGAAACCTGTGGAATTGGAGTGACAATCCAGGTAAGAGTAGTCACACCTGGCGAAAAAGAGAGTCATTCCAGGAAAGTGGACACACAGCTGAGTTATTAAGGGGACACCTTGGTGTGTGTATAACCTGAACCTGGATAAGTAGGCAGGGCATCCTTGAGCAGGGGAAACAGAGCTGGGGAATTAGGGAGATATTCAAATTAAGAGTAGACATAAGCAGTATTCACATGGTGGAATGTTCCCCAATGTGTCTGCCACCAGTGTCTATGTCCCCAGGATGAGCCACAGCTGCCCCCACCCACCCCCCGCACTGCCTCTCCAGAAGACTCTCCAAGACCAGCAGATGAATTTCATACTGTCTGTGGAGTTTTCAGTTATTGAGAGACTGTACTGAAAGAGGAGCATATGATGGCAGAGAAGTTGGAGGAGGGGGGCAACTCTTCTGGATGGAGGTGGTGCTGGTAGAGCTGATGGTGAGGCTGGCCCACCATCTGCCTGTGGATACACTGGAAGAGGTCCTGAAATTTATGAGAAATCTGAGGGCTCATGCTCCTGTAATATAAATCATCCAACGTTTAAATGCTTGTAATAAAATATACAGCAAACAATTTTTAAAAAGAGTAGACATACCAGGGGAAACATAGAGATGTCATAGGTCAGTGTAGAAATACTTGAGGAATGAAGGTGACATATTAGGTCATGGTAGCTTCCCCTGGGGAAACAGAGATATCACATGTCAGTGTATACACACCTGGGGTATTAGGGAGACATCCAAATTCCCAGTAGATACAAGTGAGAGATAAGGGATACATTTCAGGTTGTGATAAAAAAAAAACAACTGGAGGGCGACATCCTATATTGAGTAGACACTCCTAGGGAACTGGGGAGTCAGAGTAGAAATATTTGGGGAAGCAGTGGTACTTCCAGTCTATACGAGACTCCCCATGGAGCTATAGAGACACCCTTGGCCTGTTAGATAATCCAGAATGACCAGGGAGTTGTTAGGGTGGACATTGCTGATGAAAGAGGGAGACACCTCAATAGGTACACTTGGGATTTTAGAGAGACAACTCAGGTCAATGTAGATATACCTAGGAAATTAGGGAGATGTTCCAGGTGAGGTAGACACACTTGAGTGACTACTGAGATATCCCAGCTCAGGGTAGAAACACCTGGTTAATTAGAGCAACATCACAGTCGGAGTTAGACATACCTGGGGAATTAGAGACATGCTAGGTCAAGGTAGACATACCTGGTGAATTAGTGTGACATCCAAGGTCAGAGTAGAGACATATGGTGAATTAGGGAGATATCCCTGTTCAGGTATCCATTACTTGGATATGTGGACATACAAGGTCAAGGTAGACATACCTGGGGAACTAGGGAACTAGGGAGACATCCCAACGCTGGGAAGACACACATGGGTAATTAGACATCACAGGTCAGCATGGATACACCTGCAAAATTAGGGACACATCCCAGGTCAGGATATACATACCTGGGGTTCTAGAAAGCCAGCCCTGTTCAGTGTAGACACATCTGTGTAATTAGACAAACATCCCAGTTATGAATAGACATACCTCAGTAGTTAGGAAGATATCTGAGATTAAGGTTGGCACACCTCTGGAAATAGGGAGGCATCCCAGGTCAGGGTGGACACACTTGAGGTATTAGGTAAACATGGCAGATCAAGTGCACAACCAGGGGGTAATTAGGGAAACATCCCAGGTTAGTGTAGACAAAACTGGAGTATTAGAAAGGTATCCAGAGCATCATGGCAGTGGAAGAATCCATTCTTTTTGTCCCCCTTTTAAAACAGCTAATTAGGCATCCATCCACACACAAAAATGCCTCTAGGAGTTGTGGGATATAGCATCCTACACCAAAGGATCCAGGAGGAGTGTCACCCTACTGTGCATCAGGTACAGGCTGTGGAATCAGTAGAGCCAGCAAACATGTCCAACTCCCCTGAGCTGCTGTTGGGGAAAACCTGGAGAGTGCCAACTTGGGCAGAAACCCTCAGACAAGGGGGACTTTGTAGAAGTCTAGCTTTCCAGAGGGGAGATTCCAGAATGTCTTTGGAGAAAAAAATACAAGTTTGTATACACTGGAAAGGATAAGAGGAACTTTGCCAACACTGCCTCTCTTAAGGTGACACTGTAGGGCTAAACTGGCTGGCAGTGACCTCTCCCTTGGGGAAAGGGAAATCAGGGAGTGGGTGATAGGCTTCCCCAGCTGCTGCTGGACGCTGCTGGAGAAACCTGTTTCTCTCCAGCAGCACCCAGAGTACTGAGGCGGGACCTCCAGGACTAGGGGCAGAAGGAGATCTGGAAAGAGGCAGATAAGAATATCAAAAGGCATTAAAGGGATGCGGTTCCTGCTGACTGCACTCAGCAAGTCCACCCTCGAGCCTCTGGAATATCCTCACCTGAGGATCCCCCAACACCTTGAGTACTGAATGCACACCTCCCCCACTCTGCCACTGGCTCCTTATGCGTGTCCCCAAGTGTGGCAGCAAGAGCAAGCTCCAGTAAGCAGAGTGCTGTCAGAAAACAGACCAGGGTCTGGAGGCAAGGGGGAAACCACAAACGTGAGCTGTAGCTCCACCTTTTGGAAAACAAAAGAGAGGCTTCCAGGAACCAGCCTGGTGAGTTGTAGGGACCAGAAAAGACATAAAAGCTGAAGAATTCTGCCACAAGAGGGAGCAAGAAGAGTGGACGAGGTGTATCCACACAAGGTGGGAGAAAACCCCAGAAAATAACAGAACTTCAGGTGGGAGTAGGTATCTCCCAACTAGTAAAGATTTGAGGAGGTCTCTGCTACTCCACATCTGAAAGCAGCAACACAAAACTACGAGTAACATGAAGAATCAAGGAAATGTCACTAAAAAATAACAGTAATCCTTCAATAACACAAAGTATGGGCTTTTGTGATCTAGCTGTTTTAAGAATTTCAAAGTGCTACAAGAAAACACAGGAAGACAATTCAACAAAAATCAGTACACAAACAAAATGATAAATTTAACAAAGAGAAATCCTAAAAAGAACCAAACAAATTTGGAATAGAAGAATTCAATGAATGAAATGAAAAATGCAATAGAGAGCATCTACAACAAATAGATAAAATGGGGAGATAGAATCAGTGAGGTAGAGGATAGAAATTTTGAAATAACTCAATCAGAGAAGAAAAAAAAATGAAAAAGAGTGAAGAAAGCCTACGTGATCTATTGGACTCCAACAAAAACACAAATATTAGAATAATTGCAGTTCCAGAAAGAGAAGAGTAGGAGAAGAGGCAGAAAATTTATTTAAAGAAATAATAGCTGAAACTTCCCAAACCTGGGGAGAGACTTGGACATCCATGTTCACAAAGCTAAGAGACCATCCTATTATCTTAATGCCAAAAGACTTTCTCTAAGACATATTTCCTTTGATTTTTGACAGTTTCATTGTAAAGAGAGAATCTAAAAGCCACCAGAGAACAAAGATTGTAACCTACAAAGAACCCTCAATGGGCAATCATCAGATTTCTCAGCAGAAACCTTACAGGCCAGGAGAGAGTGCAATGACATATTCAAAATGTTAAAAGAAAAAAATTGCCAGCTAAGAATACTCTATCCAGCAAAGTTATCCTTCAGATATGAAGGAGAAATAAGGACTTTCCCAGACAAACACACGCTGATGGAGGTTATCACTGCTAGACTGGTCTGGCAAGAAATGATGAAAGGAGTTCTCTAAACTGAAATGAAAATATGCTAATTAGTGACATAAAGACATATAAAAGTAAACAACACACTGGTAAAGGTAAATATAGAGTCAGACTTGGAAAACAAATTCTGGGATAGGATGATGTATTAACACTAAACTATAATATAAAGGTTAAAGGGAAAGAGTATTAAAATAATTATAGCTACTATAATTTGTTAATGAATACACAACTTAAAAAGGTAAATAGGTCTACCTATAAAAGGGGGTAAAGCGTGAAGATTTTGTAGGTGATCAAAGTTAAGTTGCCATCAGCTTAGAATGGACTATTTTATCTATAAGATATCTTATGTAAGCCTCCTGGTAACCAGAAAGCAAAGAACTAGAGTAATGCTCAAAAGAGAAAGAAAGGGGAAACAGAGCATATCAGCATGGAAAATTACTAATTTACAAAGATAGGCAGAAACACAGGGGGTAAAGGAATGGAAATACAAAACAACCAGAAAACAACAAATGAAATGGCAACAGTAAGCCCTTATCTATCACTAATCGCATTAAATATAAACGGACTAAATTTCCAATCAAAACTCTTAGAATGATTAAAAAAAAAATCACCCAACTATATGCTGTCTACAAGAGACTCACTTCAGCTTTAAGGACATACATAAGCTCAAAGTGAAACAGATGTACTTGCAAGTGGAAACCAAAAGAAAACAGGGGTAGGTATACTTACATCAGATAAAATAGACTTTAAGCCAAAAGTGATAATGAGACAAAGACAGTCATTATGTAATGATAAAGGGTCATATCATCAAGAATATAACAATTGTAAATATATATGCACCAACACCAAGGCAACAAAATATATTAAGCAAATACTAACAGATCTTAAGGGAGAAATACACAACAAACAATAATAGTGGGGGACTTCAATACTCCACCTTCAGCAATGGATGGATCATTCAGACAAAAAAAAATCAACAAGTAAACATTGGAGTTTAACCATACAAAAGACCAAATGGACCTACAGATATTTATAGAAAATTTCATCTAAGAACAGCAGAACACACATTCTTCTCAAGTGTACATGGAATATTCTACAGGATAGATCATACGATAGATCACAAAACAAGTCTTCAAGACTATTGTAACCATACCAATTATCTTCTCTGACCACAACTGTGTGAAACTGGAAATCAACAACAAGAGGAAAGCTGGAAAATCTACAAGCATGTGGAAACTAAACAACACATCCCTGAATACCAATGGGTCAAAAAAGAAAGCAAAAGAGAAAAAAATATATACCAAAGCAAATGAAAATGGAAACACAGCATACCAAAACCTATGGGATGCTGCAAAAACAGTCTAAGAGGGAAGTTTATAGCAACAAATGCATATGTTAAGAAAATAAAAAATCTCAAATAAAGCAACTTTACATTTCAAAGAACTAGAAAAATGAAACACACTAAGCCCAAGGTTAGCAGAAAGAAGGAAAAAACAATAGGAAAAAATCAATGACCTAAGAGCTGTTTTTTAAAGATAAACAAAACTGACAAAACTATAGCTAGACTAAGAAAGAAGATGACTCAAAAAAATAAAATCATAAATGAAAGAGGAGACATTACAGCTGATACTAGAGAAATACATGGGATCATAAGAGACTACTATGAACAATTATACGTGAACAAATTAGAAAACCTAGAAGAAATGGATGAATTGCTAGAAACATTCAACTTAACAAGTCTGGATGAGGGAGAAATAGAAAATCTGAACAGATCAGTAATGAGTAAGGAGATTGGATCAGTAATTAAAAACCTCCCAATGCAGAAAAGCCTAGGACCATGTGGCTTCACTGCTGAATTCTACCAAACATTTAAAGATGAATTAACACCAATCCTCCTCAATATCTTCCAGAAAATTGAAGAGGAAAGAGCACTTCTAAACTTATATTACAAGGCCAGCATTACCCAATAGCAAAACCTAATAGGGACACTACAAGAAAACTATCCAGTAACCCTGGATGATTAAAATTTGTCAACAAAATATTAACAAACCGAATTCAATAACATATAACAAGGGTTATACCCCATGACCAAGTGGGATTTATCCCTGGGACACAAGGATGGTCCACAAATCAATAAACATTATACAACACCTTAACAGAATGAAAGATAAAATTCATATGGTCATCCCAATAGGTACAAAAAAGCATTTAGCAAAATACAATATCCCTTCATGATAAAAACCCTCAACAAATTGGGTATAGAAGGAACATATCTCAACATAATAAAGCCCATATACAACGAATCCACAACTAACATAATACTCAATGGTGAAAGATTGGAAGTGTTTCCTGTAAGATCAGGAAAAAGACAAGACAGCTCTTATTCAACACAGGACTGGAAGCTCTAGCTAGAGCAATTAGGCAAGACGAAGAAATAAAAGGCATCCAACTCAGAGAGGAAGTAAAATTGTCATTATTTGCAGATGATATAACCATATACAGAGACCATCCTTAAGACTCAACCAAAAAACTGTTAGAATTAATCAACTAATTCAGTAAAGTTGCAGGATACAAAATCAATATGCAGAAGTCAGGTGTGTTTTTATACGTTAATGACAAAACATCTGAAAAAGAAATAAAGAAAACTATCCCATTCACAATAGCAGTAGACACAGCTGGGGATGTGGGTGACATCCCAGGTCAGTGTACACACAACCATGATATTAGGAAGATATCCGAAGACAGGGTAGACACAACTGAGATATTAGAAGTGTATCACTTGTCAGAATTAACTAGGGAAACATATCATGTCAGAGTGGACACACATGCAGATATAGGGTGACATCCTAGGTCAGTGGAGACATACTTGAGGAAATAGGAGGGCATCCCAAGAAAATGTAGACACAGGTAGGGAATTAGGGAGATATACTGGTTAAGTGTAGACCTAGAGAATTAGGGAGAATACTCAGGCCAGTGATGACACCCCTGGGGAAGGAAGGAGGAACTAGATCAGAGTAGACAAACTTGTGGTACTAGGAATCCTAGGTCAAGGCAGATACAACAGGAGTTAGGTGTTATCCCAGGGAAGAGTAGACTTACCTGGGGAACTAGGGGACACCCCATGTCAGCTTAGAAATACCCAGGAGTGAGGAAGACTCTCAAGTTCAGGGTAGACACATCTGGGGAATTAGGGGTACATCACAGGGCAGAGTTCATATACTTGGAGAACTAGGGAGACATCCAAGATCAGTGTAGACACACCTGGAAATTAGGGTGGCATCTCATGTCAGGGTAGACAAAACTCAGAAATTAGGGAAACATCCCATGTCAGTGTATATGCAGATTGGGAATTAAGGAGACATCCCAGGTCAGGGTAGACATACCTGGGAAACTGAGACATCCCAGGTCAGTGTAAACACATTTGGTAAATTAAGCAGATATTCAAGGTCAGGATAAACACACCTGGATAATTACAGAAACAAGCAAGGTCAGTGTAGACACACAAGGGGATTTAGGAATATCTGACATGAGGGTAGACATACCTGAAAAAGTAGTGAAACATCTCAGGTCAGAACACCCACACCTAGGGAGTAAGGGAGATACCCCAGGTCAGAGTAGGAACATCTGTGTTATTACTAAGACAGCACAGGTCAGAGTTGACACATGTAGGTATTAGGGAAGACATCCCAGGTCATAGCAGAAACACCAGGGAAGTAGGGAGATACCGCCTTCAGTGAATACACCTTTGGGTAATAATCTGGATACCCAGGTCTGGTCAGACTCAACTGGAAAATTAGAGAGCTGTCCAAAATCAGCATAGACACACTTGGGAATTAGATATACCTGGGGATAAAGAAGACATCCCCCATCAGTATAGACTCACCTTGGCAATTTAGCAGACATGCCAGGTAAGGGTAGACACAACATGGAATTTAGGAAACATCCCATGTTATATAGATACACCTGGAGAAAGAGGGAAACATCCAAGGTCAGAGTAGACACTCACAGGGAATAAGGGAGACATCACAAGTCAATACGGACATAGGTGGAGTATTAGTAAAACATCACAGGTCAGAGTACACATATCCGGGGATTTAGGGAAGTTTCCCAGCTTAAAGAAGACACATCTGTGGAATTAGAGGGAAGTTTAGACACACCTGGGAAATAACTGAGGTATTCCAGGTCAGTGTAGACACAACTGGGAATTAGGGAGTCATTCCAGGTCGGAAAAGAACACACCTGGGAGAATTTAGTAAGACATATAAGATCAGGATATATAATACATACCTGGGAACAAAGAAGACGTTTCAGATCAAGAAAGACACACCTGGGAAATTAGAGAGACATCCTAGGTAGGGAGATACACCTGGGTTATTAGGGAGGCAATTCAGTTAAGAGCAGACAAACCTGGAGATGTAGGGAGATATTCCAGGTCAGTGTAGACACACCCAGGGAATTAGACAGGGACCCATCCTGGGCTCAGACGCCTCCTTAGCTGTGAGCAATGAGCGAGCTGGGGATCTGCCGCTGAGGCAGATGTGGGCACAGTGTCCAGAGTGCCTCTGGGAGGGTGCCACTCACCCCACAGGGACAGGGCTGTGAGTGGGGGTCTCTGTACCTCCGGTGGCAGCCGAGTGGGCCTCAGCCAACCCAGGGTCCCAGGGGGAGATGGAGGGAGACGGAGCCTGGCTAAGGAGGCTGCTTCCCAGAAAGCGACCTCCACTGAGACTCTTAGAATCCGATAACCCTCCACTCTGAATCCTTAGGGAGAGGAGTCTATTTTGTCAGGCCAAGGGGACCAGCTGCTTTGATCAGCAGTTGTGCTTCACACTGTAAATTAATAACCTGGGGTTCTGCTCCTATAGGCAGATGTGTAGAGGTCAAGGCCATGGATTCTGGAGCCAGATGCCGGGTTCTACACCCACTCTGTTGTCTACAAGCTGTGGGGCAGCACGGAAGTTGCTTAATCTCTCTGTGTCCCCATTTCTTTATCTGCAGAACAGGCTTCTGTGTGCATGTAACTTGGACAGTGCTGGCACATAGTATGTGCTCTGTGTTAGTTATAATTATACATTTTCGTCCCTCAAACACGGAGTTAATAGAAGTCTCCTTTACAAATGTGTCAATCATTTCTGCCAACAAGTTATTCCTGTCCCTGATCACTTGGCCTGAGGCTCCAGTTCTGACCCCAGAACTATTGAGGGTTCCCTCAGGCAGTAGATCCCTTTAGGAAAACTGTACACTTTTTTAATGGAAGAGGTGAGTTACGTCTTTTTCAGAATAAAGTTCTAAAGTCAGTACATGGGATGAAATCGTGAATAATCAAAGTTGCCCTTGACGTTATACCTTAGAGAGCCCCTGAACTGCAGCGTGAGGACACAGCATCTCTCAGTACACCCACCATGGACAGTCTTCCCGCAGTGATGGACCAGATCCCTGTTTCTGCAGCTGAGCATCAGATAAGGGAGACAGCTTGCGTTTGAGAGCCACGTTGTATGAAAGACATGGGTCTCTATATGCCGCAAGCACGCTCGGCAGAGCCAGGTATCCACGCTGAGTGACCTGCAGGACCAGAGACTGACCCAGGGTCAGCAGGTTCATGTCTGCATCTCCCACTCACTCCAGGGCACAGCCTTACTGAGAAGAATGTCAGTGAGAAGGGCCTGTGCTGTTTAAGTTGTATCAATACTAATCTAGTTCGTGGCCAAGCGGTTGTAGATGAATTCCTGTGAGTCACACGTCCACGCAATGCAACTCATCAGGACACATCTCCCTTCAGATTTTCTCCTAGTTTTCCCACCCAGTGATTGTACATCACTGGGGGCCGTAATCCCATGATTAAGACAGAGCTGAGCATGAAATTCAAAGGGGTTCTGAGGGTGGGAGAGATGACTGCTCCCTGGAGGGATGTGGGGAGACGCTCAGTGATGTGCAACGAGCTGGAACCAGTGCCCACAGCGTCCGTGTCAGGGTCGGGTGGAGCAGGCATCTCCCACGGACCTCGGCTGCCCAATCTTGACGGCGGAAAATATAATCAAGCTGCTGAAGGAGGAAAAGAAGTCACCGTGGTACAGAGATTGTTCCACTGCATTTAGAGAAGGTGGTGGTAAAATCTCTTGTCTGGTTTTTCCCACGAGCGCCACGAGTATTTTGCTGTGGCTGAACCTCCAGGCTGAACGGGACAAACAGTGCCCGAGTCGTGATCTAGTCGGAGTAATGGGACGGACTCAAGATACTTCAAAAGAAGGACATGCAATCCAGGAAACTGGTGGTGGAAGGACTTAGAAACCAAACGGGAGGGTAAGGCAAGCCGGAGTTCGGTGATCGCAGGAAGCCGTCACCATGTGTCACTGTCTTGGGATGGAGGGAGAAAGATGTAGGCAAAGCTGGAACCTCAGGGAAGACGAAGGTGCTTGCAGGGAAGCCAAACCAAACAGTAGGAGGCGGCAAAATGGAGAAAGGGGATGTTCTGGCTTCTTCCCTTTCCCACCTCTCTATGGTCCCATTGGCCACGCCGCCTGGAAGCACAGGACAAGGCAGCCGGGGAAATTTCATCCCTGGGAAACCAAGGAGAGCAGAGAGAGTCATGGAATAATGGGTGTGCGGGCAAAAGTGAATGACCGGCATACCCACGCATCTCTGTGGTCTTTGAAAAGTGGGCAGGCTTTCCCTTTGCTTCAGAACACTGTTTCTCAAAGTACATTCCACTGACCTCTGACCTCACTCAGATCACCCCGATACTTTGAAAATGTAGATCTCCAGGGCAGCACCTCTCCTGAATCAGACTCCAGCAGCAGGACCCTGGGATCTACACGTTAACAAACCTCCAGGTGAGCGCTACACAGACATTTCAAGGCAGTTGCTTTAGAGCTCCATTCCTCAACCTGCCTGACGCACTGGGAAGAGTTCTTAAACGTGCAGACCCTGAGCCCCGACCCCAGGAGATATGGATTCAGGACGTCTAGGAAGGCCCCAGGAGCCTGTATCTTAAACACGTGTCCCCCATTCTTATTGTGCAGAAAATTGGGGAAGCTGCTTTAGAAGACTGCCCTTAGATGGTGCTGAAACTCTTCAATCAAAGGCAGTCAAACACACCATCAGCTTCCTGGGGCTGTGATAACAGATAACATCACAGCAGGTCTGTGAGAGCTGGGGGCTGTGCAGCTGCAGGGAACCAGGTCAGAGTGCCACCTTCCTTCTGCATGTCATTTGCCGCTGGTTCACCCTGGGATGATGAGCAAGGACTGTGCCCTACAGACCCTTTTCAGGTTACACGTGGGAGCTCAGTTACAGGAATAACAGAGTGGCTAACGGGTAGCTGAGACACACTTGACCATTGAAAATGAGTAATATTCTTTCTGAAATTCCATTCACAACCTCTGTTGAGCTGCGTCACTAGCCCTTGTCTCCCTTCTTGAAATTAGCCTCCCATCTCACCAGATTGCATTGACCATTTCTCTCACTGATTTTTCTCTTCTGCTTTCAGTTTTTTTCTCCATTTAAAAGAAATAAGTTGTCTAAAAGTTGCAAGATTGAGGATTGCTAAAAGAAATGAAAGGCATCAATTAACCCAGCTCCCAGAGATAAGCACTATTGGAAGACATACAAATGGCCAACAGGTACAGGAAAATGCGCTCAACATCACTAACCATCAGGGAAATGCAAATCAAAGCCACAGTGAGATATCACCTCACACCCATCAGAATGGCTATTATCAAAAGTCAAAAGATTACAAGTGTTGGTGAGGGTGTGGAGAAAAGGGAAGCCTTGTGCGCTCTTGGTGGGAATATAAATTAGTGCAGCCACTATGGAGAACAGTATGGAAGTTCTTCAAAAAATTAAACATAGAAATACCATATGATCCACCAATCCCACTTCTGGGCATATACCCAAAGGTAATAGAATCATTATGTCTGCAAGAAGAGATGTCTGCAGCCCCATGTTCATAGCAGCATTATTCACACCAGCCAAGACATGGAAACAACTTTAATGTCTGTCCACAGATGAATGGATAAAGAAAATGTTATATATTTTTCATTGTATGTATATAATGGAATGTTATTCAGCATTAAAAAAGAAAGAAATCCTGCCATTTACAACAACATGGATGAGCCTGGAGGACATTATGCTAAGTGAAATAAGCCAGACACAGAAAGTCAAAATTGCATTTTCTCACTTGTATTATAGGACTATTATTTTTTAAAAAGCAGTACTCCTGGGAATTTCCTGGTGGTCCAATGGTTAGGACTCTGCGCTTCCATTGCAGGGGGCATGGGTTCGACCCCTGGTTGGGGAATTAAGACCCCACAAGCTGTGCAGCACGGCCGAAAAAAAAAAAAAAAAAAAAAGCAGTACTCCTAATAACAGAGAGTAGAATGGTGGGTGCCAGAGGCTGGGGGGAGGGAGTCATGGGGAGTTATTCTTTAATGGGCAGAGTTTCAATTTGCAAGATGAAAAGAGCTCTGGAGATGGGCGGTCGTGATGGCTGCACAATAATATGAAAGTACTTAATGCCCCTGAACTGTAAACTTAAAAACAGCTAAAAGATAGTAAATTTCATGTTACATATATTTTACTACACTAAAAATTTTGGAAAAAAAAACAGGTCAATGCATAGTTTTTCAGAGTTATTCCATATTCACATGAAACAGAACATATAAATGTGTGTGATCTGTGTATATACGTGTACATAGGTAACATATATGCATACATAATCTTTCAGTGCACACAGGACCACCTCACTACTTTTAGTAACTACTGCTCAACATTTCAGGGCATAATTTTCCTGTAATTTATTTCATAGATTCCCTATTGGTAGAATTGCTTGCTCTTACTTATTTGTTCAGCTTCGTTTCTCTTACAGTTCTTCCATGAATAACCCTAAAACTACTCATTTGTATAGCTCTAAGAGAGGTACTGTCCCCTCCGCAGGGAGAGCCCCTGCTCCTTGGTCACCTCCCGGTCACCCCTCCTCACCCTGCATTTTCTATAGAGCACGTCTGGCTTCCTAGGTCCGCCAGCTCCTGGACTTCGCGTCAGCAGAGCCTGGCCCAGGGGGCACAGCAGGTATGCGTCTGTGTGTGTGTGGGGGGGACCTAACTAAATCCAGAGCCCTGAGCAGGGAGGGGCCGGGATAAACGCCCAGCTCCCCTCCTTGTTCCCTCCGTCTTCCTGCTGGCAGCCCTGATGTCCAAACCCCGCAGAGGCCAGCGGGCGGGGACCCGGGGACGCTGTCCATGGGGATCGGAGGTCAGCCCCTCAGACAGCGCAGGGCAGGGGGGGTGGCGAGGTGAGTGGAGGGGAGAATGCAGAGTCCAGGGCAGAGGGCATGGGGTAGCTCCACCCTCCCTCCTCCTGCCCCCGGCCTGCCGCACCCCTGCCTGCCCCTCCTAGACCCCAAATGTCTCAGAGCCAGACTCTCTGCCAACTGGCTGCCTGAAACCAGGCTTGACACCGGGGCGTCTTTGCCGCCCTCACGTCCGCCTGCCTCCTGCTCCTCCCCGGCTCAGGGCACGGCTGCCCTTTGTCTGATGCCCCCACAGACGCTGACCCCGGTCCTCCTGCCCCGGGCACCTGAGTATCCAGGACCTGCCCCAGAAGTCAGGGCCCTCAGAGCCTGAGAAACGCCGTCTCCTTCCCTCCCTCCCCTTTCATTGGAAAACCAGAGCCACCTCAAGTTTACTTTTAGAAACTAATATTCATTAAAAATCTAACAGTGTAAATTTGTGGTTGCATTTGAGGGCAAATTAAAGGAATAAATAATTCATAAGTCTTTAAATGTGTTGTCCTTAAGCCGAAATATCTCCAGCTTGATTTCCATGCTTCCTACTGAATTAATTAACTTTACTCAGTTCTTAGGAAATACTCTTAATTTTAGCAATTCTAGCATCCTTTTTTATTAATATTAACTTTTTATGCAAAACACATGAATTTAATGTCCTGAAAGTTCAGTAAACTCTAGGAAAGTCATACTTTTAAGAAACTTTTGAATGATTCATCAAAGTTCTGATATAAATTGCCACCTCCGACGGAGGGCAGATTCACAACCACTTCGTCTCCAACTGGAGAGGTCCACGGACCTGTAAGTGGGCCCAGCCTGTGTGGGCCTCTATGTGGGTTTGTGCCTTTGGGGAGTTTTACTAAAATACCAGTAGGAGGTGTTTTGGGGCTGAATACTGGGTTCCTAATGGGGTCAGAGCAGCTACCCTGGGTCTGGTCTGCAAACCGCAAGTCAGCCCCCTCCCCAAGGCAGAGGCTGTCATGGGCAGCGCTGGGCAGAAGGCAGGTGGGAAACGCTTTGCAGCCCCTGGAGAGTGAGCTGCTGGGGCACCAAGGCCCAGAGCCCCTTGAGGGTCCAGGTCACCGCCGCCTGGGGCTCCATCAGGTGCCCCTGGGTGTTCGGGGCACCTCACCTGAGACGGAGCCCCTCCCCCAGGCTCCCCGAGGCCCGCTCCCCACCCCTGATGGGACTAATCACAGGCAGGAGAAAACCTGGCCTGGTCACCTGAGCCCAGACACTTCTTCCTCCAACTAACGCCTCCTCTGGAGGCCCTGGGGTCTCACTCACACCCAGAAGCCACAGCAAAGCCTGTCTCCTGCTTGCCCCAGGGATGTGCTATCCGAGGGGCCCGTCCTCCGAGGCTCCACCCCAAGCCGAGGAGATTCTGGACAGCGTGGAGGGGCCCCTGTCCCCACCCCGCCGGCAGGCAGTCCTGGGGATGCTGGCTGCGGCTTTCATTGGTTAAAATTAGGAAAACATGTACGTGCAGGACACGTACCCCTTGGAGGTTCCAGACCCCCGCGATGTAGCAATACAGCTAGTCATGCAAACTTTCTGGTTTCCCAGCGCATACAAAAGTTATGTTCACACTACACTGCAGTCTACTAAGTGCGATAGCATTACGTCTAAAACAACAAATATACATACCTTAATTAAAAATTCCTTATTGCTGAAATATGCTAACCATCATCTGAGGCTGCAGCGAGTCCTAATCTTGCTGCTGGCGGGCGTCTTGCCTCAATGTTGCTGCCTGCTGACTGATCAGGGTGGTGGTTGCCTAAGGTGAGGGTGGCTTGGCAGTCTTTCAAATAAGACAGCAGTGAAGTTGGCCGCATCAGTTGACTCTTCCTTTCACGAATGATTTCTCTGCAGCATGCAGCGCCATTTGATAGCAGTTTACCCACGGTGGGACTTCTTTCAAAACTGGAGTCATTCCTCTCAAACCCCGCCGCTGCTTTGTCAACTCACTTTATGTGATGCATCATTACCAAAACGGGCTACAGAGACATGAAGTGAGCAAATGCTATTGGAATAATGGCGCCCGTAGACTTGCTGGACGCAGGGCTGCAACAAACCTTCAACGGGTAAAAAATACAGTGTCTGTGAAGTGCAGTAAAATGAGGCATGTCTGTATTTGCAACAGAAAATGACAGGAGACACCCACACGCCCACCAGCGTGCACAGGTGAGCCGAGGGATGCCCTTCTATGCTGCTCTTAACTGGAAAGAGGAAAAATAAATCTTTCTGCAAAGTGAGCTCCAGGAACTTTTGTTAGATAATGTAATACTGTTAACTATGTTTACACTTTTTAAAAAGGAGCAACGAGGGCATCATTAGACACTAATAATAAGAGGGAGAGAGGGGAGGGGGACTGAGGGAGCATTGCGACTCTGGATGGACCCTGGGTCATGACTTTTACTTTGGTACCTGCTATTACTTTATGCAATAAAAATCAAAAGGCAAAGCCCTTTAAAAATAGTGAAGTAAATGAAGCAAAATGCACACCAAGGTGATGGTGCAACCACTCACAGGAGAATGACTGCAGGGGAAAGAGAGGGGCTCAGGGGACCCCGGTCCTGCCCAGCTGATTTCTCTGGCCTCGGCCGGGGTGTGGAGGGGGCGGAGGCATGAGCCAGGTGTGATGCTGCGGACAGAATTATTCTCTCAGACCTCGTGGAGGGGAAGAATGCGCTCTAGACGCGCCCTGCCCCTCACTCACCTCCAGCCCAGGACAAACACCTAACCTGTCTGAACATCAAAACCTCTCTTCCCCACCTCCACTCTGGGAGTGAGGCTGGGATGAAATGAAGGGTTAGAAATGGCTTTGTAAGATTTACAAGGCTGTCCGGTTGTGCAGGCCTGCCATATTCTGGAGGACAGGATGGGACCAGTGGGATGTGTCATAAAAATAAAAAGACAGAAATACTCCAAACTGCATCCTGGTAGGAACACCCTAGAAACCAGTATTTTCAGAGGATGAGGCAGCTGGTCTCATGGAACGCTCTCTCCATAGAGGGTTGACTCCCCGTGACCAAATCCCACTGACTCAGTTTATGGCCAGATGACAGCGAGGCTGATGGGACAGAGGACGCATCCCGCCCTTCTGTGCCCTGTGTTGACATCACTGCGACCAGCAGAGAGCAGGATCCGGGATGACTTCCGGTGGGAATCCGGGGGATCCAGCAGGATCCAGCACAATGACCCCCACCCGGGTAGACGGATCCGCTCCAAGGGGTCTGCGGGGCTATGCTGGGGGCCGCTCCTAGGACGGGGCATGTCCGCGGGCATCTCTACATCTCTAGCGCACCATGGGCACCATGGTGCAGCAGTGTCACCTTCCTGAGCAGGGGCCCTGCTCCCACCTGGCACCTGTGAAACCGTGGGTAATACTCACATCTGGTTCACCTGCCTCCTCTGATAAGGCCGTCTATGAAATACCTGCATGTCCTCCAAGCTGCACACAACCTGAACAATAAGATGTTTGCCCGAGTTGTTTTCCAGGAGCTTGGAGTCAGCTGTGTCTAGTTGGAGTTGAGCCCAGGCCAGCCGTCCTCAGCCCTCGCCCAGCCCAGCTCTGCAGATGGCGCTGCCCCATCCTCCACCCCCAGGGCTCCTGCCTGTCCTGAGTCTTGTCCCCCAGCAGAGCCCCTGCACATCGCCCCCCTAGCTGCCGCCTCTGGCCCCAGAGCAGGTACGTGTCCCAGGGCTCCGGCTCCAGCTGCCGCCTCTCCCCGCAGACCTCCGCCCACTTCCCTCCCGCAGCCTCGCGGGGCAGAGCCAACACCCCCATCGCCCCTCAGATCAGGCGTCGGGGCCGCTCTGACAGCTCGGGTGGGACCCTTAGGGGGGAAGACGATTCTGCCGGACGCTGGGGTCTGCGTGTGCTCTGCGCGCTCCGAGCCTCCAGCTGCTGCGCAGACCTTCCGCTGCAGGGAGGGGCCGCGTCCTCGCCTGCAGTCTGGGCTCTGCGGTCCCTCGACGTGCAGCCCCAGGCAGCGGGTTCAGGGAGCCGATCACCCGGCGCCTGCAGCCTCGGGCTGGGCTGGAGACAGGAGCCCCGCGCTGCGTTCCGGAGGCCTCTGAGCCCCGCTCCACGGAGGAGCTCCACGGTTCCCGCCGGGCCTCAGCGCCGCCTTCTGCAGCTCAGACCTGCAGTTACGGCCACAGAGCAGGAAACACGCCGCCCTCCATCCCTGGGCTCCGCTCGGGTGACACACAGAGCAGGGTTTGAAGGGCCCCTGGGAGGCTCAGACCCACCCTCGGGGCTGCCTTTCCTGCAAAGCCTCTCACCTGGTGACTCGTGCAGGTGTGAACATGGATGAAACCTGCTTCCTGCCCACAGCCGGCGCTGAGTGCACCAGGGGGGACGGAGGACAGGGCGCTGCGGGGACCCGGGGGTCCTCTGACTGCTGTGCCGGAGCAGGTCCAAAGTCCGTTCTCTGCAGACACGTCAGCTCCATCCCTCAGGCAGAGCAAAGGTCTGAGGGTGGGTGCAGGGGCCCCATCAACCTGTCCGCTGGCCCCGTGGCCCAGGGTGCGGCAGCCCTCAAGTCCTGGGACTCAGACCCCCTGGGCAGCTCTTCTGGGTTCTCCCCTGGGGGGTCCTCACCTGAGAGTCCTCACCTGGGGGCCCTCAGACACCTTGACTGTCAGAAGGTACCTGAAGCCCTCCTGGCTGCAGCCTGCAATGCGGGGAGGGGTGTGTCTAAGACCATCTTAATAGGGAAAGGGGAGGGGGATGTAGACCTCTTACGGGAGAGTGAAGGATTCTTAGGGAAGATGACAGGGCCCTTGGAAGAATAAATGGGAGGGTAGTTTGTGACAAGTTTGTCTGAATGTGGTGTCTCCTCTCCTGTGACAAGAGCCAACCTTCCCTGTTGGTGAGCCTTCCAGGAGGGGATCTGTGACAGCCGAGTTCCTGGGAGGATGTGACTTTAGGCAGATAAGGGAGTTCAGAGAAAGCCTCTCCTGCGTTTGCTGTTCCTCCAGTGCCAACAGCTCCAAATAATCAGTGTACCAAAGGGCATATTCGGGGTGGCGTGTGCTGCTGTCTTCCACTGATGTAAGAGATTTTGTCCGAAATGGGTTCACAGCTGCAGGAAAGGGTCCTGTACTGACCCAGGAGACCTGCCTTTGAGTCTGTCTCCGAAATCTGGGTCTGGGAAGGAGAACACAGGTCCAATGGCTCAGTGACCCGATGTAGATTGTCTTTGGCCTTTTCACCCGGCGAGTGGACGCCTGTCTGGGACAGTCACGGGGAGCAGATGACACCTGCCGACCGGGCTGCTGAACACGTGCTCAGTCCTGGTGGGAACCGGGCTCGGGGGGAAGCGCCTTCCCAGCAGCTTGGGTGGGATCGGCGTCCAGCAGGGGTTCTCGCTCAGGATTCAGGGCCTCGACGCCCCGGGGGCTGGGACCGACCGTGTGCCCCGCCTCAGCCTGGGGGGCTGGCTTCCCGCTCTGTGCTGCCCTTTCCCTCACCAGCCCCAGGAAGGGTGCTCCTGCCTCCTCCCCCTCCTCCATCATTTGCCCACGTGGATTTGTGTGCCAGGTTTCTGGGGTGACCTTCTCTGTGTCCCCCGAGTTTACAGGAGCTCGACTGAAGCTCGAGGTCTCCCAGCAGCACGTCTGTGTTTGGTAGTCCGAGCGTGGGTGCGCTGTCGGGCCTGGTGATTTATAGCAGAGGGAGCCCCGGTGCCTCCACCAGGGATCCTGTTCTGCTCTGACTCTGAAGCCTTCCTGCAGGAAGGACACCGAACTCCCTAACGAGAGCTGTGACTGTGACAGGGCTATTAGCGCTCCAGCTAATGTGGCAACGTGAGGAAAATTACTGTGATGTTTACTGTCCCACCACCTAGATGTTCCCACCATAAGATGCTGGTGCCACCAGCTGCTCAGCACACAGGCGTGAAAACAGTGGCGCATGTGTGACATAACTTTGCAAAATTCTATGGAAATTGTCTGAGACTGGGTAATAATTGCAACATCCCTTTTAGCCAAAGACAAAAATAACACAATTTAGTAATGAGTTTGTCCGTTATTCAAGGAAACAACTCATGGGTCAGGGGTTACGGTGCTTCACAAGCAGGGCAGCGCTCTTCCCGAGGGATTTGAGGCAAGACTTTTTATAGAACGTTAGAAACAGCCACGTGGAAACAAGGCATGATTGGCTGGGGTTGCTTATCTGACCTTGTCTAGAAAGATCAAGGAACAGGAAATAAGTACAGAGACCAGCGTTGGCTTGGCCTTTGGGGATTGGCTGACCGCGTATACGGGCAGCCCTCGGTATCCGCGGATATGAATGGCCAACAGTATCACACCATTTTATATAAGGGACTTAAGCATCCGTGGACTTTGGTCTCTGCTGGGGCCCTGGACCTAATCCCCATGGGTACCAAGGATTGACTATACCGCGTTTCTGGTCAAGCAGACATTTATAGGAACATGAAAGCTGGTTTTGCTGACATGGTACTTGATGGATGACATTTTCACATCTGAGGTATGAGGAAGTCCTTCTGGCTTAACTTTATACTAACTAGATTTGACCTGAACTTCATGCTAACTAGAACAACCTATTTGTGGACTATTAAACATGCATTGTACAAATGCTTTAGTCATTAAAGGGTAGAATGCATTAAAAAAACTCAGAATGGAGTAACGGTGGTTCAGGCATCCAAAATGGAGCTGGGTGACCATTGTGGGTGTGGGTTCAGACACATTCCTACATCACTGAGAACTTGAATTTCTTTTCTTTTTTTTTTTTTTAATTAATTTATTTATTTTATTTATTTTTTTGGCTGTGTTGGGTCTTCGTTTCTGTGCAAGGGCTTTCTCCAGTTGTGGAGAGCGGGGGCCACTCTTCATCGCGGTGCGCGGGCCTCTCACTGTCACGGCCTCTCCAGTTGCAGAGCACAGGCTCCAGACGCGCAGGCTCAGTAGTTGTGGCGCATGGGCGTAGTTGCTCCGCGGCATGTGGGATCTTCCCGGACCAGGGCTCGAACCCGTGTCCCCTGCATTGGCAGGCAGATTCTTAACCACTGTGCCACCAGGGAAGCCCCTAGAACTTGAATTTCTGAACTCTATCAGACTAAGGACACCACCAGCCAGTCTCCAATCCGTTAGCAGCTTCCAGCTGCAACCTTATGGTCTCAAGGTCTCCCCTTGTAACTATGCAACCATTTCAGACCCCAACCAATCCTTGCTTGACAAGCACCTTTACTTCTTGCCAGTTCCAATCCTAATTCTTGACAAACAATTTAGGTAATTTTGCATTTTTCTGCCTTTATTATCCTCCCTCATTTTGTAGTAAGGTGGAATACAATTCACTTGTTTCTTGAATCTGTGTCTCCCATTCATCAATTTGGCTCAAATAAAACTCTTTTCTATTCCTATTATAGTTTGGTTATTGATTTTTTGCATCAACATTGCTTGGTGTAGTTGGCAAGATACAAGAAAACCCACCTGGAGTCTACTTTGAACTGGCCCTACATTTCCTAGGTGAAGAGGACTTAGGGGGGAATCCTAAGCAGGAAAAGCCTAGAAGACTCCACAGTGATTTCCTAGGCAGGGACCTAAAGGGGACTCTCAGCAGGAAAGACCTAGAAGGAACTTTGGAGTGAACTGGGTTGGCTGACATCTTTTTAAAAATTTGGATTAAAATTGGAAATCTTTGTACTTTACAGTAAATTGAAACGGAAAGAAAACAGGAAATTGTGCTTCTGAAGCCTACCAGCTCCAGGAAAGGCAGCCACGCACGGGAACTCCAGCTGTCTTCATGTACAACTGACATGAAGCCAATACTTGAAGTTACTTATCTAGCCTTAAATTGGTCATGTTGGGGCCCTTTTGACATTCCAAAACTGGTTTCTGCAAACGCAGTTAGAGAAAGCTAGCTTGATAAAACATCTTTTTAAAATACTGACCCTGAGACAACAAAAGTACTCCTAGGAGAAATATAGAAATTATAACGCTTATCATGTCCTTAAAATATAAACACAGCCCACATCACCTGAGACTATAGCCTTGGTTCAATTAGTAGAACCTAAAACTGAATAAAAATAAGGAAAAAGAGGCCTTTTAAAACTCAAGCAAGACTATTAAAAAAAAGCTGGGCTAAGCTTTTGAATGAACACTTCGGTTTCTATCAAGAGAGGAGTGATTGTGCAACCAAACATATTCAAATATTAAATCCATAACCCCATCTTGCAGAAAGAAGATGCTGGCAGAACCAACTTGAGAGCCTCCATTGCTGCCTGAACTCTGTTTACCCTTCCGTGTTTCCTATGGTCATTTGGATTCAAGCATGACTAATACTAGTAGTGTTTGTGTCTTAAACAAACAAATAAAAAGCATTATTTGTGAGTTATGATGTAGATGGCATGAATAAAATATACATGTATTAAACAGTTAACTTTACACAATAAATTATTTAACCCCCCCAAAAAAAAGAGAGAGAACGAGAGCTTTTTGAAGTATGATTTTTGACTCTAAAATAAACCAACTCAAGTTTGTTACAAAAAAAAAAAAAACTTAAACAAGAAAACTATGAGATCTCTGTGTCTATCTAGATGTATGCTTGTGCATACATTATAAATACGGTATGTCTCTACTTCTGGATGATATTATCAGAATTAATGTGTAAAAGAGCTCTATTTAACTGATTTAAAAGTAAGTACTTACAAATCAAATATTTCTAAGTGTAACAAAAACCCCAGTTTTTAAAAGATTGCATTTTCTAGGATAAATCTTTAATGAAAGAAAACAAGTTTAAGTCATTGTTTTATTAATGTAGACATGCCTTCAGAGTCATCAACATTAAGTAACTTTTATTGTACCTAGGTTTACTGAAAGCCAATAAGCTCATGTTATCTCTGTTACAAAATTTGTGAACAAGAAAATTAATTTGGTATGATGATATTTTCATAAGTAATGAAATAGAGATCAATGGGATAAAACTTTTTAGGTAAACTCTTTAAGAATAATTATGTTTTATGGTACGTCTACTTAAAATAGTTTCTTCAGATGTTGGTAACTTGATACTTTGGGGTTTTGTTAAATTAAGTGTTTAATGATGGGAATTCATTGAATGTCTAGATCATTTTAAAATAAGATAGAATACTGAAACCATTGTTAAAGAAGTCAGCATTTACCTACTTTGGACCTCTTGTTACAGAGAGATTAAATATGTTTGAAACTTTAATAATTACGTTTTGTGCTTTACTGAGAGATTGTATGATGAAGTGGCATATGTTTCTAGAAATTAAGATAAGAAAAGGCTGCATATGTAGAGTAGGATATGTTATTGGTCAGGATGAAAAGTGATTTATATTCCAGTGTATTTAAAAGTAGTGGCTTAGCTGAGTTCACAGGCTCTGTATTCATTCATTCATTCTCTCTCCGCTACTCTCTCAGTCCTGGAAAAGCAGCTTGTCTGCCTGTAGTCACAAAACCATCCTGCGGTGGAGCCCAAGGGGCACACTTCCTCCTGTGGGGAGGAGGAAGGACACACTTCCTCCTGCCTGGATCAGCTCACAGTTGAGAGGAAAGCACGGTGGGGAATGCAGTCCCGGTATTTGTGGCTTCGGGACCATTGCCAGGTTACCACATCTTCATGAGGAGACACCTAGCACTCAGCAGCTCTTGGAATCAGTCCTGAGCCGAGCTCAGCTTTGGGTTCTGGGATGAGCTCAAGCCATCTTATTTAATGCACAAAAGTGGGGCGTGCCGGGTGGGTTCCCACTGAAATCTGCTGGGGCTCAGTCATGTTTGTTCCTCTGCAGAAGCCCCCTCCCTGACACAGAGCGTGGGTTAGAGGCTATTGCTGACCTTGTACGGGGGTGTGTGAGACTGGGTCCCAGGCTGTCCAAGCTTGGGGAACTTTCCACAGCAAACACAATCACTGTTAGGGGAATTGCCTGGGAGGATGGGACCGGGATCTTCAGACACGTTGACGAGCTGAGACTCAACTGGAGAACGATCAGTGCTCCCTTGGTGACAGAACTGTAAACTCCCCGGAGCGTCAGGGTCTCCTGTTCACAGACTCTTGGCATTTCTCCCAGATTTCACCCTGAAGCTGCGTGGATTGGTCTCTCCGTTTCCAGCTCCCCAGCGGTGCTTCCCCGGCCGCACAGACACCAAGCCTGGCAGCATTAGGAGCAGCTGACCTGTTTTCAAGGGGGTAGTTTTGTCCACCTTCCAAGTAGGTGGCTGATGTCTAGGACCTGAGGTTGGCTCACACTTAGAGATCTAGTCTGGTTAGTGAGGAGGTGGGACCATGGAATGAAGTGCCACTGAGTCACGATGCTCCCGAGGGAAACTGGGAGCCGTGTGGGTGACCCACTGCCCTTCTGCGGTCACAGCTGGGGTGGTAGTTCTGTAGGAGGGGCACGTCGCTTCCCCATGACATGGGGAAGTCACTGGTTCCCTTTTATCCTTTCATTTAAAATATTAATTGAATGACGCTGAGAGACCGGTACCCTGCTTGGCAGTAGTCTCCATGAAAGAGAGGCTCTGTGACGGCTTCCGCAGCCTCTTCCTAGCTCTATTGCAGCACAACTTGGAAGAGATCAAAACGTGCTTTTTTCACCTAAGGACTGGTGATGCAACCAGGCAAAAGGTTATCAGTCTTCCGGTCGCATCTATAAGGATGCCGTAGCCCTGCCTTAGACTTTATTGTCCATCCAACCGGCCATTCAGTAAATGTTGAGCACCTACTGTATACCAGGCCCTGGGCTAGGCATGGTCCTTGAGAAGATTATAGTCCAACAGGGAGACAGTCATGGAAACAGACTGAATTGTCAGAACTCCTGGTTTCAGGCAACAGAAGCACAGTTCCAAACGCCAGAGGTCAAGGGGGCATGTGTTGGTCAAGGACAGTGAGAAGGAGTTCTGAGCTAATTGTTCTCTGTGTCCCCCAAGTTCCACCCTTCACCCTTCCCTGCCCTGATCTGTCCTGGAAAGCTGGTCCCAGCTCTGCCTCAAAGCACTTCCTCACCATCAGGTGGGTTCATGGGTTGGGGGAGGTAGGCAGGGAGTTGGCAGGAAATTGGAGGGTGGGAGGAGAGGGGAGTTGGGGTATTTCTCCTGTTTCTGTGGCTCTGGCAGAGGCTGCATTTCTCTAAGGCCACAGACGCTGCCCATGGATGCTCTCCCCAGGCAACAGTGCTCCCTGGCTTCCAGAGACGTTGCTTCCCTGCTTGTCATTCAGATGATCCCAGGGATAGACTTCCCACTCTTGCGAGTCCCTGGGGTGCTTCAGCGTCCCCGCGGATCCCCTTCACCTGCCTGCGCCTCTGAGGATAACGCTAGACAACGCTTTGTTCGGTTATCCACGCTGGGTGTGCCATCTGGTCCCACCTGGAGCCCACCTGACTCAGGCGTGCCAACATCACCTGGAGGAGATGGGCAGGAGGCAGATGAGCTTCAGGAGCCGTGAGAGCCAGATGACTGAACGCCACCGGGTCCCCTTCACCCCTGCACCGACCGTCTTCTCTCCCGCAGGGAATCAGCTTCTCCAGGCGGCGGGAAACACGGGGTCCCCAGCCCCAGAGCCTCGTGCCATGGAGACTTGGTCCCTGGAGAACAATACCAATTCGGAAGATCAGAGGGAAGGGCTCCAGCTGGCTTGGCCTCAGTCATGTGACCATGTATGGATGAATAAACGATGGCCATGAGGCTGGGCTCATGTGTCCACTGTAAGATGCTCATAGGATGTGGCAAGGTGCATGGCTGGGAGCTCCTAAAGGACCAGGACCATGCCACAGTCACCTCTGTACCTTCAGTGCCAGGCGCTTAGTGGGTGCTCAATAAATGTTTAATGAATGAATAAATGAGTGAATGGATGAGTGAATTATGGAGAGAAGCACTTGGTGACAGAAAGGGCTTCTCTTCCAGTTGCGCAGAGGCTTCATGTAATAGATGATACCTGAACTGAGTCTTGTAAGTGAAGGTTATCCACACAGAATAACGCAGTGAGAAATATCCACACAGAATAACGCAGTGAGAAATATCCACACAGAATAACGCAGTGAGAAATATCCACACAGAATAACACAGTGAGAAATATCCACACAGAATAACGCAGTGAGAAATACCCACACAGAATAACGCAGTGAGAAATATCCACACAGAATAACGCAGTGAGAAATATCCACACAGAAATAACGCAGTGAGAAATATCCACACAGAATAACGCAGTGAGAAATATCCACACAGAATAACGCAGTGAGAAAAGGGGAGGGAACAGGACGCATATGGTCAAATTTTGCTGCAGAATGAAGGGACTTTGTAGCAAAGCTAGAAAGTAAAGTTCTCAAGGATGTAGAAGCCACATGTAAGACGTACTGATGAGGGAGGACTTCCTCCTGCAGGGAGAGAAGGGGGAAGGCAGTGAAGGACCACTGTGGCCTCTGTCAATGCCAGGGTCTGGGTGATAGATCCCAGAGCAGAAGCACTGCGGGGAGAGTGGTGGGACTCAGGGACAAACCCCCAGAGGAGGTCAGGGCGGCATCCCCACAGCCCTGAGGCTAAGAGCAGGGACCCCAGACCCTGCCTCCTGGGTCGCTGCAGGCTCTGACACTTGTTAGAGTTAAGACCTTGGGGGAGTCGCTTGGGCACAGAGAAGAAGACGCTGGTGACGGATGAGGCGGTGCTGAGCGTCCCCCACTCCAGCCCCCCTGGCGTCCACAGAGGGGGCTTCGGGGTCAGCTGGCTGCTGCTTCGCCGGGTCCCCAGGGGACGTTGTGAGGTCACCCCAGCCCAGCTGGACCTTCTCCCTGGGAAGGGGAGGTTCCTGAAATGGGGTACGGGTGCTCCTGTCCTGGACCCCTGGGGGCCTGGCCTGGACAGTGGGAGAGAATGGACCCTGCAGCTCCCCTCCCTGACCGAGTGACCTGAGGGGAGTCTGCACCACGGAGACCTGACTGTGCAGGCAGAGCCCTGAGCTCTTTAAACAGGGCACAGGGCAGCTGAGCCATGCTGTCCTGGAGGCCTGGCCATGGGGCCCGGGAGGAGCGGACCTCAGGAGGGCAGGCTCCTCACGTGGTGTCGGGTGGGGACCTCCCTGGATGTGCTCCTGGGTCACCTGCTTGCCCTGCGTGAGGTGCAGGTGCCCAGGAACGCACGCCCATAGAGGCGGTACCGCAAGCTCCAGTCTTCCTTACAGAGAGACAAAGGGTCCTTTGATGACACCATCCATGTCAAACATTTGGTTCAGAGCCTCAACTTGAAGGAGATTCTGACGGGAAAGCACGTGCTGTATTAGAAAGCCCAGGAGAAACGAGTTCTATGATAAGTCGGTGCCATAGCACCTGCCCACAGCGACAAGCCCCTACATCTGCCCTGTAAGACACTCCGTGCTTCTGTCAGGAATGGCTGCAGAACCACAGGTCACCCCATGACTCACTGGGACCTGGAGCTCCGACTTCTGTGGAAACAACAGCTGACATATGACGGGTCCAGATCCAGGGGAAGAGAACTGGTCTGGAGCCTTCTAGCACCCTCCTTACTGCAGAGACAGGCAAACCACCACCTGAGCTGATCTGCCCCAGCCTGGACCCTTTCAGGGCCTCTCTGGAGGCCTGCCCCCCAGAAAGCTCAGGTGGTCCAGTCTGAAGTGCCTCCATCCTAGACCCAGAAGCCAGGGCTCCTGGAGATCACTGAGTGCTTGTCAGCGTTGACGTGAGTGTCACCTTGACACTGCTGCTTCTCTGTCTTCTCACCTTTCCGAAGAAAGGACCAGAAGCTACTGACCCTCAGGCTGCAATTTCTCTCCTTATTTTAAATGAAAGACTGACACACTACACGGTGGCATTCCTGAAACGCATAATTAGAAGTATAACTGGGTATTTACTGTCTAGATCATCATCCCAGATTTGGACACAAGTGTCTGTGTATCTGCGCTTCCTGGGGCCCTTTCAGGAGCTGCCTCTCAAGGACAGACTTAGATGTCTACAGCAAAAATGTTGACGCTCGTTCAGAAAGATGAAGTAGATGCCTGAGTGTGAAAACACACTATTGCATTCCTGGACTATATCGTTGAGACGATTTTATCTGACACCCAGGTGGACAATTGTTCCTAGAAGTGAAAGTCAAGTTAGAGGCCATTGTGCCTGTAAATCACCCATAAATAGAGATCTGACCTTCCACAGTAGTCAGCATTGAGTTGAGTGTGCAGATATGGGGAATGCTCATTTTTAAATGTCTCAGCAGGACAAGAGTCAGACTAGCTCTGCGTCCCAATGCTCCTTTCCAACGACAACTTCCCTGCGTGAAGTCTGGGTCTGGTGCACAGTGAGAAGAGGCGTCCCATGTCTGGCTGATTAGATCTGCATGAGTATCTGGACACAGCATCCTGTCGCCCCCATGATAAGCTTCACCAGGTGGTGTCAGAGATCATGGAAGCATGGAAGGGAAGGGCCGTTTGAGGGAACGGTGTGTTTGGACTTAACATTGAGAGGGAGGACGGTTGACACATGGATCTTGTGAAATGCATTAAGTGGCTTGTCTTTGTGACAAATAATAAAAGCAATGACTCTTAAGGAGAGTCCAGCAGCACAAAAGCTACTTAAAATATCATCAAACATTCCTTGTGGGCTCTCCTGGCTGCTGTGGCATAAATGTTTTAAAAAGCAACTTGCATCTCCCTTCTATATGGAACTGCCTGTCATCTTTTTGTTTTTAAATTTTAAATTTGTATCATCCAATTACTTATGGATCTCACGGACCTAAAATTCTCTTTGTTTGAAATCATCTGTCTGAGTTCTCTTCCTAACCTTATTGGTAATCACCTGTACCCAGCTGAGCTCACTCTCTCAAATTCTGCCTCATTCATCTTATCTCTTTAGCCATGCCTTTTATTGTATTTTATTAATTTATTTATTTTATAAAAAAATTTTTATTGAAGTATAATTCATTTACAATATTATATGTTTCAGGTATACAGTATAGTGATTCATAATTTTTAAAGCTTATACTCTATTTACAGTTATAAAATATTCCCTGTGCTCTTCAATGTATCCTTCTAGCTTATTTATTTCATACATAGTAGTTTGTACCTCTTAATCCCCTATCCCTATCTTGCCCGCACACTTCCCTCCTGGTAACCATTAATTTGTTCTCTAAATTTGCTTCAATTTTTTGGATTCCACATATAACTGATAACATACAATATTTGTCATTCTCTGTCTGACATTTCACTAACCTTAATACTCTCCAAGTCCATCCATGTTGTTGCAAAAGGCAAAATGTCATTCTTTTTTATGGCTGAGTATTGTTCCATTGTATGTATGTATGTATATGTATATATATATATACATATATGTATGTATATGTGTGTGTGTGTGTGTGTGTGTGTGTGTGTGTGTGTATTTCACATCTTCTTTATCCATTCATGTGGTGCTGGACACTTAAGTTGCTTCCATATCTTGGCTACTGTTAACAGTGCCACTAATGAACCTGGGGGTGCATGTATCTTTTGGAATTAATGTTTTCATTTTCTTTGGATATATACCCAGCAGTGGAATTGCTGGAAGGTATGGTAGTTCTATCTTTAGTTTTCTAATGGCCCTCCATACTGTTTTCCACAGTGGCTATACCAATTTACATTCCCACCAACAGTGTACAAGTGTTCCCTTTTCTCCACATCCTAGTCAACATTTGTTATTTGTGTTATTTTTTGATGACAGCCATTCTGACAGATGTGATGTGATATTTCATCGTGGTTTTGATTTGCATTTCTCTGAGGAGAAATTGAGTTTTGATATTGAGTTGTATGAACTGTTTTTATCTTTGGGCTATTAACCCCTTATTGGTCGTATCATTTGCAAATATTTTCTCCCATTTAGTAGGTAGTCTTTTCATTTCGTCGATGGTTTCCTTTGCTTTTAAGTTTAATTAGGTCTCATTTGTTTATTTTTGCTTTTATTTCCTTTGCCTTAGGAGACAGATCTGAAAAAATATTGCTATATTTTATGTCAAAGAGTGTCCTGCCCATGTTTTCTTCTAGGAACTTAATGATTTCCAGTCTTTCATTTAGGTCTTTAATCCATTTTGAGTTTATTTTTGTATATGGTATTAGAGAATGTTCTAATTTCATTCTTTTACATGTAGCTCTCCAGTTTTCCCAGCACCACTTGCTGAAGAGACTATTTCTCCATTGTGTATTCTTGCCTGATTTGTCATAGATTAATTGAATGTGTGTGGGTTTATTTCTGGGCTCTCTGTTCTGTTCCATTGATCTATGTGTCTGTTTTTTGTACCAGTACCATACTTTTTTGATTACTGTAACTTTGTAGCATAGTCTGAAGTCAGGGGGCATGATTCCTCCAGCTCTGTTCCTCTTCCTCAAGATTGTTTCGGGTCTTAGGGGTCTTTTTGTGTTTCCATACAAATTAAAAAATTATTTGTTCTAGTTCTATGAAAAATGCCCTTGGTATTTTGATAGGGATTGCATTGAATCTATAGATTTTCTTGGGTAGTATGGTCATTTTAACACTATGAATTCTTCCAATCCAAGAGCATGGGCTATCTTTCCATCTGTTTATGTTGTCTTCAGTTTCTTTCATCAGTGTTTTATAGTTGTGCAAGTACAGGTCTTTCACCTCTTTAGGTAGATTTATTCCTAGGTATTTTATTCTTTTTGATGAGATGGTGAATGAGATTGTTTTCTTAATTTCTCTTTCCAGTAGTTCATTGTTAGTGTATAGAAGTGCAACAGATTCCCGTAAATTAATTTTGTGTCCTGCAACTTTACCAAGTTCATTGCTGATCTCTAGTAGCTTTTTGGTGGTGTCTTTAGGATTTTCTAAGTATAGTATCCTGTCATCTGCAAACAGTGACAGTTTTACTTCATCCTTTCCAACTTGGATTCCTTTTATTTCTTTTTCTTGTTTTATTGCTCTGGCTAGGACTGTCAAGACTATGTTGAATAAAAGTGGTGAGAGTGGGCCTTCTTGTCTTGTTCCTGATGTTAGAGGGAATGCTTTCAGCTTTTTACCATTAAGTGATATTAGATGTGGGCTTATCATGTATCACTTTTATTACGTTGAGGTAGGTTCCCTCTATACCCACTTCCTGGAGAGTTTTTATCATAACTGGATGTTGAATTTTGTCAAAAGCTTTTTCTGCATCCATTGAGATGATCATATGGTTTTTATTCTTCAATTCTCATTGGTGGTTGTTCTGTAAATAGTTGCAATTCTGGTGTACCCATGAGAGGTGAGCTCAGAGTCCTTCTACTGTACCAGCTTGGCCAATCTCCTTGAATGATTTAATTACAAATGGAAAGGGCCCATATGGCTTGGAAACATCCTCTGGGCCCACCCCTGGGGCAGTGACTCTGCCCCCCAAAGTCCATTTTTCTTCTTTGTGCTGTAGCGAAGAGCACCCAAGGTTTAGCTGGGCACATGGTCTCCCAGAATAAAGAGTACAATTCCCAGCCTCCTTTGCAGTGAGACATGGTCACATGATCAAGTTCAGGCCAATGGGTTGAGAGAGGAAATATGCTCTACTTCCAGCTTCTCTCTAAATTCTGTCCTCCCTTTCTCTCTCATTTCCCAGATGGGAATGGATGAGTACGTGCCATCCTGGATCGTGAGGATGGAGGAACAGCAGGTCTATGGCAGCTGGTCTGAGTGGCTAAGACACTGTGATGGCCCTACACCCCTTGGGCAGTGTGTGGGGACACTGGCTACAGGGCCCTGACCATCTCAGGCTCACCCCCTCCAGCTGTCAGGGCAGAGAGAGGGGGCCAGGACAAAGTTTAGCATCCACCTGGGACCCATCTCCTTCTGCTACTTTCTCTTCATCCTCCACACCCCACTCTGCTGCCCTGGGAGCAAAGGAAGAGCCCCCTAACCCCACCACCAGGCTTCCCAGCCAAGGAGTTAAAGAGAACCTAGGACAGACCTCATGGATGGATTAGAAATCCAGAAATGAGTCCTTGCCACACTGATGGGAAATTCTGCCAACTGCAGAATATCAGGGGCTGAGGGGACAAGCCTGAACCAACAAGTGATGCCCTTGTGTCCATGGTGTCTATAGGCATTTCCTCCAGAGTAAGGGGGCAGGGGGTCCTGTAGGGTCTGCTAAGTAAGGGAGGACGTACCCCCGCTGTCCCAACAAACATGCCCTCGGCCTCCACAGGGACCAGAGCAACCCTCTCTGGGGCTCTTCCTCTTCACTCAAGTTAATGGTCTTCCACTGGGCAGTGACCCTGCAGCCTTTCAACAGCTGGAACCAGCAGCTGCTCCAGATTCACGAAAGGGCAGTTATGTTCCTGCAGCTTCCACATGGGCTCTGTACCCAGAAGGCCGGGAGGGGCTCTTGTCCAGGGAGCTGGGGTTCTGGGCTAGACAGACACGCTCTGTCACAATGCCTGGTTCAGGATAAAAGCACATTAAGTGTGGATCTCAGTCTACCGTCTTAGGTGCTGACAGGTGTGTGGGCCACGTGGCGCTGTGACCTTGTGGGAGGGGCGTCTGGCCTCACTGGGATGTCATCACTCCCATGAGGCCCTCAGACATCGGTCCTTGCAGGTCTCTGTGATTCCTCCTCCCCCGGGGCCTCTCCAGGATCTCTCTGCCCCTCCCACATGATCCCAGGAAATGGGGGGCCTCCAACTGCTCCCACCCCCTCTGAGGAGGCCTGGGGAACCAATGACCAGACTCATGACTCTGTCTGGATGCTCCGCAAGGAGCTACTCTCCTGCTGCCCATAAAGGTTCCCACTGAGCTGGGGCCTGGGTCGGGGGCGGGGGGGGCAACTCAACCTCAGATCGGGTGCTGGGTCACCCCAGACCGATCTCCAGGGCCGATAATTCCACTATGGGAAGGTCCCCAATATCCCATTGGCAGGATAATACTGTGAGGAAATGACCGATGTTTTCTAGGCTTGGGCTTCTCTTTTACCAACCCCCGCCCCCGCCACTCCACCCTGGTCATTGCGCTGGAGGCTTCTGCTCCAGAGGAAGTACTGTGGGAGAAACAGAGAACAAAGGAATAATATTACTTTTTAAAGGGGTTTTTCTCAAATACATTGTCCTGCTGTGACACAGAGAACCTTGGGAGAATATCTTGAGTCGGTTGTTTCCCAGCCCAAAATATATAAAGATTATCTCTGGGTCGGAGAAGAAAAATGATCCAGAAGAAAGAGGAGAGGCACGAGAAGGGGCCTTGCACCCAACACCTCCCTGAAGTCAGCTCTGAAATGGAGAGTGCCAGTCACCCCAGATAAATTTGGGGTCTGAACACAGAGGGGACTTGGGTTTGCTTCCTGCCTGGGGTTCTGGAAGCAGTGACCTCACAGGACCCCACACAACCAGAGTGAGGTCAGGGAGAGGGGAGGTGGCTGGTGGGGCCTCAGGGCAGAAGGGACCCAGGGGAGACCCTTTGGGTTCTCACATCCTGGTATGTAGAGAAGAATACGGTGCATCCAGGTCCCACAGAGGATGAAGTCCTACAGCAAAGGAAGGGACAGGGCACGAGGAGAGCTGTGCTGGGTCAGGGGGTGTGACACCAGGCACACTGAGCATTGTAGGAACAGACTCTGAATGAAGAAGTATAACTGATCAGAAGCCTATGGGGCCTTCCCAGGACAGACCCCCTCCCGCACCATGTCCTTCACCTGCCTCTTGTCTGTAGAAAAACTTTAGCTAAAAATACTTTTCATTAAAGAAGTGAGAAAATACAGAATGAAAGGAAGACAAACAAGACAAAATAATAATAGTTTAGCCATTAAATAAAGTCAAGGACCTTAGTGCTTCCTCATGGGCTATCAATAATATTCTGAGCCATAATCCTTTGAGCTGCTTTGCAGATACTGAAACCCCCACCAGGTGGAAGAAGTTAACTGCATGCTGCCCAGAAACATGTAAACCCCCAGACCAGTTGGAACCAGAAAGACTAGTTAACCAGGGATTCATGGCTCAGATAATGTTCCAATCACAAGTGAGACATGATGGCTACTTGAAACCATGTGATGGAGACAATCATCTCTGAAAATAGAAATTTAACTCCCTCTCTAACATGTAGCCCTTTCCTCTTTTCCCTATATAATCTCTGAGCAAAACCTGGGGAGTGGATAATTGGTTCTTTGGGACATGAGTCCACCTTCTCCCCAGAATTGCTGGCTTCCTCAATAAAGCTATCGTTCCTTTTACCCAACACTTGACTCTCAGTATTGGATTCTTGAGGAAAGAGCAGTCAAATCTGAGTTCAGTAATAGATGTGCTTGATCAGAAGCATGAGAAATGACAGCTGAGCGTTCCACCCTGACTGCACATGAACCAGTAACTCAGAGGCACATAAGATGGGAGGGAGAAAATCCTCAATTGTCTAGAAAAAGTATCTACCACTCTGAATTGATGCAATTCACCTGGAAGTGAATCTATTGTGTTTTACCATTAGGCACAGAGAGGGCTCTAGAGAAAAACTATATTTAGTTATAAAAGAATCAAGTTATTTTACACACTTGGGTTGAAATCTGTGCCATTTGAGAGTGTTTTGGGAGAAATGGTTATGTGCAGCATAACAAATGTGAACCTTGCTTTAGAGCCCAGGAGGAACAAAACCAGTTTTGGTTTCTTCACCAGGAAGTAGGGTTTGCCCAGGGCCGAGGAGGCTTTTCTGGGTCTGACACCATCTTGAATCTGGAGGGCGGGTGCAGGCAGGACCTTCAGCCACTTCAGGGTGGGCAAAGGGGCTACTCACCCAAGTCCTGGGAGTAGCTGAGCCGGGAGGAGATGGGAGAAGCAGAGGAGAGATGGAGGGAAGGGGCGCAAGAGAGAAAAGGAGGAAGAGAGACAGCTAGGCTGGGAGGAGGGGCGTTGGGTTGGGGAGACACAGGTGAGGCCCCGACCCTTTCCTCGGCCTCCTGACTTGGGAGCAGCTGCCTCCCTACCATGTGGGAGCAGGGAGGACACTTCCGGTTGGAGGAGGAAGACCCGGCAGAGCTTCTCCATCAGACTCATGAAAGGTGTTGTCATCCGCTGGCTCCTTCATGCACTCAGGGGAGTTACGTCGTCATCCACTGTGTCCCTGACGCTGCTGATAAATGGCGGGCGAGGATGACGCGGTCCCTGCCCTCTTAGGAAACAGACAGCGAGCAGTAAAATGAGAAGAAGAAAGCCAACACGCTTTTAGATAGTGATAGCTGCTACAACAGGAGAAGGACAGCAGTGAGACGGAGAATAAGGTGGGGACACTTCCATGGGGTCAGAGGAGGTCTCTGTGAACTGACTTTGGAGCTGAGAATGGAAGCAGAGAAGGAGCCAGCCATGTCAATGTATCAGGAGGAACGTTCTAGACAGAGGGAAGAGCAAATGCAAAGTTCCATGAGATAAAGTGTGGAGACTTTGACAAACCGAGGGAAATTGCATGCCACAAAACCATGTGACCACTGAGCATGTCCCATGAGGTCAGATTGGAGCAGGTGGTGGGTCTGGGTCAGTTTCCACGTCAGGGATCGAGCTGGAGTGTGAGCCTTCTCCTAACTGCAGGGCGAGGCACAGGAGGAGTTTGTCTCCACAGACCCAGACCCCACAGTCTTCTCCCAGAAGCTGTTTTCTACCATCTCCCGGGGCATCCATTGTGTCCTCCTGCTTCAGTGGTCCTTCTCTGGAAAATGCCCTTCCCTCTGGGGCCAGCTGCCCATCCACCTTGTGGAAGTACTTCCAGGTCTCTGGGTGACCTGAGATTTTGCAGGAAGTTTTCAAGATCCTCTGGCTACCAGTGAAGCCTGGAGAAACGATGACCAGAAGGCAGCTCAGAAGGGAGACCTGGGCTTGATGGGCCCTGGGAGGAACCTGTGAGGAACTGCAGTCTTCACCTCGGTCTGTCTTCACCAGCGTCCCCCCTGACTAGGTTTGTTCCCAGAAGGCAGAGTCCATGCCTGAGGGCTGGTGCTTTGGACTATGTGACTGGGGCAAAGGATGACACCTCACAGAACTCCAATCTTTCTATTTATTAAATGGAGGAAATAATATGGAAACTGAGGAGACTATTGGGTGTGGCAGAGACTGCTGGTCAGCCCCCAGTAACCATTCTTCACGTCCTCCATAGTCACAAAATATTTATCTGGATACATGGTTGTCTAGAATTCACACTACATTTTCAGTGTTCTCTTCAGCCATGCATGGCCCACGTGATTAATTTCTGCCCAGTAGTTTATGAAGAGCAGTAATAGACCCTTAAGGAAAAGGGTCACGTCTTGTTTCCAAGATGCTGCAAAGAGCATCATTCCCACACCAGCAACAAGGAAAAGCCAGATAATCTTATCAAATCATAACCTCTCTTGAACTCATCAGAGAACTGAGGTTGCAGGGCAACCAACTAACCTGAAGCTAAGGAAGACGGTTCCTCCAAGGAGAGATGAGCTTACCTGAGCACAGAGTGGGAGCTACACAGGATTTTCACAGACTTAGTGAAGGACATTTCAGCTAAAATATTTAACAGGTTTCTAATGCTCAGTAAAGGCTAGTCTGTGAGTCTGAGATCCTGGGAGCTGTAGACATGTGGGGAGTCTTGTAGTCACTTCTCCTTATATCATGTCACATGCTCAATAGAAAGACTGCAGGTGCCCTCTGTGGTGCTGACCTGGGTGGTGGCACAGTTGTCACTGCAGGAAAGGAATGAAATCCTTCCCAGATGCTTCTTGTCTCTCACCCATGGAGAAAAAACCTTATGCCACTGGGCTAAGAGTGGCAAACTCAGTTACACTCAGGATACAGGTGAAGACCCATTGTGACTGGAGGAAGAAAACAGAAAAATATCCTCCCAAAGGAGAGGTACAAACAAACAAACAAAAAATCCTAGGCCTGGATCATAAGATACTTTCTGCCAAGGGAGGACAAGAAACTCTCTCACAAAAGACCTTCTGAAAACACAAGGCAGATTTACTGCTACAGCAGAGGAGGTGCAGGATCGCAGCAAAAGCCTCACCCTCTAGACCCAATGGTACAGTCGACGAATGAGGACAACAGAGAATGTCCCACCACATGCCCTGTTGTCATAAGGCTGGCAGGCATTGGGTAACTAGTAAGTGCAGATTGGCACTGACAGAAGGGCAAGGATGGAGAGAGAAACTCTCTCTGAGCACAAGCTGAGAGACAAATTCTAAAGCTCAGAGTGGAACAGGAACATTGAGAAAAAAACCTGCAGTGACTTGATCCCCATCCTAGGTACAAGTAACACTAGAAGAATTTGAAGCCAGTGGTACACTGAGGGTAGCCTTAGAACAACATTCAAACCCAGTTCAACTCCTGTCTAGATTCACTCACCCCCACACCAAAGTAAAAGAAGAGGCATGCACATTTCCAGGTATAAATGATATTTATCTAAACTTATACTCTCCTTACTGATGTCCAGCTTTCATTGAAAAATTACAAGACATGGGAAAAGGCAAAAAACAAACAAACAAACAAAACCCAATCCACCATTAAGAGGCAAAGCAATCAATAGAACCGCACTCAGATCTAACAAGATGTTGGAATGAAACCATGCACCTCAGATTGGGACTTGAACCCACGTGCTGGGACTCGAACCTGACCAAAACCCACCATCTCCCAACTGAGATCACACACCTGCTTTCAGGACTTAATGAAGCTCAGGTTCTTGCTGTCTCATTGCAGAAAGAATTCAGTGAGAGACAAAGTGATGGGTAAGAAGTGGATTTATTTAGAGAGAAACACACCCCGCAGGCAGAGTGTGGGCCATTTCAGAAGGTGAGAAAGGCACCAGGGTATGGGGTTGTCAGTTTTCATTGGGGTGGGTAATTTCATAGGCTAATGAGTGGGAGGAGTATTCCAGCTATTTTGGGAAGGGGTGGGGATTTACAGGAACTGGGCCACTGCCCACTTTTTGATCCTTCTGGGAACTGTCATGGTGCCTGTGGGTGTGTCATTTAGCTTGCTGATGTGTTACAGAGAGCGCATACTGAGGCTCAAGGTCTAGTGGAAAAAGTCGACTTGTCTGCCATCTTGGACCCATTTGGTTCTAATCAGTTTATGTCCTTTCCTTGGGCTATGTTATTCTTTCAAAGTTTGTGCCCTGCCCCCTTCCCTCCTGTTTCAGAACTATCAGTCAAGGAATTTACAATGACCATGATTAATATGTTAAAAGCTCTAATGGAAAATATAGAAAACATGCATGAACAGATGGGGGATTTCCACAGGGAGATGGAAACTGTAATAAAGAATCAAATGCTCATGCAAAAAAAACCCCCAAAAACATAGTAATAGAAATGAAAAAAGGCTTTCAGAGATGTATCAGTAAACTTGACACAGCTAAGGAAGAAATAAATCAATAGACATTAAAAAAACTGAAACACAAAGAGAAAAAAAAAAATATAAAAAATTTCTTTGCTCCAGAGAAGAACTCAGCAAACTCTGAATTCATGTGAAAAGTATTATTCTGTTTTGTTTGTACTGTGCTCCAGACATTGGCTGATTTAATTTAAAATAATTATAAATGACACTGGGAGGAAGCATGACATGGGGAAAAAGAGCAAGGATTTGAATCAGCCTGTCATTTATGCAAGTGGTGACTCTGCAGTTTTCCAGCTGTGGACCATGGGTAAGTTACTTAACCTCTCTGAGCCTTGTTTTCTTCATCTGTAAAATGGAGACAATCATAGCCATATCTCATTGGGATGTTGTGGGGATAAAATGACTGATCATAGTTGTACCTAGCAGGTGTTTGGCACATAGTAGGGGCCTGATATATGGTGATTATTATTTTTCAGCAAGGATTCTCCATGCCTCTCTCCCTTTCTTTCAAGTCTGCATAACCTTCAATTGTTTTAGATCTTTATAGGTAACCAGTGGCCAGTATAGAAATCTTCTAGAAGAGCAATGCCTCCTGAGAGAGCAAAGAAACTATAAAGGGGAAAAGTTTAGCAATCAAAAGATCAATAAGAACGATAACTAACATGTACTGAGTGCTTACCATGTTTCAGGCTTGGTGCTAGACTTCGTATGTACACTGACTTATCTCCTCTACTCTATGTGGTGTGTCCTTTCATCATTCCAAGGTCACAGATGAGGAGACTGAAGCTCAGAGATTAAGTGACTTTATCAAAGCCATGCCGTTGGTGATGACTCCAGGCTCTGACAGCTCACCACCACGTGATAACCCTTCCCAGGGAAGCACAAGATTATTTTAGAGCAGAATCCAGGAAGGCTGAAGGTGGATGTACACAAAGAACACGGCAGAGGCTTTGAGACCCATGATGGGCTGAAATAGAATAGAAGAAGGTTTTGAGACCCATGATGGGCTGAAATAGAATAGAAGGTTTTGAGACCCATGATGGGCTGAAATAGAATAGAAAGTTTTGAGATCCATGATGGGCTGAAATAGAATAGAAGAGAGAAAAAATGTCTTATGATTTTGACAATGATAAAAAAAAAAAGACACATGAATGGTGACATATCTTTTCAGGTTAACCTTCCTTGAGAGAAAAATTCCCTGTATAAAACAAGAAAAATAAAAAATAAAAAAAGGATAAAAAAGTAAATTGCATTTTGACATTTCTCAAGAAACAAGCTTTGTGAAACTGACATTGCAATAAGGTTTTAGGATTATACACAAGGCTGGTATATGAATGTCTGTTGCTATTTGAATCCTCAAAAATGTCATAATATAAATTCAGTTACGAAACTAAGGCTGATTACCTGTACAGTAGACCTGGGATAAGGAGCCTCAAGGAAGCCTGTCAAGTACAGGGTGATGGAGTTGAAATTGTTTTGCTTTTTACCAACTCCCTTCATATCTCTGACATTAACAGGCGGCACTTGACCTGCTCAGCAAGAATTGAAACAGGAGGCAAGGGGGCAGGGCACAAACTTTAAAGGAATGACATAGCCTGAGGACATGACATAAACTGATTAGAACCAAATGGGTCCAAGATGGCAGACAAGTTGACTTTTTCCACTAGACCTTGAGCCTCAGTATGCGCTCTCTGTAACACATCAGCAAGCTAAATGACACACCCACAGGCACCATGACAGTTCCCAGAAGGATCAAAAAGTGGGCAGTGGCCCAGTTCCTGTAAATCCCCACCCCTTCCCAAAATAGCTGGAATACTCCTCCCACTCATTAGCCTGTGAAATTACCCACCCCAATGAAAACTGACAACCCCATACCCTGGTGCCTTTCTCACCTTCTGAAATGGCCCACACTCTGCCTGCGGGGTGTGTTTCTCTCTAAATAAATCCACTTCTTACCCATCACTTTGTCTCTCACTGAATTCTTTCTGCAATGAGACAGCAAGAACCTGAGCTTCATTAAGTCCTGAAAGCAGGTGTGTGATCTCAGTTGGGAGATGGTGGGTTTTGGTCAGGTTCGAGTCCCAGCACGTGGGTTCAAGTCCCAATCTGAGGTGCACGGTTTCAGAATGAGTCACTGAGAAAACCAGCCTCCCACTCAGTGTGAGGGCCCTGGACACACACAAGGTCCTGTGTCCCCTCTGCCCCCCCCACCGAGTGCTCAGAGCTGAGCTGGGGGCCGGGGGTGTCAGTGTGTCGTTCCCACGGGCAGCAGTGCAGCACCAGTGCACCTGCCCCAGGACCATCTCTGCAGCTGGCGTCTTGTTGCTGCTCTTCCACTGTGGGGTCAGATACTTACAGCACTTGAATAAACAGTGGACAACGTCCTTCATTCTTTACACTGCTGAGGGCCTCACGGGAACGTCACCTGGAGATTGAAACGTGCCTGGACCCCCTGACTTATGGGCGGAGTCATCAGACCCTGGAGCAAGTGATGGTGGTGCTTTGCCTGGGGTTCCCTCGACCACTTCCGAGAGCCCCGACCTGTGTGCTCCCTCCAGGGCGTCTCACACCCACCTCCACACCTGTCCAGGTACGGACAGCTGGGCATTCTGGCCAGTACTGCGGCGGGGTGGGGGGCTCCTGGGGGTTCCCAGCAAGGAGATGGGGAGCTGCTTGTGAGAGGGATGGGAGAAGAGCAGGCTTGGGGGAGCAGGTGGGGATGGAGTGTGCTGGCGGGAGCGAATAATCCCCACATTAGGCCATCAACACCGTCTCTCACCGCGAATCTCACACTCGGCCATGAACGCCTTCATCCACTCCGGCTCTTTCCGCTGGTCCCTCCCAGAGGGGAGCTGGGAGCCCTGTGAACACGGGAAAGTCTGCATCTGCGTGGACGTAACTCAAGCGCTCCATGGAAATTTCCATGTATCCTGTCTCTGAGGACATTTTTTGAAGCCTTTGCAGCTGCTGAGCCAGAGAGATTGGTCAGGACCGAGTGCGGAGATCCCCCGGCCCAGGTGAGAAAGGGGCCCGTCAGGCAGGTGACCCGCAGCTCTGAGCTGGGAGGTGGGGCTCCAGGATCACACCTGCTGCCCAGCTTTTACCTGAGAGGAGAGACAGCGGAGGGATGGTGGTGTCCTCATCCCAGGGCAGGTGCGGTTTATTTGAATTTGGGGAAGTTACATGCACGGTGGCTGGGACAGTGTCTCACTGCCTGCGATGCTCTGACTTTGGAAAGGCTCGTCCCCAGATCACTGCCGTTCTCCCGGGAAACGTGAGGATATGATTGTAAAATGCTTGGGTTGAGGAGAAACCGAGTCCCAAGGTATTACGAGAACTCCAGGTGGGGAAGATGTGGTTTCCCAAAGCAAAATCGAGTTTGTGTTGGAAGCAGAGGGAACGAACGACACTCAAAACAGCACACGTGCGATGCAGGCCGCTTGTGTCCAACGCGATCGCCGCGGTTTCCACTTGACCACGGCTGGAGGTTGACACAGGTCTGTGAGCGCAGGTGAACCCTCCCCCTGGGGTCCCTGACGACGGCCCCTTAGAAAGCAGCTCTGAACTCTGGTCCCGCCTGGCCGGGCGTGGCCTGTGCTGTGGGACGTGTCACGTGGAGGTGTCCGCACGCCGGGCGAGCCCTTTGTTAAACCACAGAAGAGGAAGTAGGACACCACCACGCCTGGAGGTGTCCTGGGGATACGAGGAGCCAAAGATGGGAGCCATCAGCGTCAGGTCAGGAATTAGTTTTGACGTGTCACCAGCCACTGTTAGGAGGACCCGTTAAAGCTGAACAGGAATCAAAGGGTGACCTGCCAGGAGGGGAATAAAAACCCTAACGACAAAGCGGAGGACGTGCAGGGTCTCACCGCGTCAGCACGAGCTGCAACTTACAAACTGCAGTTGGCAGGAGGGGAGCTGGGTCCAGGGAGGCACGGACAGCTGTTTGGGGAGCTCCTCCTGGCTGGTTGAACTCCTGGCCTCTGCCAGTCCGTGCCGCTCTCCCTGCCTCAGTTTTCTCTTGTATAACAAACCATCCAAGGGTGCGCTGGCTGAAAGCATCGCTGATTCATTATCTCCCACAAATCTGTGCTCAGATTTCAGGCAGGGTCTGGCTGCTGGTTCTTCTGCCCCATGTGGCCTTGGCTGGGGTCACTCAGCTGCATCCACCTGGGGGCTGGGCTGAGCTGGAAGGTTCTAGGAGGTTCTTATGCACCTGCCACATTGTTTTCAGCACCACTGAAAACAGCCCAGGTAAATCCACCACCAAGAACACAAAAGGTTCCATAGAGACCATTTTGTTACCAAGAGGAGAATCTGGGCGAGGAATCTATCGAGTGAGTGAAGGCTGTCAAGTGTAGGTTCCCTCTCATCTGAGGGATGGTTCTGATCCACAGGGCTTGGGGCTGTTTCTCCTTGAAGTTTGGGCAGCCAGGATCTCGGGTGATGGATCACTCTGAGATTGAACTTGAGACTTTGATTAAACTTGTCACATCTCCAGCCCATGGTGCCCTTCCTCCTTCACTTGTCTTGATCTCAGCTGGAAGAAGGGAGACTTGAGACATTCTGAAAAACACAATGTTTGCTTTGCTAATTCCCAAGAAAAGGGAGCCAGAAAAACTCATTTTGGGGGAATTTAGGAAGCTTGGCTGTTGGCTCCATCTAATGCCCAAAGCTCATTGTGAGTCTGATGAGGCGACAGGTTCCCACAGGTGACCATGGACCAGCTGCTCAGCGCCCTCCCCTGGCGCCCCGTCCCTCCTGCCCTGCAGAGACCTGGGCCTCCTCACCTCCACCTGCCTCCCCTCCGCGGGCTTCTCATCAGCAGTGCCTGAGAAATGTCCATCCACACTGAAAACGTTATTTCTCTGCCACACTCACCCCTTAGCTACAGGCTACACTTCGTTCTCCACTCACAGAGAACCTTCCAGGGAAAAGCGTGCAGCAGGAGAAGGTTTTCACGTAGCATCTAAAGTGTTTCTCCTTCTGGTGTTCCTGTCGCCGTGGTCACCCCACCCACCCAGGTGGGCTGCGTGCAGGGGCTCAGGGGAGCTTCACAGGCGGTGCCCCGTCCACGTGCCCATCCTCCTCCTAATAGTCCCCCCCACCACCGTGTTTAGGAGCAAACCCCATGCGGCATACTGAGAGTAAGAATTACTTGTTATTTATCTGCAATTTAATTTGCTAAGTGTGACAATTCTGCCTGGAATGACTTGGGTATGTGCCTGTGATGTCCAGCTGTGTGTTTAGACGTGTACTCTGGACCCAGACCTGCGTGTGTCTTTATAGAAGAGGTTTCTGTAAAGTGAACTATCACTCCCCAGCCAGGGGTCTTCTCCCAGCCCAGGGTCTCTGGTTGGCAGGTGTGAGGGACCCTGTGGTCTGTGGGGAGAGCAGGTGGTATGGGGGTCACGTGGTCCTCTGTCTTCCAGCACAGACCCGGGGAGATGCTGACACGGGTCCACGAGGGACGGGTAAGAGGGTGTTCTCTGAGCGTGCGTGTGGTGGCCGGGAGTTCGAGGGTTCCTGGGAACGTGGAGGGAAAGCGTGGTGGGTGCCCGCCTCGGAGCAGGATGCAGCCCGAAAACAAGGCAGGCACTGTGCACTTAGCAACATGAGCATCTGGTCAAAACATAATTATTTGTAAAAATAAAGTGTCATAAATAGAATGAAAATATATGCCCACAAAACAGCAGTGGACATTTTACAAGAGCACATTTAAATAAAAAGATAGTCATTAAACACAGTTCAAGGATTTCCTAGGAATGAAATCTTAGGAAAGAGTCTCAATAAACACACTCAAATTAATAACATAAAAATTCAATAAAAATTAAATACCAGTAAACACAATTTTGTGATTTCCTAAGAGCAGAAGAGGAATGGATTAAAGGGGAATAAAGAAACAATCAAACCAGATGGAATCCACCTGCAGACAAATGACACAGTCTGTGCAGTGTGATTACTTCACCACGTTTGTCTTGAGGTCCCATAAAGAAGGTGAAGATGGAAGCAGTGAGAAAGCGGCTGTGAGATCAACGGAGGCCCCTCCAAAGTGGACATCATTCTGTTTATCCCCCATCAGCACAAGACAACAGTGGAGGCCCCGCCCCTCAGGCCTGCCCCGCCCTTCCACCCTGGCCGCGCCCCTCTGGCCTGACCCGCCCGCAGCCTGCCCCGCCCCCAGCCTGGTCCCGCCCTCAACCCCCACCTGGGCCTTCCCCACCTTGCACACAGCACACCTGCCATGAGCTCAAATGGTCTGGCAATGGGTCGATGGCCTCTCCTCTGTGGGGTGCAGTCTGGAGCCTTCACAGCCCTGGGTCTGCACAGGCCTGAGCAGGGGGTCCGAGGCCCCTTCACTGGTGCAAACCCAGACCCTGTGGAGGTGGGCGGGCGTGCAGCTCCAGGATCCCGGGCATTTGCTCCCTGTGTCCACTTACCCACTGTCCCTCCTCCCGCCCACGTGTAAGAGCCCTGGGAAGAGCACCGTCCTCCTGTCCCCCTCCTGGGGAGGAGCCTACAGGGATGGGGGTCCCACAGTTCCCTCCCCAGCGCCCCCAGCCCTGCGCAGGCCTTCGTGCAGGGAAACATCAGGACATCGACATTCTGTGCGCAGAGACAGTTCTGCGGAGACTAAAAATGACAGACGGTGGTTGAAGCCAGGTCAGTGGGGTCAGCGATGTTTTTCTGCATTTCTCATTGTGTTTCAATTTTGCCTCAAGTAGAAAGAGTTTAGAGTCAGGACAATGGGGCACCATCTGCGAAGGTGGCCTTGAGAGAAGGCGAGGGGTTGGCAGGGTTGGGCGCCGGAGTGGAGGCGGTCCCCTCTCCGGGTTTCCAGGGTGGATGGTGCTGAGGGAGTGGTCGTGCTTCTGAACCTCAGGCGTTCCTTCTGTACAACCAGCCCCATGGGGTTCACCTCCCGGGGCTCTGGGTGTCATGTCCTAACCTCTGTGGAATGCGTCCACTTTCATCCCTCTGCACTGCTACCCTCCCGAGCGCTGTCACCTTTGTCAGGTTACCTGCAGGCTCCTGACTTCCGCCCACACCAAGCCCATTCTCTGCTCGGTGGCCAGAGTCATCTTTCAAGACTGAACTGAATAAAGTCATCTCCTCGCTTAAAATCCCTTCAGTGGTTTCCCTCTGCTGCCAACCTCAAAGGCGGTAAAGGCAGGATCTAGGCAGAAAAGTGGAGGCTGGGTCACACCCGAGGTGGCAGAGCCGGGAGGGCAGGGGGTGGCTCGGGCTGGAGGGGCAGACCGTGGGTGATGGCAGAGAAGAGCCACTGCAGGGCCAGCTCCACACAGCTCCCGGGGCAGGGGCGAGGGGGGCGGGGCCCAGGAGCAGCCTGGGCGCTGGACCACCGCCCACCGTGGAAGGACCCCTGGGGACCCCAGGACGGTGGCGGATGGCACCAGCAGGGGTGGGAGCCCGAGGAGGGGGCTCTGCAGGGCAGCTGGGGGAGCTGGAGGGAGACCTCCTTGCTCAGGGGCCCCTCCCACCTCGGGTCCCAGTGGAGCCCCTGGGGTCAGGAGCTGGCAGGGTCCTGCACAGGGGAGCGCGTCCACGGACCCCAGCCCCCGATGCAGAGCAGAGCAGGATGGGGGCTGGGGAGCTGTGTCAGCAGGAGATCCAAGCACTGAGGCCGACAGGGCCCTGGGATGCCCCCCCACCCTCCCCAGCACGGGCTGTGGTCCGGCCTCGCTGGACCCTGTTTGTCCCCAGTCACCAAGTCCCTCCCCCTCAGGCCCTGACCTCCTGCCCCTCTGCCCTCAAGCCTCCCCTGCTGTCCTGCTGGGCCTTCCCCAGCCCTCCTGTCTCTGCTCCAGCCTCCCTCCTCTGGGAAGTGCTCGTCCCCTGTGTCCCTGAGGTCACGTCCCCTGGGCTGTCCCCTCCTTCATCCGCTCAGCCCAGCTGACAAGGTAACCTCTGGTCCATACGGTCCCCTCTAGACGCAGGTGCTTGTGTTCAGGGACCACCCTTCCCTGCTGCCTTGCGCACAGTAGGTGCTCATTAAATACTTGTTGGGTGAATGGGTAGTGGGTTAATGGGATCTTAGAGCCGGGAGAGGGATCTGGGTCTGGCTGGAGCACCTGCAGCGGCCCCGGTGTCACCCTGGGAGGTCCCTGCGGGGAGCCAGCCCTGGCTACACAGAGAGCCGCCTATGACAGGAAAGGAATAGACAGAGGGGCTGGTCCTGCTCAGGGAGCCAAGAAGCAATTAGGGGCCAGAGCCAGAGCGACACTGCAGAGGCGTTCCTACTGTGAGGAACCCCGCACAGCGCCCGCGGCCAGCAGCTCGTGGGCACTCCGTCGCGGCGAGCGTGAAAGCGGACCCTGCTCTTCCTAACGCGCCTGGGGGCTGCCAGGGAAGTGGGGGGCACGGAGCTGGTGGCAGGAAGCGTCTGGTCCACAGAGGACAGAGGATGGAGGGGGTTTTCCACAGGTTACCCTCCCTCAGCCCGGGACAGGAGAGAACAGTGACGGGCCTGGAGGGGCCGTCCCCTCACCCCTCTCCACCCCGTCCCACTAGGGAGGTCTGACCCGCGCTCCCCAGGCCCCCTGCTGCCGTCCTGGTCCAGGCAGCCGTCCCCTCCCACCTGGACGACCGCAGTGGCCTCGCTGTGTAGTCGAGGCCGTCACACGTCCACGTCAAGTTGTGTGCGTTCAGATACGTGCCCTTGGGAAGAAGCCAAGAGGCAGGTGCCGGTGGGGACGCTGCCCCCGAGGGTGAGGGAGGGCTGCCTGGGAGGCTTGTGGGTATCTTCACGCTCCTACTGAGACGCGAATGGCTCCTCCCTTACGTGGTGGATTCGTGCACCGTGTGGGCTGCGTCCTGGCACAGAGGGTGCTTGGGCAAAACTCCCTTTACAAACCTCTGAGATCAGCCATGACACACAATACCCAACAGCTTTGCAAAGTGCGTACAGAATAGATGCAAATGTATTCAGAATGCAAAATACATACTGAAATGAACAGCGTATCATAAAAAGTACATGTGTAAATTTAATTTTACAGCTCAATTTGAACTGTTTCTCTCTTTTTTTTCTGGCAAAATGCATATACTTGAATTCTTAGGAATTACATGTGGATTTGGTGAGAACACAGTCGTTCAGTCTCAGAAGGGCCTGCAGAGAAGAGGCTCCACTTCACACTGTGCAGACTCAGCCCGGCAGGGGCACGTCTCACATCGGGCACGGGGACCGGTGATGCTCTCACCTGGCCCGGCAGCTCCACGGGGGAAGCCTGTTCGCTGGGTTCGGAGATCAGAGCAGAGTCTGCCAAGTGCCTCCCACCTTCTCCCAGCCCACGTGAATGATCTGACAAAAGCGAGTGTTAAATCCCTGCCAACCAGCCCCTCTTAGCTCCATCTCTTATCTTAAAGGCACTAAACTCTGCATAAACGAATGCATTCATTTTGTTTCACCTAGTGTTTCTCCAAAAAAAGAAATCACAGAATACTGTTTTCCTGCAACAAGTATTAATATCTGCAGAAAGAGTGCTTGCCAAAGACACTATGAAAAAGGCAGGTCTGTAAAATGAAGCCCACACCTCTCAGCCTGGCCTCAAGGCCTCAAAAGTTTGACTCCCATTATGAGAGCCAACACTGACATAGTGACCGCATTTGCAGCACAGTATACTTAAAACTTTACCCGTGTTACTTTATTTGAGGTAGGGATTAGTATTATTATCACCATCACCATCACCATCATCCTCATCATTATTCTCACTTTACAGATGAGGAGAGTAAGACAGACAAAGTTTATAAGACACACTGAGCTAGGGGTCCCAGGTCTGTGAACCCTGTAACAGTTAGCTTCTGCGGTTGTAACAAGCATCTCCAAAGTTTCAGCAGCATCACGTAGCCTGAGTTAGTTTCTCGCTCACATGGACACAGCAGCGGGAGGCTCAGCTCCAAGCCACCCAGGGTCCCAGATGGACAGAGGCTCCAACCCTCATAACCGCAGTCTCAGGAGCCCATGACCCCCTTGGTCATGGCAGCAGGAAAGATGCAGGGGGAGGGATACAGGCTGGCTCTTCTCTACCTCATCCCAGGTGTCATTGCAGCACCCCTGCCCTCAGCCTATTGGCCAGGACGAGTCACATGGCCCTGCCCATCAGCAAAGAGGTGGGACATGTGGGGGCAGACGGAGTTGGGGGGCACCATGACCTCTACCTCCATTCTGCTCAGACTTGGAGGGAGGGGACTTAGTGGTCCTCCCATTTATGTTCTTGCTTCTCTGAATTAGATTCCAAAGCCCTGAGAAGAGAGTGCACCTTGTTATCGTTTTTCCCATCACTTTGACTTACTTTGTAGAGCACCCAAGCCGTGGACAAAGCATGCACTGAAGACCTGGCAAAGTCCCACTGAAAACGTAGCCCTCGAAATCCCCGAGTGAAGCTCAGAGCATGTCTTTTGAATACCAGCCAACATGGATACAGGAAAAGGCTTTGCTGAATGCACAGCAAATTTTCTCCTTCTCTAAATTTGTTAAATACAAAACAAAATGAACAACAACAAAAAAGGGTGGGCTTTTGGTTGCTCGTGGTGCTTTGTGGCCCCGGAGAGAAAGAAGCTGCCCGACCCAGGGGGCGGAATGAGCGGGAGAAATCCGTATCCGTCAGGTGTTGCTGTGTAATGACCAGTCACAAAGCTCAGGGGCACAAATGACAAGGACTTATTTCTCCTGGGTCTGCAGGTAGGCTGGGGTGGCTGAGCTCAGCTCGGTGGGGCCCCCTCAAGGATCTCAGGGCTGGTTTTATGCCGGCTAATCTCGAGGAAGCTCAGCTGGGCAGCTGTACGTCAGCCTGCCCGTCTGTGGTCAGCTCTGCTCCATGCGTCTCCCCTCCTCCTGGACCAGCCGGCTGTTCTCATGGTGACTGCAGAGGCACAGGGAGCAGGTCTGATCGTACAAGCCCTTCCAAGCCTGTGGTGGCATCTGTCCACTAATACTTCATTGGCCAAACACCCTAGATGACCAAGCCCAGAGTTCAAGGGCATGGATAGTCCATCCACGGAGGTGAAAGCAGAAGGGAAACAATATTTCTGAAAAGCCATGTAATCTCCTCTGGATGCAGCAGTGTGGGACCCCAGGGCTGCCCTCTGCACTCTGACAGCCCAGATCTGCTGTGTCCTCCGCTGGACTCGGACGTCACGGTCCCTACTGCCCACCCTGGGGGCAGACGTGGCGATTCCTGATCCATTTGGTCTTGTCTCTGCCTCCTATGGGGACCAAAATAAGCTTAAAGCATTTTTGTTAGTTCCCCACAATGTGCCCCAGACTCCGCCACCCCAGGGGGCCCACATCTCCGAGTTTGGGGCTGCTTCTGATGATTAGAAATCTCTTCCCGGGAATGGGCTTCCTCCTCACATTTCTGATGAGTTGCCAGCGTGATCAGACCATCCCACTGAGGACTGTTTTACAGATGTGTCTGTGCTCTGAATATAAAACTTAGTACAATCTGATCACTCCTTGTGAGTAAATGCATCGCAAATTACTGTTCAGGAAGAATCTGTGGAGGGACAATCTTTCTTTCTTAGAATCCTCTAATCAGAAATATATTTCCTCAGTCATAAAACATCCATAAGCAGTAATTCTGTGTTTGTTATACATGGGTTGTAAATTACCTGTTAAGTGTATAAAAGCGTGTCAGCCCACAGAAGCCTGGCATCTTCACAGAATGCAATAGAGGACAGTCCCCTCCTACTGCTTTCAGGATTCCCAGCACAGTGAGAAGCCGGGGACTCATAAGCTGGAAGACCTAGTGGTCGCCATCATTCCTTCCTCATTCAACTGGCCAGGGCTTAAACCCAAAGTCAAGATCAAAGGGTGGACACCCCACAGGGAGGGGTGAGGAACTGGGGCCATGGCTCAGTCATCTTGCACGTGGGGAAGAAATGTGCAGCGCTTACCCTGGGCGCACAGGTGAGGAAGCAGGCATGGGCAGGTATGACTCTAGCAAGCCTCTCGGGAGGACCGCTCTCTAACTAGGGCCAGCCACACTCTTCTGTGAAGGGTCCAATCAAAAGTAGAGAAAGGAGAGGCTGGTGACGTCCACAGGGATTCCAGGTGAGAACTCCCAGGAAATGTTTAAAGAGATAGAAAAAGAGAGAGAGATTAACAGCAGGGGCTTCTCACTCCTGGAACTTCTAAGGGGTATACATGAAGAAGAAAGATCATAGGCTGAGAAGCAAAGTTTGAAATACAGTAAGTTATGATGGGTACATAAAATAATACATTTGTTATAATACTAAATAATTACTGTATAACGATGGTAATATCCAAAGAGGAACCTCAAAAAACAAAACAGGGCTAAAAGGATGTGTATTAATAGCCTAAAGCCAGAGGGCAATGATTGGAATTAATAATTATAATTTAGAAAGGAGGTAGGGATACTAATTAATTAGGTTTGGTAAATAAAATACACATGATAAAAGCAGAGGCAACCAGTAAAGGAAGAGACACAGAATGCTGAAACCACACTCCTCAGATGGAACTCAACCCCAGCCGCGCTTCAGATGGGACTTTTATAACCCAAGATCTCTGACTTAGGAGGGGACTTGAACCCATTGTCTTCTGACTGAAGCTGCTCACCTGGTGTCAGGACTTACTTACGGAAGCTCAGGTTCTTTTGTCTCGGTGCAGAAAGAATTCAGCGAGAGGCAGCGTGACAGGATGCTTGTGAGAGATACAAGCGGGCAGGCAAGGGAGAACTGCCCGGAGAACAAAGAGGCCTACATTTTTACAGTGAAAGAAAAAGTGGGGAGGGGAGAAGACCACCTTCTTCCTCATTCTTGGGTAGATGGCAAGGTTTATATCATTAGTTCCTCCTTTGGCCCTATATGGTCTACCCAGGACTGTCATGGTGCTATTGAAATCATATGTATATTAGCAAAAGGATGGTGACATATTCTAAAATATGGTAATTCATCTTAGATTTCGGTAAAATGTCCCCTTTCACCTAGTTTCTTTTTCCTTTCACCTATATTCCTGTCTTGGTTACGTGCAGAAATGCTACTCTTCAAGGACCGTTAAATCCCTGACTTCCTGTAACAAGATGTAGACCCCATATCTCTTGTCTTGTACTTTAAGTACATATGTAGATTGTTGCTTGGTTACTGGATTCTTTTCTTGAGTGGTCATTAGCTTACAACAGTCTCCCAAACCCTCTTAAAATTCCCTTTCTATTTTAATGCCCTAGTGAGATTTCTAAACTAACTATTTGATTATCCTACTCTATCCCTATCAAAACTAGTAGGGGAAGAAAAAGATGGAGAAAATTCTCAAGAGGAAAAGATCACAAGGTACTATAATGTTTTGAAGAACGCACACACTTGCATGTGTCTGTATGTGTTGAAAATGCCTCTGGAGAGTTCACACAAAGCAGACCTGCCCCTGGAGAGGAGAACTTGGAAATTCATGTGTACATGGTAGTTGTCTGCGGAAGAGTTACAGTCATTTAAAGTTATAGCATAGCCTCCTTTTTACTAAGGAGATTATGCTATAAAAAGTAAAAAGTTTTAAATTTTAAAAAGTAGAAGTAAAAAGTTTAAAATTTTAGAACTCGGGCTTCCCTGGTGGCGCAGTGGTTGAGAATCTGCCTGCCAATGCAGGGGACACGGGTTCGAGACCTGGTCTGGGAAGATCCCACGTGCCACGGAGCAACTGGGCCCGTGAGCCACAACTACTGAGCCTGCGCGTTTGGAGCCTGTGCTCCGCAACGGGAGAGGCCGCGGTAGTGAGAGGCCCGCGCACCGCGATGAAGAGTGGCCCCCGCTTGCCGCAACTAGAGAAAGCCCTCGCACAGAAACAAAGACCCAACACAGCCATAAATAAATAAATTAAAAAAAAAAAAAAAAAAAACACTAGGAGAGATTAGTATTTAAAAAAAAAAAAAATTTTAGAACTCAAGTAGTCAAAAGTTTAGATGAGAATTGGAGTAGAAGCAGAGAACACAGGAGAGAAACAGGCTTAGGCAAGCGCATCCTCTCGGGCGCGAGTCACTCGTGTCTACTCAGGGCAACGGACGGAGCAGGGGGCCTCTGGGCCCACAGGGCAGGAGCCAGCACGGGCTGCGATGCCCCGGCTTGTCGTTCTCGGCTGGTGCTCCTTCCGTAACAGGTTTTAAATATTTGTAATGTCTCCCTGCACCTGGGCTTCAGACAGAAGGGAAGACCCAGAGGCGGTGTAGCCCCACAAGGTGTGGTTTAGGAGGACTCTGCCCCGGCGTGAGAGGGACGTGAGGCCGTGCTGAGCGCTGTCACTGCCGCGGCCGGAGCACAGGGGACGCCCGTCCTGGGGATGGAGGAGGTGGGAGGAGCTGGGCCTTGGCGTCACACCTGTGAGGTGTCAGGCGGCCTTGGCAGGAACAGTCGTCGTGGTGTCACCCTGCTGCACCTGACTTCCCCCTCCTTCCACCCGAGCGGCTCCTCCCATCCCGGTCAGCTGACTCCTTCTTCCACCGGTGCCCACAGGGATGCAACGGTTTGTACACAATGTCAGACACGCAGACACACAGCGAAGAGGCCTCCGGTCAGCTGTCTGGAGCCGCACCTGCTAAATGCTGCTCATCGAGCCCCACCTGAGGCCCTGCTCTTCCTAAAGCAGAAGCAGCAGCAAACCCCCGAGACCAGCGTGTGCCAACGTGGCAGGTGTGATTTACAGTTAGTTTCCTGATTTTTGGTTTTTCAGGCTTTTTTATATTTAAAAATTTATTTAGTTTTTTATTGGAGTCTAGTTGATGTGCAATATTATGTTTGTTACAGGTGTACAATATAGTAATTCACAATTTTCAACAGTTATACATGTATAGTTATTATAAAATTTGGCTGTATTCCTCGTGTTGTACAATATATCCTTGTATATAGCTTATTTTATGCCTAAGAGCTTGTATCTCTTAACCCCTCACCCCTATATCACCCCCCGCTTCCGTCTCCCCACTGGCAACCACTAGTTTGTTCTCTGTACCAGTGAGTCTGTTTCTAGTTTGTTGTATATTTTAGATTCCACATATAAGTGAGGTCATATGGTATTTTCTCTTTCTCTGTCTGACTTATTTCACTTAGTATAATAGCCTCCAAGTGCATCCATGTTGCTGCAAATGGCACAATGTCAATCTTTTTATGGCTGAGTAATATTCTATTGTATATATGTGCCACATCTTCTTTATCCATTCGTCGTATTACTGGATGCTTCGACTGCTTCCCTATGTTGGAGATTGTAAATAGTGCTTCTATGAACATTGGGGTGCATGTATGTTTTCAAGTTGTTGTTTTTTGTTTTTTCAGCTATACACCCAGGAGTGGAATTGCTGGGTCATATAGTAGTTCTAGTTTTAGTTTTTTGAGGAACCCCCATACTGTTTTCCACAGTGGCTGCACCAATTTACATCCCCATGTAGGAGAGTTCCCTGTTCCCCACTTCCTGGCCATAGTTAGTTAATTTTAAATAAACAGAGTTAACGCCACAGAGCAATTCAGCCACCTCCCCGCCAGACAAAGGCTTCCCAGCACCTGCTTCCACGATGCCCAGATTCTACTCTTGGGGAGTCAGCCCCGCCCCCGCCCGGCCCCCGGGACAGGCCGGTTCCCTGCAGCAGGCCCCGCCCACGGGAAGCGCCCACCCCGCCCCACCGCGCATCTGCCCTGGGGCTCCTCTGTGTGCCTTCAGCGCTCGGCCTCCACCTGCACTTTCCTCCTCCCAGTGACCAGTCGCAGCACATGTGCTTCCCATCCTCAGCCCCAGTGAGAGCCCGGAGTCAGCAGGGGCTCCGGCCCTGTGTGTCCCTGCGTCACTGTCACCCTGTCACCCCGTCACCCCGTCACCCCGCCCGAGACCAGCAGCGTGAAGGGGGGATTCCGTGCACTCAGCCCCTCAGCCAGTCTGTCCCGCAGGAGGTGACACGGGGACAAGCACAGGTGAGAAGGGCCTGCCCTCTGCCAGCCTGTGGTCCAGGTGCAGAGCCAGGGAGACCCATGTGCGACCTTGCCCTTCAGGGTAAAGGACGCAGAGCAGGCCCCGGGGTCCAGGGTTCTCGGTGCCACAGCAGACACCCTCTCTGTCTTAAGGACAAAGGGGAATCATCCTCTGCTCTCAGGGTCCACAGAACTGCCGGGGACCCAGGAAACAGGCCCTTCTCCGGAGGCCGGGCAGCAGGGACCCTGCAGAGGTCACACCCAGGCGCCCCCGCCCATGCACCCCACTGACCGCCACGTGGCCGCTCCAGCTCTGCTCCCTCACTGGAGCCCCTAGTCCTGGAGCAAGCACCCCACTGCCCAAGCCTGGAGCACCTCCCCACCCCCGGGGGCCAGACATGCAGGAGCCTCATGTCTAAAAGGAGCCACACGGGGTCCCTGTGAGCGATGAACACGCGGCGTTTAACCTGCCCCCGTCCACGCACGCCTCTGTGGCTGCTGGTCTGAAATGTCTGTAAACACTCCAGTGAAGGCTTTATTCATATACATGTGAATAAAATGAACTCTTGGTGGGAAATTGGTGAATGAATGAAAGCGAACCTGTGTGACAATCCCACGATGGGTTCTTGCTGAGCACCCAAGAGGGGACAGACAAGAGCCCTGGGAGGACCTAGGAGAGCCCTTCACTGCAGGCAGGGGGAGGCTGAAGACGGTGCCCCGCGGAGGTTACACTGGAGCTGGGGATTCACAGAGGGGCTGGGTCTGCGGTGGAGACTCCAGACACAAAGGCGGCGCCAGCAAAGGCCTTGTGGCTGGCGTGGCAGGGCGGGGAGTCGGTGGGTGCTGGGGCAGAGGGGCGTGGAGACGGGGATAGAGTGAGGAGGAGGTAGAGGCCTGAGTCCTGGCGAGGAGCAGATCTGCGCAGGGTCCAACCAGGGAAACAGGGACCACCGCAGTTGCTCCAGCCCGGGAAGGGTTAGTCCAGGGATCAGCCCGGGAAAGTGGAGAAGGCAAAGAGGGGCTCGGAGACAAAGACCGGCCAGCACAGCAACGTGCCAGCACCCTGGGGTTAGTGAGACAAGGGGGACCAAAGAGCTCGGGGCCACAGAGGGAGCTAGAGCCACTGCGGAGACAGGTCCAGGCGGAGGGGGCGGCACTCTGGGCTCTCCCTTCCCCGACCCTACACCACTGCCCCCGGGCTGGCAATCCCGGCAGAGACCAGGGCCTGGGAAATGCAGCCCAGAGGGTTGGCCCAGGATACAGGGGATGTGGGGGGAAGGAGGGGGTCTGAGGGCAAACAGTCCAGGGTGAGCGTCATATCCTTCCCGAATGACCCTCCAGGGCAAACCCCTCAACTCCCAGAGACTTCTCCAAACCCCTGCTGGTGCTGCTGTGAAAACACCACTCTCAAAGAAAGAGGCAGACGGCCTTTGGAAAACAGCATTCCTCCCAAGAGGAACAAAAACTGTAGTTAAATAATCAAAATTCAGTTTCTCTTAGTCTAGACATAATGAGATTTCATAGAATTATCATTTTAAGTGCAGTATTCAGCACAATGCCTGTCTCTCAAATGTGATTTTCTTCCTTCATAATTGATTAGTGGGATAGACTTGCCAAGGTATGAATAGTGTTTACAGCTGATCGTGGACAGATGCTGATGTCCCAATGTCAGAACACCCCGCTGATGCACACCTGTTACACACCCCGTCACCAACCCGGGGTCACAGCCCGTGGCTGACCCGCTCTGCCCTGCGGAAGGCAAAGGTCCCCACTGCCAGCACACACCGCCCCAGTTCAATGCTGGTCCCACCAGCCCAGCTAAAAAGCCTTTAGCATCTGGTCCATACTGATCTGCAGCCATGGGGGGCTCAGCTGAGCGACCCTCCCTGAGAGAGGCAGGACCACAGGCATCTCATCTGGCCTGGAGCTGGGGCTTCTCATCACAGGACTTGGTCTCCCAAACTGGATCCCACAGCCTAAGGATGTTCAACTTTAGCTGAAAGTGCAGAGGAGGGTGAGAGGCAGGCTTTGCTCCTTCCTCTGGGTCACGAGGGAGAAAAGGTTCGGGGGAAGTCACCGCATCTCTGAGTGTTTGTGGTTCTGTGCTCTCTGTGTCTGTGGGGATGCTTCTGGGTGTGTGCACGTGTGTGTGTAAGTGTGCCCTCCGTCTGCACCCCACCGAGCACTCCCCTCCCAACCTCAGCACGCAGGCTCCTTCATCCTCCCACACACCAGGCCCAGCCCCACCTGTGTTTCTAGAACTTTCTCCACCCACCTCTCCAGCCAGGCCTCAGCCCAAATGCCACCTCCTCAGAGAGGCTTCCTCCGACCACTCCAGTCATTCCAGGACAGCACGCCCAAATCCAAGGCCCTCAGCACTGAGGACGTAGCAGAGACGGTTCACACCTGCCCTCCCCCTTTCAACACAGGTTTTGAAATGTCTTTCCAATTCAGCAGGACAACCTTCACTTAGCCAGACTCCGTGACCGGGGAAGATCCTGGCCACGTGATGCTCCACGCAGATGCAGAGCTCCTCCCAGAAGGAACGTCTGGGGATGAAACTCATCCGCCGTGTTGAATGTCCTTGTGGCGTGTGAGCCGCTGTGCGGGGCTGTGTGTGCGGCTTCTTCTCGAGGTCGCGCCGAAGTGCGCTTTCTCTGACAGCGTGGTCGCAGTTCTGGACGCCAGCATGTAAAGCATCGGATGTGACGGGACAACGCTGAACTGTCACTTAAATGGCATCTTTCCATCCTTACATCTATACACATTTATAAAAACAGTGATCTCTTTCAGTGATGGGCAGTTTAAGGGATTTTTAAGGAACTGAGCTTAATATCACTTAATATTTATTATTAAGTATTTAATTTTATTTTCATGGCCCCTATATATGGTTCACCTCCCAGCACTGAGCCCTGTCCCGGGCGCTAAGGGCCCAGGTCAGAGTGGATGTGTGGCCTTTTGCCAACTCTGTAACCTCTCTGTGCCTCAGTTTCCTCATTGGTAAGTGTGGATGATAGACGTACCTACCTCACTGAGAGAGGATCCAATGAGTTACTCCATCTAAGCCCCTTAGCTCAAGGTCTGTCACCCAGGAGGTGCTCTGGAAATTCAGAGGTTATTAACTTCACGTTCACAAGATGGACTTGGCAATAAAGGGCGCAGAGAAATTTTTGAAATTTGTCTCACTGTGTTTCAGGATATTTGAGAAAAAGCATTAGATTTGAAGGCCTGTTCACATACTTTCCCATCTTTCTCAGAAATAGCACCTTGGACTCAATTAAATATCACACATTGAATGTACACTTTTGTGGCTCTCCTGGCTGCCTCGACCTATATTTCTTACCCCCTCAGTCCTAATGCTTAAGCCTAGACTTTACAAGAGCCGCAGGCACAGGATATAATAATAATGTAAAAATAATACCATTGTATTTTTTTCTCTTAGATCAAGATTGATTTTCTGGTTCCCTATAACCTCGCCTTTCACACATGCCTGTGGGCTATTACCATCTGGTCAGAGCATCCCTTTCACTTCCCGCCTGTCATCTGGAAGGAGAGGGTGTCCCTGAGTTGAGTCCACTCAACTGAGATGCTTTTCAGTTTATACCCGAGGGAGAGCTGACGGCGCCCAACCTTGTCAGGGTTCCCTCGGCATCACCGTCAGTCACGATCACCTCTCTCTCTCTTTCTCTCGTTTCTCTTTCCCATAGTCACGCAGACAAGGCAGACCACTCAACTGGCCCCAGATGCAGTGGGCCGTCCCTCTAGGGCTCCTCCAGCCTTACAGCAGGGCGTCTCCCCTTCCCTGGTTGCTGGGTGTACCTCACACTTACTCTCCCACCTCCCACCATCCAGGACGCCCTGCTCTCTGAGACCGCAGATCTCTCAGGAAGGTCCATCCCCTCCAGCCCACAGGACAGCGCTGCTGCTTCTCCCAGACCCAGGGAGATGCAAGGAGGAGGCCTGCAGCTACGGGACACAGCAGAGGTTCGTCACATTGGACGTTGAGAACGCAGCCAGTCTTCTGGGAATCCAACTGATAATGTTTGAGGTGAAGCCCAAATGAGCTCCCTCCTGGAATCCACATGTGCAGACCTCCTCTCTGCCCCTCGCTGTCTCTGCCTCCTGGAACCTCTGACACGTGGGTTGACCTGCAGGACTTGACCTTCCCATTGCTGCTCACACCCAGCTCCCAGGGAGGACCTGGCCCACAACACAGAGTCAGCAATGTCAGTAGGAAGAGTGAATGTCGGGGAAATTGGGGAGGGGTCCAAGGTCCGGGGTCCACCATCCACATCCTGGTCATGCCCGTCCCTCGGACACAGGCTCAGCGTCGTCCTAAGAACTAGCTGTGGGTCTTTAGAGGGCAGTGGTCCCCTGTCACAGGCCACAGAGGATGATCTGGGCTCAATCCCAGGGAAAGGCTGCCATATTTTAACAACTGGTGGATTAGATTGGGTCCACCTGGATATTCCAGAATGCACTCTGTACTTCAAGGTCTGGACCCCTAATCACCTCTGCAGGCCCCTCCTCTCTCAGGTGAGGTAACACAGTCACAGGTCCTGGGGATCAGGGTGTGGACACCTTTGGTGCCTTTATTCTCCCAGCCACACCCTCATGGACTTGAATCAAGGTTCTCCCCCTCCGTTTCCCTGATGGGATGCTGTGCTGTGATTTGATGAACTGCTTCTCTGTCCCCGTCCTCTGACTTGAGGGTCAAACCTCCTCAAGGTCAAGAAGGGTCTCAAATTTCCAAAGGTCCATTCAGTGACTATGAACTGATGCAAAGGTGAATCCTCAGGACACCCACGGGCAGGCGGTGAGAGGAAACTATGGACCAGGAGGGGCTGGGGCGCTGGTGAGAGTGTGCCCCACGAGGGGGTGTCCGCTGCTCGGCACCAGCCACGGCTGCCACGTGGGATGGGTCTCAGGGATCAGCCGTGTGGGATCTGAGCCCTGACTGCTCAAGAACATGCAGAAATGAGCACTTTAGGCAAAACTTCTTAATTTTTAAGCGTCGGACACTAACTCAAATTGTTTCAGCACTGACCAGCTTAAGCAAACGCTGGGGGTCCCCCAGCCTGTGTCCTGCAGTTTACAATCTCCGTTCTGGGAAATTTCTTATTTGACAAATCAGCCCAGAGCCCCCCTCCCAGGCCTCAGAGCAACACCGTGAAGATCAGATCTGGTGTCGCCAGTCACGTCACACCCCTCAGAGGCTCCCTCCACCTCCTCTGAGGCTCCCCTGCTGCCCCAGCCCCTCCGCAGAGTAGTTCTCAGTCACCCAGTGTGTTCACGCCCTGAGCCCTGGTCCCCATGGCTCCCACACCTGCGATGTCCTCTCCGCACAACCGCATCCCGAGGGCAGGATCCCACCGCGGGTGGGGGAGGGGAACAGGGAGCTCTTCCCTGGGGGAGGGGCAGGGACACCCACGTGGGCCAGACTCCCCACACCCCAACACCCTGCCAAGGACCCTCAAATCAAATCAACAGTGGAACACAGCTGCTCTCTCTCCGTGGAGTAGCACAAGGGGGGACCCAAAGCTGAGAGGCCCAAAAAACAAGGTATCACTAGAGGCGCTGGAAATCTCTGGTGGAGCCAGGGTACCCGAGCAACAGGAACTTCCAGCCCAGCTCCCGATGAGATTAGCACAGCCTCTCATCCTGCAGGCCGAGCAGAAGGAAAGGCAGAAAGGGCATGCTCGTCTCCAAGCACAAACAATGCTCACCTCAAACTCTGCTGCCAGATACAACATAGCCTGTGTTCAACAAAAACCACAAGGCACTCAATGAGGCGAGATGAAACACGGTGATTCTCAGGTCCAGACTTTGATTCAGTGTTCCAGATGTATCAGACAGGAAATTAAATTTTTTAAATGGTATGATACAGGTTCTAATGGAAAAATAGTGAATGCACTATTTGACAGGTAACTTCAGCAGAGAGGGAAACTATAAGAAAGAATAAAATGGTAATGCCAGAAATCAAGATTACGGTAACAGAAATAAAGAAATCCTTCAAAGGGCACAGAAGTAAATTTGACAGAGCCACATAAAGAATCAATGACTGTTCAGATAAGTCAGTGGAAATTTCCCAAACTGAAACACAAGAGAGAGAAAAAGTAGGAATGAATTTTTAAAAACACACCCACACAGAATAGAGCTTCCAAAAACAGTGGAACAAAATCAAAAGACCTAAAGCACCCAAACTTGGAATCCCAGATGGAGAAGAAGGAGAGAGTGGAAATAAATATCTGAAGGATAATCACAGACTTTTCCAAAATCAGTGATAGACAACAAGTCACAAATCCAAGAAGCTTAAAGAACACCAAGAAGGATAAACAAAGACAACAACAATCTCCAGACATATCAGGTAAAACTGTTGAAAATCAAAGCAAAGAGAAACTCAAAGGTAGCCAGCGAGTGGGGGATATTACCCAGAGACGGACAGGGGTACAGTTTACGGAATATTTCTCCTAGACATTATGCCAACTGAAACACAAGAAGTGACATCTTTAAGGTGCTGAGGGAGGAAAAGGTAGTCTCTGAACTCCCTGCACGTTGAAAACATCCTACAAAAGTGAAGGAGAAATGAAGACGTTCCTGCTAAACGGCTGTTGCATCAACTCCACAAGAAACGTTAAAGGAAGCTGTCTGGGCAGAGGGAGCAGGCTGTGAGTCAGGAACCTGGATCTAGAATGGGAATGATGTGGGTCAGGAACCTGGATCTAGAACGGGAACGATGTGGGTCAGGAACCTGGATCTAGAACGGGAACGATGTGGGTCAGGAACCTGGATCTAGAACGGGAACGATGTGGGTCAGGAACCTGAATCTAGAATGGGAACGATGTGGGTCAGGAACCTGGATCTAGAACGGGAACGATGTGGGTCAGGAACCTGAATCTAGAACGGGAACAATGTGGGTCAGGAACCTGGATCTAGAGCGGGAACAATGTGGGTCAGGAACCTGAATCTAGAGCGAGAACGATGTGGGTCAGGGCCCTGGATCTAGAACGGGAACGATGTGGGTCAGGAACCTGAATCTAGAGTGAGAATGATGTGGGTCAGGACCCTGGATCTAGAACGGGAACGATGTGGGTCAGGAACCTGGATCTAGAACGGGAACGATGTGGGTCAGGAACCTGGATCTAGAACGGGAACGACTAGCATAAAAAATGGACTAAGTGAAAATAAAATACTATCTGTTTATTTATTATGTTAATTGCTCTTAAAGAGCAACGACTGTTTGAAGGCATAATGGTAATACTGAGTTGTGTGCTTATTCATGGAAAGTGGGAACACAGGATGACAAGGGACCAGGATGGCAGAGAGGGTTTGGGGCAGAGGGTTGTAACGACCTCACACGTCAGGAGAGGCAGGATTATACTTCTTGAAGGTGGACACAGATTATTTAAAAATGAATATTACAAACCATAGTTCAACCACCAAAAATGTTTTAAAATGAGGTATAAACAATAAGTCAATCGAGGAGATAAAATGGAATAATAAACAGACTATAACTCAGACAAGGCAGAAAACCAGGAAAAGAGAAACACAGAACAAATGGAACAGATAGAAAAAAACTATCAAGGTGGCCGATATGGATCCCACTCCATCAGTAATCGTTTTAATGTGAGTGGTCAAAACTGACCAGTTAACAGATTTCAGATTGGATAGAAATAAGCAAGAACCAGCTACAAATGGTCAACAAGAAACCCACTTTAAACATAAGAACATCTCTCTGTTAGGAGTAAAAGGAAGGAGGAAGGTACACCATGCAAACAGCAGACAAGAGAAAGCTGGAATGAATACCCCGACTTCAGGCAAAGTGGACTTGAGAACACGGACGATGTGCAGGGGCGAGCGGGCCGTTACAGGGTGGTAAAGGGTGTGCTCTCCGGGAAGACATAACAGTCCTAAACATCCGTGCGCCTAACAACACAACTTCAGATTACACACAGTGGAAACTGATAGAACTGGAAGGAAGAATTGGCAAACCCGCAATTAGGGTAGGAGACTCCAGCGCGCCACTCTCAGCCGCCGTGAGACAAGGAGGCAAGGAGGCAGTAAGGATACTGACGACCCAAACAGCGTTGTCAAGCGACTCGACGTAACAGACGTTCCAGAACACTCCGCACAGTAACAGCAGGATGAGGTCGTTCTCAGGCGCACACAGAACTTGCACTGAGTCAGACCATATGCGGGCCATGAAAATTAGAGACTGTCAATCATGAAAGGATGTTCTTGAACCATTATGAAATTAAACTAGAAATCAATATCTGGAAAATCCCTGAATAGTTGGAAATTGAACAGCACATTTCTAAATAAGCCATGTGTCAAAGAAGAAGAAGAAGTCTCAAGAAGATTAAATCCACACATATATAATATCATACACACACGTATGGAACCATAAACACACACACACGTGAAAATTGCATTTAACGCAGGCACTGGGGTGTTCAGACCGTCACAAGCACACAGTGAAAAGAAGAAACTGTACCAGCGGCACCGAGGCTGAGGCTGCAGACTGTGAGGGACGCGGCCCCTGGGTCTCTGCAGGGGGGCTGAAATGCAGAGGGGTGGGCACATGAGTGCCTTTTGTTATTTGTCTGTAGACTGTGTACCGAAGGCCCCCCATGCTCAGTGTCCAGACCCCCTGGTGAGGAAGACAGCCGTCTCTGCAGGTGGGAGCCCATCAGAATGTGAAATCTCCCGCTGACCCCTCTGCAGAGGCCCCCAGGGCTGTTGTCCCAGGTGATGGATGTTAACCCCTTGGGAGCAGGTGGGGTGGGGGGCAGGTAACGCCCCCTCTGGAAGGACAGCAGGGCTCCAGCGAGCCTGGAGGACGTGGGATGTGGGGACCCTGCTGCTGGACCCCTCGCTGTGGTGGGTGGTAGGGAAGGGTCCAGGCAGGGCCGCCTCGGATCCCCCGCCGTCACTGACCAAAGTCAGAGGAAACAGGCAGATCACCCAGGGAGTCTGGGAGGGGGCGATGCTGCCGGGCCCTGCAGACCTGGGGAGTTAAGTCAGCGCAGAGAGAGAACAGGGCGGAGGGCTTACACACTCACTTACTCCCCTTCCACCCCTCCCACTGTCCGTGCTCTGACCAGGAGGGTTTAACTGTCGGGGGGACTAGAGTCTGGTCTGAGCCTGTGTCTCCATCTGGGGGACAAGGCGAGTGGTCCTCCCTGATCCCAGGAGCAGGAAGGGGGGGCACCCGCGGGGTCGCTCACGGGAGCCTCTGTCATCCTGTGAAAGGCCGGCTGGTAAAGTGACTGCAGATGGTCCTCACGCAGCCCTGGGACAGGGGACAGCCTGGAGTGAAAGCTCAGGGACGTGTCACCACGACAACGCACCACCTCCCGCAGCTGAAAGCACTTGATGGAAGGACCCGGGCCTGTACTCAGAGCTCGGAGTTAACGCCAAGGACGGACGCCCTGAGACCACAGTCCCGTCCCTCTCCCGACCTGGCAGCCCTTCCTGGAAGGAGATCTCCTTTACAGAACAGGTGTGCCATCGCCCTGGCCTGGCACAACCCCTGCCCTGCGTCCAACTCGTCTGAAGCTCCTCCCCCCAGGAAGCCGTCCTCATTCACGTCCATCCCCAGACGGTGGCTCAGCCTCCAAGGGTGGGGGCCAGGCCATAGGAGTCCAAGATCAGCCACAGTGATGGGACTGACCCGTCAACAGGGAACCTGGGCAGGGGAAGCCCTCAGCCGGGCCCCGCCCAGCTGCCTTTCTCCACCTGCTGCCTCGGGGATTTGCACCCAGGTTGGGGAGTTTCTACCCCATCGCTCAGTTCAGGGCAGCTACTACAAGAGCTTCTACTAGCGTCACGTCTGATCAGCACCGGACGTTGCTGTGATTTTATCAGCACAGTGAACCCAGAAGTGGGTTTCTTTGGGTGAAAAGTCTAGCTTATTAACTAGCATCCCAGGCCTTAGAAATGCATTCTTGGTGGTCACAAGGGGACTGGCTAACATATTTTGGAGACACCCCCACCCCCGATCTGACGCGTACAGGTAAAGAGACCAGCAGGACAGTTGGTCTGCACCCACGGTCCCTACGCAGCCCTGGGCCCATCGTGTGGATCACAGGATGCTGGGGGCCGGTGCTGAGCAGGAAGGAAAGGTCCTGCCTGTGGGAGGTCAGGTAGGCCCTGCCTGCAGGTGAGGCTGGATCAAGTCCCAGCAAGGAGACCTGGGGTTTTCATGGGCTCTCAGGACCTGGGCCTTCAGTGTCTGCCCCCCAGGAAGTGTGTGTAATACACGACCATCCGTGTGTCAGGGTTGGCCTGGGCCTGGCTTCATCATCACCTGGAGGATGGCTGTGTGAGAGCACGTGACCCCCATCATCTCAGACTTTCTGGAAGTAGCGGTCACGCATCAAACTAACCGAACCCTTGTCCATGACCAAATCGGCTCGGATCACGTCACAACCATCCCAACTCCCTGGGGCTTTCTGCAGGCTACTGGCAGTCCCTCCCCACCGCGAGGCCGGGAGGAAGCCGCAGGAGGGGCTGGAGACGTGCTGCTGCCTGAGGCAGTGGCTGTTTCGACTCCTGAAGAGGGTTCCGGACAGGGAGGCGGTGGAGGAGTTGGTCTGAAACGAGATTGCGCTTAACCATCGACAGCTCATGAGATGCGATCCCAGGAACTCAGGCAGGACCACCGTTTTCCTCTCCAGAGCATCAGAGCCGCCAAGAGCCCGGGGTCCCTGAGACACGTCACCTGCCTGGATCCGGGGGCAGCACACCCTGTGCCCCTGGCACACCCCCCCAGGATCCGGTGAGGCGCACGGCGCATCCTCACGGACGCAGGACGCGGACGTCCCTGCGGGGCCGCCTGGTCACTCGCTCACCCCTGCTCACCCAGCGCAGCCCCCTGATGGCACAGCGTCGCCCCCATAACCCCACGCGCCCCTGAGGCAGGCGCTGTGATGACCCCACCCTGCAGAGGAGGAGGCTGAGGCCCAGGGACGTTAGGGGACCCAAGTCCACGCCTGCGCCCTGCCTTTCTGCCCGCGTCCTCCCCCGAGATCTCCTGGACCAGGCAGGAGACACGAAATGCCCCAGACAGGTGACAGCGCCTGTAAGAGGCTCGTTCCCGTCTGGAACCCAGAGCCTGGAGAAAAGAACCTCCCGTCCGAGGACGCGGCACTTAACATGGAAACTCACAGCGAGTCTGGTGGTCCCTCTGCAAAGGGGCAGCTCCAACCCAGGCTCCCTGGGGGGGTGAGGGTTCTGCAAGAGGAAGCTGGTGCTTTCCACCATTTTCGCGCAGAATGTTAGGTGGATGAGGATCTTCAGATCCCCTGTCCTCCCCGGACACTCAGTGAGCTTCCGGACCTTTGCTGGGGCTGCCTCGCTCCAGGCTCATATCAGACACAGACCCCGGAGTCCAGACACCACCGCTGTGGAGGGCCCGGAGGCCACAAGCTCCCCACGAGATAAAAGGGAACAAATGCCATTGAGATGTGTCTGAGGAGAACATTCTTCTTTTAATTAGCACCTCAACTTCAGAAACATTCCAGGCTTGCAAGGAATGGGCCAGAACAATGGTTGTTTAATCATTCTTGTTTCAATAGGCACTCAGACAGCACTTTCTTTAAGTGCTTCATCTCCAGAATATCGTTTCCTTACAGCAGAAAAGGCCAGATTCCTCCCATTTTAGCAATTCAGCCGAAAAATTATCTCATCCTGAAGCTGTAACAACTGTTCAACTCCCTTTCTCTTCTTAAACGCTCTTGATGTTGTTTTCTTTTAACATTTTCCCTCAGTGCCCCCGCAGCCTGGCTGAGGTGAGGAGTAGCTTCCTAAAGGCATTTGAAGGAAGGGAAATAATCTCTTTGGAACTTGAGAACCTAACTTGGGCTCTTAACCCTAACCCAACCCCGTTCTGATTCAACTATGGATTCACACAAGCTGTAATTTCCAAGTGGCAGCAAGTGATCTTGGACCACATAAATCGCTACCTTCTTGTAAAAAACAACGGGAAAGGTAAGCCCCACCTACTTTATTGTATACCAGGCACTGTGCCGACCACCCCAAATCAGCGACAGGGTCACAAAACTGTGTGTGACCAGATGTGCGTGTCTGGGAGGAGCTGAGCTGGACGTGTCTCTCAGTCCTTCTGGTCCTTCCTGCCCAGGGCTTGCAAAAAACACAAACCAAAACAAAAGAAAAACCAGCCTTAAATACCCCCTCGCCATCCCCACATGGAACGATGCTCTGGACCATGACCGTGGACATTCAGACCCTGAGGTGACCTCACCCATGGAGGTCACGATAGTCCGGAGGGTCAGTCAGACGAGTCCTCTTGCCTGACGTCACACCTCTCTGCAGCTGTCCCAGGCCGACGACAGGGATGTGATACAGACCAAGACACGCAACCTGCAAAACATCAGAGCAGGAAAGCATGTTGGCCGACTCAGGCTCCCTTCCCGTCCTCCTTCCTTCCATGCCTGAAGCACGACCTTGACACCCGACAGATGCAGACATGATGTGCTCAGAGCTGGGGTCACAGGGCAGATGTGAGATGAGACACAGCCCTTCCGAGAGCCCAGAGTCTAATCACACAGACACCACGCGCACAGCCCACGAGGGTAATGAAGTGGTGAGCCGTGTCAGCATGGATGGCCCGGGACAGTGGTACCCTGCAGGGTGGGGGGAGGAAGCAGGCCAGCCGGTAAGAGGCCTGAGGAGGAAGGAGGGGGCACACACGACGGTCTGGAACTTGAAGGGCGACGGCCACCTGTTGGCGCTGCTGGGTCTACACGAAGTCCTCCTCCTTCTGGAAACCGAACCTGCATTCTCCTCGGTGAACCATCCCCCCCATCATTCCGTGCGGTCGGGGGGCTGGTTCCCCTCCCGATCTAAGACGGCGACGTGACCTGAGCCCGGATGACTGCCTCCTCAGATTCCCCTGCCAGAGATCTCCCCAGAGATGGGCGTGTAGCAAGTACTGGGTGGACCAATGAGACACAGTTCTGGATTTTTCATCGAAACTGTTGAGAAAGAAAAATACTGAGCTTCTGAGAAGACGCAGGTGCTAGTGAGACTCAGACCCAGGCAGCTATCTTGGTACCATATGCAAAGCACCAAAGCACAAATGGAGAAATCTATGTGAGATGGCAAAAAGAAGACAAAATCTTGAGAACGTCACTTGAGCTCCTAGATCAAACCATGCCTGAAGCCATCACCCTGGATGCTTTTGTTATATGAGGCAGCAAATTCTTGTTTTTGCAAAAGCTACTTCAGCTGTGTTTCTGCCTCTTGAGAGTGAATAAATAAAATCGTTCTGGTATTTTTCAGTTCCATGTTAGAGTCTGTTTGGGGACTGGGAGTTGGAAGAGAGCTCTCATACTAAGAATAAAGTCTTTTCTAAGCTTGCTGCGGATCAGCATTCCCCGGAGCTTTCAGTCATCCTGCAAAGAAAAGGCCCGCTACTCAAAAGCAGCTCTGGGGTCTCTGGCCTGCCCATAGGGAGCCTTCCTCTTTCTCTTCCAGAGCACGCTGTGCAGCTCAGAGGCTCTTATGAGCTAATGTGAATCTCAGACAGGGAGGCTGAGAGCCAGTGTTTCCCGCCCCAGCTGTCTGGGGAGTTTGTTCTGGAGAGCGCACTTCAGAAACTCGCCTCCATCCCCAACCCTTCCACACGCACACGTGGATTTTGAGGATCTTGACTGAGAATCTGGCTTATTTCTGAAAACAACCACTTGCAGCTGCTCAGAAAGCAGCGGTGCATCCCCAGGGCGTCTGTCTGGTCAGCTCCCTGAGCACAGTCTCTCCCTCTGCCCCCCTGCAGGGAAGGGAGGGGGGAGAAGAGACAGCAAAGGGTCCCTTTCCACCCACTGACCCTCCCCTCCAGAGGGTGGTCAGGAGAAAGGGCTCCTGACCAGGACACTGCCTCTCTCAGATCCCTGGAATAAGGAGGGAGACAAAAGAAACCCCCTGAGTCAGTACTTGGGGCTATTTGTGCCTCAGCGGCCAAGGCTCCCATCTACCAGAGGATGTGCCTGGGGAATCTCAGCTGGTCCCTCCAGGCTGTGGGAGGAAGAGAAGGAGGGGAAGGGGGAGGGGGGGAGGAGAGGAGGCGGAGGGGGAGGAGGGGGAGGGGGAGGAGGGGGAGGAGGGGAAGGGGGGAGGGGGAGGGGGAGGAAGGAAGGAAACTCCTGGTTCCAGGGGCCCTGGTGGCAGAGTCAGCTCCACAGGCCCTCCTGACTGTCAGCTTTAATTAACCACCTTCCTGGAGAGCTGACCTGACCCTTCAAGGCTCCTGCTTTACATGTAAGAGAGGACAACTCATTACAGGAAGTCTGGGGAAATCAGGAGAAAGGTATCCAAAATACCAACAGCACAGCACAATAAAATGTCATTTTGTCTATTGCCTCTCAGTACTATTTTTTTCAGTATACATGTATTTTATGGTTCAATTCTATATTCTACACTTTGGCTGCTGTTCTATCTACTTAACATAAAAGCATTTTTGATATTATATTGTTTGAATAACAGTGTGATTAACAATTGCCTATTGGTCAATGAACTGATGCCCCCCTTGTCTCAGGAAATCATTAATAAATAACTTAATAAATAGCTTCCCAAACTTGATAGTCAGTGAGGAACTCAGGAACCCCGGCCCAGAGTCTAGAGCTGATAGGCATCTGCATTCATAGTCTAGTGTGAAGAGACTGGATCCAGGGGCAGGGCTGGTGCCGGACCAGGTGCAAAGGGCTGAGACCACAGTTTCCTCTGCATGAGGAAGCTGATGTCCCCGAGGCCCTGCTCCTGAGGGACGTAACCTAAGGTCTCCATCACGTGGATGCTGCTGGATGCCATGGGTGCAGCACAGACCCAGCTACAGGGTCTGGAAATACTGTGACTAACCCCTGAGAGTGCTGAGACCTCCATCTCCGGAGCAAAGCAAAGGAGCCAGGAGGAGCCAGCACCTATTCTTGATGAGCATTGACACTGGGCATTCACTGATCCAACAAGTTTGGCTCCTGCAGGGTAGAGACCCTGCGTAGATGAAGCCCAGGGGTTTCCAGAGCATCAGGGCATCGGGACCCGCAGGGGAGGGGCAGGACCACACTCGCACCAACTGCAGCAGCTCTGCGGGCTTCTGCTGGAGCTGCTGGAAACTGAGAAGGATTATAGGGTCAGCCTGAGCATCTCACATGTAGCTTTCTTTTACCTCCACCTGGAATTCAGTCCCTCCCGTTCTTTCTGTCTAGAACACCACCCATCCTTTGTAGTGAGGACAATTTTAGACTCTCACAAATCCTACCTTGATTAAAAATTTGAAATTGCAATGAAAGGGAAATGGAAAAAAGAGCTTCCTGGCAAGGTGCTAAATGTCTGGAGCTGATGTCTCACAGACTCTTCTGAGTAACAGCCAGCTTTGTGCCAAGTCAGAGTGTGTCTGCAACCCAGACACAATTTCCCTAGTTCTAACCACATACAAATGCAAAATTCTTCCATAGCAGGATCTGATGACCATGAATTTGTCCCACAACCCTCCTACTTTCTGTGTCTCCAGATACTTGGAAGATAATCTGTGTAAGGATGAGCGGCCAGGTCAGGATGTCGGCGGCCTGTGTGTCTGGGAGGCCGTGGGACAGTCCTATTTGATCCCAAATGTGGGACCAGACTCCCTGGTTGAAACCCAGGTTCCGCTGATCCAGAGCTGGGTGACGTTGGGCAGGTCAGTTTACCTCTCTGAGGCTCAGCTGCCTCATTCGTAAAATGGGGATGACAACAGTCCTTACCGCGAAATGTCACTGGAAGAACTAATAAGTAGTTTATCATTCTTGGTAAACAATAAGCACTCAGTGATGCTAGTGGGAGGATGACGGAGGGGGAGGAAGGATTATCAGATGTATAGTATTTAAGATAAGTAAGCCAGGGCTTAAGATCCCTATTGATCATCAGTGAGTTAATGAACTCATGCAACAAGTCATCAGGGGGGAAGACTCAATAAGAAAATACACGCAAAGTTCTTAACCCAGCCCAGTATGCACACAATTAAACAGCGGTGCCCAACAGATGTTAACTGTGAAGATGGTGATATTGTTCAGGTTGTGATGTGATGACGTGAGGATCGGGCGGATGATGGATGAGAATAAGGAGACTCCAACAGATGCATCTAAAATAAGTAACTGTGGGCTTCCCTGGTGGCGCAGTGGTTAAGAATCCGCCTGCCAATGCAGGGGACACGGGTTCGAGCCCTGGTCCGGGAAGATCCCACATGCCGCAGAGCAACTAAGCTCGTGCGCCACAGCTACTGAGCCTGCGCTCTAGAGCCCGTGAGCCACAACTACTGAGCCCAAGTGCCACAACTACTGAAGCCCATGCGCCTAGAGCCCGTGCTCCACAACAAGAGAAGCCACCACAATGAGAAGCCTGCGCACCGCAATGAAGAGTAGCCCCCGCTCGCCGCAACTAGAGAAAGCCCGCACACAGCAACGAAGACCCAACACAGCCAAAAATAAATAAATAAAATAAATAAATTTATAAAAAAAAAAATAAATAAATAAAATAAAATAAGTAACTGCGTATGTGAGCCTGCAGTCGCAGCTGGACTTAGATAAACTTACCCATATGTGTATCTATGAAGGACTCACTAAGTACCAGGTGTGCTAAGAATTTGTCCTACAGAGGCTCCCACGTTGCATAATAACTTTGGTACAAGGATGTTCTCCTCGGCCTTGGCAGTGGCAGCAAAATAAGCGGAACTTGTCCAAACACTCATCAGTAAAAAGGTGGTGAAGACAAGACAGGGGAGATCTTTTCCTGAATTCGCAGCTGCCACATTTCCCTAAGATCCCAAAGGCAATTCTGGAAGCTCCTTTGCCACGTCTTCCCCTGCATCATCCCCTACGTCCAGCAGGGCTGACCCATGGGGCAGTAAGCAGAGGGTCTGTCTGAGAAGAGGGTTGGCCCTACTCTCTGCTTTCTCTGAAAGAAGCTGGAGGAGCCACAGAGACTGGGTGAGGGTGTCTCACTGAGAAGAGAAAGTTCACAGGAAGCAGAATGAGGGGCGTGGGAGCAGGAGGGAGGAGTCAGCGAGCAGGAAAAGCCTGGGCTTCAGAGCCACAGCACCTAGTTCTATTCCCAGGATCACCCAGAACAGCTGTGCAGCCTCAGGGAACCAGCTGAACCTCTCTGGGCCACCACGTTCTCATTGTGGAAACCGGCGATGGGTGCCTTCCGCATTAGGTGTTAAGATTAAATGAGATGTGGCTACGTGTATGTGAAGTAAGACACTAATTCGTTTAATAATTTTTACTATTCACTCACCCAAATCCCCGTGCCCTTTTTTCTGAAAGTGAGATACTGAACAAGATTGTCCATAAAACTTGTGAATTTTGCTCCCATGTTTATGGAAATAAACTTTTTGGAATTCAAGCCTTCTCTGTCCTCTGAAAATAGAAACTTTTCAAGGGGGTCAGAGTGTGCTTTCTTCATTGAGATTTTTACTCTCATGAGTGGAGCCTCCTGATTCCTGTAAAAGCCATGAAGCATGAGCAAGAAAAAAACCCAAAAACCAAACTAATAAAACCACTGAGATCTTGGGGGTTACTTGTTATTCCTGTCCCGACTGACGCACTTTCTGGTATCTGGACACTGTGTAATTAATCCTCCTGGAACCAAGGTGTGGCCTCCGAGGAAGGTGGGATCCAGAACTGGCTGATTAAATTCCACCTTCCAGCTGAATGTGAGCTTCTGAAAGAAATCAGGCGGCATCACAGGAGAAAATAAAGCACCCGCATCTCTTCCGCTCCCGAGTGTGTGAGCTGAGGTCGCGTGCACTATGCTGGTGTTGAAACTCCTGTGTGCCCGTCACTGCTGTCCTCTCCTGGCTTCCTCGTGAACTTTCTAGAAGACGGGGTGTATTTGTCACCCACCTCCACCCACCGCATACTCGCCTGCACGGGGCCTGGCATCTGAAGGTGCCACTCCCGCCAGCTTCAGGTGGTTTGAGGGTCGGGGTAAGAGCAGGGAGGAAATCCGCGGAGAAGCGGCCTCTCCAAGGCGCCCTCCCTGCAGGGTGACCTCCTGGGGCCCTGGGTCAGCCTCCACCTCCTTCCTAATTCATAACTGCAGGTACAGAGAGGCCAGCCGCCTGCAGACTGTCTGTACTTAGGCCCAGAGCCAAGTCTAACCCAATCAGAACGAAGAACACAGCTCCTGAGCCGCTGATGAAATTCATTGCGGGGAAGCTGGCAGGAATATGGATGGAGGCTTCTAGAAACCAGCCTAGCGCTCTGTCTGCAGAGAGCTCACATCCAGGCCTGCAGGCTTGGTGTCCTCCAGGGGCTGGGGAGGAGAGGGTTGGGGGAGGGGAGGAGAAGGAGGAGGAGGGGAAAGAGGAGGGGGAGGGGGCGGTAGTGGTGGGAACCAGCTTCAGCCGGCCGATGAGGGTCCCCCAGGATGTGGCAGGGACTCCTCCCGACTATGGCCCCATCTCCCATGCTGTTTCATCCACTTGGAGCTGAGCTGTCTTCTTCGTGGTTTGCTTGTTTACTGCCTGTCTCTCCCACCACATCGTAAGGACCCTCAGAGCAGGGGTGTCACCTGAATTTAATAAATATCCCTTGAACAAATGAACGAGCGAATGCATGAGTCCTCATGCAGGCAGGGCCATGTGCTGGGTACTGAGGATGCAAAGAGGACCCAGATGACCTGCCCCTGGGGAGCTCACAGTCTGTGGCCGAAGCCCGGGATGGAGGGGCAGGGACAGTGGTGGGGGAAGGACACCAGGGGAGGATGGGAGGGACAGAAGCCAGGGAAGCATCTGCCCAGGGGAAGTGGCTCCGGGGAGTCAGTGGCTACCGAGTTGATGTCCAGGACCTGGAACCCCCAGGACAAAGGGACTGACCTGAGAGCCAGGGTCTCAGGACCATCAGGGTTCCATCCAGGTCAGTGGCTGGAGAGCACGCGCTCACACCTGGGCCACCGCCTCAGAGCTCAGGTGAAAGAGGATAAGGTGACGCTGGAGATCAGGAGGCCCAGACCCCAACCCAGTGTGTCCGCTCCACACTCAGCACCTCGGACAGCCCCAGGGACGATTTACCCCAAATGGGAGAACACCGGGTGTCAATTACTCAGCCTAACCCCCCGGCAGGAAAGGGCCCTTGTTTGCTGGCCAGGAACCCTCAGGACGGACAAGAAGAAAATGAAACAAACAAACCAAGACGTCTTTGCCATCAGTTGTCCAGTGGGGTCCCCTTCCCCTCCTGCCCTCCTGGGGGCGCCATGAGGAAGGGCATGAAATGAAGGCACAGCCCCCTTCCCACCTGCCCCATCCCATCCCCACAAGAGGAAGGGAGGTGAGAGGCAGCAACAGTTACCGACGGCCTGGCCAGACCCCTGGTCTATTACGGTGGTCCCAGCGCTGCTTCCCTCTTTAGTTTAGAGCAGAGAGAAGCCAGCTGACATGAGGGCCAGAGTCCACACAGCCACACCACGATGAAGCGGAGACAGACGGGTTCCAGTTTGAGACCGGCTGGGACCTGGGACCTGGGACCCTTTGCAACAGTGCTTGCACCTGGACAAACGTCTCCTCGAGCTACAAAATACACAGAAACTATAAGGGACTAAAAATAAGTGTGTGCATGCCTAGCTGGGGCAAATTATGGACAACAAGATACAAAAAGACCAAAAAAAACCCAACCGCCACTTCTGAAGAGCCAGGAGCAAAAGCAGGGGGTCGGGGGCAAAAGCAGGGCCTTGCGCATGCCCCCTGCACTCAACACCACCAAAGAGGGGGGCAGACAACCTAAGCCACACCTCCAGCCTGACCCCCCCAGCACACCCCTACCCTCACCCTATGTAAGGAGCCAGCTGGCACCCCGCTCAGGGAGCAAGCAAGCAAGGGAACGTGATGCGTGTTTTCGCTCCGCCTGCAGCAGCAGGGGCTCCAATAAAGCCTTGCCTGAATTTCTTGTCTGGCCTCTTATTAATTTCTATTGATTGGGGAAGGTCAAGAACCCTGGTCGGTATCAAGTTCAGCCATCTCTGAGTACCTGGTGTCCCGGGATCGGGGGATGCAGCGGCCCCTGCCCCTCGCCCTGGAGCAGGTGGACCGTCCTGGGCACCTGGGAGGCTCGCGGGTGGGGGAAATGCCCCGTCAGCCGTGCCTGTGTCCAGAAGAGATGGTGAGAGCACGACACAGCCTGGGAGGAAAACTGGAGACAAAGGAAGAGGGAAAGATGGAAGGGAGGGAGGGAATTTTAAAAAGGAGGAAAACTAAAACTAAAGAAAAATGAAAGACAGAAACCCAGGAACAGTGTGATTTTTGTTGGCTACTCCAAGTTCTATTACAATATTCACAAATCTGCTGATTCTTAGGATGAAAATGTGTGCTTGGTGCCTCAGTTCCCTCAAGCCCTGTTTGGGGTGGGAGGAGAGAGGTGGATGGCTGTTTGCGGGGCCCGACTTTAACCAAGGACATTAAATTCAGAATCTTGACATTATCTCAGAATGAGATAATGAGGTTGAGGGACGGTCACCAGGGAGACACGGGCTGAATGGAAGGGAGGCTCCATCTGCCAGCATCCAGCCTCCCGTTACTAATGAGACCGCACTTTCCACAGAGGCTCCTGAATGAAAGTATCCACTAGTCTGTTAAATATCATGTACATAGCACAATTATAATGCATCCGGCCTTTGTGTTTTCAAAGTTCTAAGCTGCTTGATATTAACATGGAAAACCTGCCACTGTTTTTACAACCCTGGTTTGAAATTTGTCATCCCCAATTCTCCCCTCCCCTTCCCTTCCCTCTCCCCTCCCTCCACCCTCCCTCTCCCCTCCCCTCCCTCCCTCCCTCCCTCCCTCCATCCTCCCCTCCTCTCTCCTCTCCCCTCCCCCTCCCTCCCTTCTCCCCTCCCCTTCCCTTTCCTCTCCCCTTCCTCCACCCTCCCTCTCCCCTCCCCTCCCTCCCTCCCTCCCTCCATCCTCCCCTCCCCTCTCCTCTCCCCTTCCTCCACCCTCCCTCTCCCCTCCCCTCCCTCCATCCCTCCCTCCCTCCATCCTCCCCTCCCCTCTCCTCTCCCCTCCCCCTCCCTCCCTTCTCCCCTCCCCGACCCTTTTCACTTCCTCCCCTCTGTCCTCTCTGCTTTGCTTTCCTCTCTTTTACCGCAGGAAGAGCGAGAGCCCAGCAGGGAGGGCGCAGGGCCTGGGGCTGCCTTGGTTTCCCAGCATCAGCATCACTCAGCAGCCTGCCTCAGCGCCCCTTGAGAACCATCCTCCACACTCACTTCCTGTGGTTGAGGTGGGCTGCCCACCCCCGACCCGGACAATCAGAAGCCAGGGACCCTGTCCAGGACGGCCGCGCTCAGTGGACAGAAGGGAAGCCTCGAGCATTTACAGCCACCCCTTGGCCACGTGCCCAGGAAAGCTTACCAAAATGTTGAGCTATTGCGGAAGAAAGACAAGCAGAGGGAAGAGAGACATACACATCTGGTGACGTAATTTGAGCACCAGGGTTCAGGCAAATGCGAGGCCACCGTCTAGTGAATAATGGCCCCGTTTTGCCTCAGCCGACCAGGGTAGTCACTGCGTTCTAAGCCTTGTTCCCTTCCCGACCTCCACAGCCTCTCCAGGAGGCAAACCGGTGTCTCTTTCCTTTCGCTCCCTATCATATAATTTCTGGAAGAAAAAAACCTCAGAAAAAGGAAAGCCAAGTTTCATCAAAAACAACAACCCAAGCTCCAAACGAATAAATCTTGTTCCCGCTTTTCCCCAACATCAGGATGTTTTGGTTTCCAAAGCAACCACAGGAAAATCACAACTTCATCTTTTTTTTTTTTTTTCTGAGCCTTTTATCAAATATGTCTGTGCCTTTTATCCTAAGGCTTCCCCCCACCCCACCACCCGCCCCGTTCCTTTTCTTTTCAGACTGGAAGCTTCTGGACTATTTCTCATGATATTTCCTGCTGGAAGAAGCACCTTTGGAAATATCCTGGTATTTCTCTCCCATCTGCCCAGGGTGTTGCTGAAACAGCATCCTGGGTGGATGGGCTTGGGCTGTCCCTCCGCTCAGGCACACAGGCAGTGCCCATCATCCTTCGACTCACTCCAGTTTTCACTTCTCCCCACCATGTCCCCACATCTGGAGTGTCATCCTTGGGCTATTTAATCTCAATGGAACCTTTGTGATGAATTACAGACCAATCGTGCCCTGAGCCTGAGGGGCTCCGTGGGAGATAAGAGGAAAGAAAGTGGTTATCTGTACGACCCACTGATGATTAATTGCGATGCCTCACGCTCTCCGCTGTCACAGACTTTGACTTCATCTCTCATCCACACACAGGTCCGTAAGTCAGTGGAAGGAGGATTAGTAGTCCCCTGAGATTCCCGGCAAGTCTATGATTCTGTGATTTTACCCGGCATCACACATGCTTGTGGGCAAATACGATGGAGCAACAGGTATTTATGATTATCAAGAAAACTCAAGAGACGCAGCCATCAAGACAGCATCTTGTTTGACCTTGAAGTGACGAGGTGGCCTTTGACCCCTGCCCCTAGCATCGTGCATCATAGTAGTAAGTGCTCAGGAGAAGTGGGTTGGGTCCATATCTTGGAGTTGAGAATCTGGTCAAAGTGCCTGTCCATGGGGTGGAGACAGGGGCAGGGACAGGAGACTGACTTTTCCCGCATGTCATGTACTTCGATGTGTTACTCTGCACATTTATCATTTGCTTCAAAAGTGAAAATAAATATCCTATTAAAAACAGCCAACCACTTGAGGTATCTGGTAACACTTTTAAGAGTATGATGAGTATGGTAATTATAAGACAACTCAGCCAACAATGTCTTTGTGCCCTTGGGGATGGTCTCAAGACACATTTAGAAGCATCTTCTCCTTCACAAATCCCTCCTCATCCCTGTGATTCTTCAAGATGATTCCCTCTTATTGAAGATGGGCTATGTTTCCAGCATCGGTGAATAATGAATTATCACATCGTGGGTCCTTCCAGCAATGATTACTATATTGAACAAAGACTCCTCCAACTTTATGCCTTTATTTGGGGAAGAAGAGAGAGAAGCTGGCTGTAAGTTCTGTTGCCATGGACCACAAGTGTCTTAGTCTGCTTGGACTGCTATTAAGGAAAAAAAAAAACAAGAACAACAGAGACTGGGTGGCTTATAAACAACAGAGACTTATTTGTCTCAGCTCTGGAGGCTGGAAATCCAAGACCAAGGGGCTGGTGGGCTCGGTGTCTGGTGAGGACCTGATTCCTGGTTCATAGATGTCCCCTGCTCACTGTGACCTCACATGGCAGAAGGGCTGAAGGAACTCTGGGGTCTCTTTTTATAAAGGCACTAATCCCATTCATGAGGGCTCCACCCTCATGACCTAATCACCTCCCAAAGGCCCCACCTCCTAATACCTTCACCTTGGGGGTTAGGATTTCAACATATGAATTTGGGGGAAACACAAACTTTCAGACTGTAACAACCAGGTTTTCTTTTTTTGCTTGCCTGCAATAGTTTTTTTTTCACCTTGCAAAAGTCTCTGTGATGGCCTTCCCATACCCTGATACACTCACTTTCTTCTTCCCAAATTCAGTGGGCTGGTAACAGTAACAGGAGAAAATCATTCGATTTGCTTGACAAGGATCATTGTAGAATTTTTAAATCTTGAAGGCCTGTAAATGAAAGCATTACAGTTCCAGTGTAGACTTTTTCCCTTGAATTCATATCTGAGAAGGGCATGTTTTAATTTACAAGAGTATGTGTTTCATTTGGCTTCCAGGAGCTTAGGATAGAGGTTTTGTTTTAATTATGTTGCTTTATTTTCTTTCCACAAGGAATCAGTCTAGTGAACAAACCAATTAGAAATAAAAACAGTGTAGAAGCATGTGCTGGTGTCATTCAAACCTTTCCAGAAACACTGGGAATCAACAGCTGAACATCCATCCCCACTGTCACTCTGAAATGAGTCAGACGTTGCACATCCAGGATTAATTTCCTGGGTCACATCTCCTACCATTTCTGTGGTCACCTACAGAACTTAGGCTGGATGCAAATACCACGGGTGTTGTTTGAGCCCAGTCTGGATGTTTCCATGTCTGTCCAAATACACCTTTAGTAATACTTGTCTCTGGTGTGTGGTGCATGTTGCTTAAAGCAGCATCCTTTATGGCACATCTCACGGTAGGTCACCAAGAAGTTATGCCTTGAGAACTTCTGCATTAAATATTTTGGGAACTGGAATAGTGTGTCCCCAGGCTCGATCTGGCTGGTGCGTGGTTTTGCGTCTTTCTGTAAACAGAAGCACGTTTCAGTGGCTGGCCTCGGGGGAAGTCCAGGCTCTGGCCCAATTCTCATTCAGTCAGAAAGAAGAGCCTTTGGTGCCAACGGACAGTGAGGAGATTGGGCAGTTTGTGACCAGAGAGCACCAGCCGGAGAACCAAAACCGTACATGTCCATTCTGAGCGGATTTTGTCAGCTTGATTAATGAGTCTAAAGAAACAGAGACTGAAGTCGGGAAGGGGGCAGCCTCAGCGGCCCATGTGAGGGCAGCGGGAACACCATGGGGTCTCGACGGGGGGGCAGCCCTGAGCCTCCCCCAGCCCAGCGTGGGCAGCGCAGGTCACGTGGGGAAGGAGCTGGTGATGTTCTGCTCAGGCAGGTGCCCTTGCTCATGAAGGGCTCAGACTGTGGGTCCACCAAGGGGAAACTTGGGGGCTCAGTAGTGAAATGTAATCGTCATGTTGGCCTGAAGGAAGTGCTTTGTGAAAGAATCCATTCTGAGCTGAGCTTTCCTGCCTGGAACGGGATCATGAGTGGAAAAGGCAATTTAGTCACATTTTGGCGGGAGGCCTTTTCTGTCTGCATTTCTGAGGGCAAACTTGATGCATCCACGTGCCTCATGGGATTGCAGAGTGAAGGCGTCTCCCCCCTGTGTCCAGTTTCTAGGGCGAGAGGTCACCCTTTGGACCCTGGCTGTTGGGATGGGTGTATCAGAGGACCTGGGCGATCAGTCACACTGGGTCACAGTATGACTCTGTCCTCCAGCCCCAGCTGACCAGCCCGTGTGGACACCAAGCCCGAGCTGGGCAATGGAGTCCTCTCCCTGGGAAGGTGACCCTGGAGCCAGGAGATTTCATCTGAAAGTGGGCTGGTCTCTAAACTGGAAGAGGTACAAGAGCTTAGGGACCATTTCTACCCAGCAGGTGGAGCTCCTGAGAAATCTAACCTGCCAGGAACCAATAATGAAGCAGGCACGTTGGGAGAATCAGAGATGAGGGGGTCACTCTATCCTCCACCTTTGGCAAACCAATCTTCCCTGGGTTTTCTCCATCTCTCCTGATGGTCCTTTACATCCCCGTGCCAGCTCCTTCTCTTTCTTTATGGGAGGAGGGAACGTCCCCACCTGGAGCTGAGGAATCGTGTCATCCCATGGACATCAGTGAACCCTGGATCAGCTGCACCTAAGCCCTTCTCAGAACTGCCCAGATATGCCAGTCAACACCGTCTCTTTTTTGCTTTTGCCAGTTTGTACCAGGTTCTGTCGCTTCCAACTAAGAGAGCCCTAACTGATAGGAACGTTGCTATCTTCTGTGTGCTCTCTCCTGCAGGTAACTTGAAAAGAGGATCATACTGGCTGGTACTTCCTGTGCCCTTTGGACGTGCAAGCACGATCTTAAGTGCATTTTGCAATGGTCTCACTGAACCTCCATGCCCTGAGATAGGTTTTTTGGTTGTCCAATATTACACATGAGGACACTGAGGCTGGAAGGAATTGAAATTCTCGCCTAACATCCTGCAGCCCCTAGAGAGCAAGGCAGCACCTGGATCCCTGCAGTGTGCACAAAGTCTGGGCTCACAGCGCCCAGCCTGGAGTGACGGGTAAAGTAAGTCTAGTGTGGGAACCAGCCCGCAGGGGATCCTGCTATTTTTAATGTGGGGAGGTTGGTAACCTTGCATACTTAGTTGCATTTTGTTTGTGTGCTTTATTGTCTTTAATATGTTTAAGTCATTTGTTACTTTGTGAATTACAAATTTAACCATGTGTGTGTTACTTTCTACGCTTTCCGATTCATTTAAAACTGAGCATCAGCTTTCCAAGGAAAACAGAAAGAAAAATCTAAAAGTAAATAGGAATGAAATAATAGTAGAGAATGTCACTTCCAAATAAGATACTACCCGTTGTGCATTTTCTCCACCGACGGGCAGGACTCATCATTAGGATAGAACTTCACCTTAAAGACGTCCCCTTAAACTGCAAGTGTTTCTAACCCAACATCACAGTTAAATATGCTGGAGAAGCTGCACGGTCAGATGTCCATTGGGCCACCGACCATGCCACGCCCACCCTTTACTGATCTTCTAGAATCTTACTGTGTAGGTTACTTTTTCCTACTTTAAACACGAGGAAGTGCACAGGCAGAGGCTGCTAAATGCTGGCTGCCCACACTAACACGGACCTAGTGGGACCTCTGAGCCCAGCACACGAGACAGTAGGATGCGCTCCAGTCCCTGCAGGCCTGCGCAAGGCCCTCCACCTTCCACTCTGCCCAGCAACAGAGGCGAAGGGTTTCTTTCATCCCCACATGATGTGTTGATTCCTACCCTTTTTGTGTGAGGCAGGAAAAGATGAAAATGAACTTGGAACAGAAATGCATACAGATTCTTTTCCCATTGTGTTCCATTCAAGGTGTTTCTCCAAATGTAAGTTGAGAGCCCAGGTGTAAAGGAGAGAAGGGAGACCTAAAGGACAAGGTGAGCACAGAGGGTGGAGGAGCCGGGAAGTGAGTGTGAGGTTGGATCCATCAGAGTCTGTGGGCCACCTCCGCATCCCCCCCTTCCTCCCTCATCATCCTCTTCATCACCTTCTCCTTTGTCCTCGTCCCTTTCTTCACTGATAGCTTCCAAGCCTTCTTCTTCACCATCACCTTCTGCCCCTCCTTCCCTCCTTCGCCGTCCATCCCAGGGTGGATGTGTTGTGATGGTGACTCCTGGTACACCTGTGGCTGCCTGAGATGCTCAGTGTACCGGCCAAGGTGCGCTGGGTTTTAGACTCCACCTCTCCCTTGGCGGCTTCCTGCTGCATCTGTCGTGAAGAACCCCAGGTCCTTGGAAGTCTCCCATGAAATAGAAGTCATACCAGAATGCCAGGATACACCCTTAATTTTCCCCTTTGTTTACCGTTTTCAGATTAAGAGGTTGGCATCTTAGCAACCTCAGGGGTACACAGTGAGTCCTGCATATTTCTCCTCTTCACCACCCCTCACAAGTTCTTTTTTTTTTTTGCTCATGGCTTTTATTATTGAAGTGGTCCCACACTCCATGGTGACCACTAATCAATCTCCCTTCTGACTCTATGAATTTAATGATTCTGGACATTCAATATAAATGAAATCATAAAACATATGACTATTTGTCTGGCTTCTTTTACTTAGAATAATGTTTTTGAGGTTCAACCATGTTGTATTATCTATCAGTATAGATAGATAATACATTTCCTATTTTCCATTACTGTTGTTGTTGTTGTTATTATTATTAATTGCCATTCTATTTAGAATGAAGTGGTATCTCATTGTGGTTTCATTTGCATTGCCCTAATGATTCGAGATATTGAACATCTTTTCATGTGCTTGTTGACTGCTCGTATATCTTCTTTGGAGAAATATCTATTCAAGTACTTTGCCTAATTTTTTAAAAAAATGGGTTATTTGTCTTTTTGATGTTGAGTTGTAAGAGTTCTTTATATGTTCCGTATTTTAGACCCTTAGCATATATGTGATTTGCAAATATTTTCTCTCATTCTGTAGGTCGTTTTTTCATTTCCTTTCATGCACAAAATATTTCATTTTGATGAAGTCCAATTTATCCATTTTTTCCTTTTGTAGTTTATGCTTTTGGTGTCATAAGAATCCACTGCCAAATCTAAAGTCATGATGATTTACTCCTAGGTTTTCTTCTAATAGTTTTGTACTTTTAGCTTTTTCCATTTAGATCTTTGATCTATTTTGAGTTAATTTTTTCATATAGAATGAGATAGGAATTCAATTTCATTCTCTTGCATCTGGAAATCCAGTTTTCCCAGCAATTTTTTTTTTGAAAAAACTATTCTTTCTCTATTGAATTGTCTTGGCATGCTTGTCAAAAACCAATTGACCATGGAAGTATGAGTTTAATTCTGGACTCTCAGTTCTATTCCATTGGTCTATAAGTATATCCTTCTGCCAGTACCACAGTGTTTTTGATTAATGTAGCGATGTATCAGTTTTGAAATAGAGAAATGTGAGTCCTCCAACTTTGTTCTTATTTTTCAGTATTGTTTTGACTATTTAGGATAACTTGCAATTCCATATGAATTTTAAGATCTGGCTTACCAGATCTAAAAAAAAAAAAAAGCCATAGACGTTTCGACAGGGATTCCGTTGCACCTGTGGATGCTTTGGGGACTTTGACATCTTAACAATATTAAATCTTTCAGTCTGTGAACACAGGATAGATTTCCCTTTATTAGGTCTTCTCTAATTAAGTTAATCAATGATTAGTAGTTTCCAGTGTACAAGTCTTACACCTCTTTGATTAAATTTATTCTTAAGTATATTATTCTCTTTGATGCTATTTTATATGAAATTGCTTTCTTAATTTCACTTTTGGATCATTCATTGCTAGTGTATAAAAATACAACTAGTTTTTAATGTGTTGAAGTTGTATCCTGTAACTTTGCTAAATTCTTTTATTAGCTCTAATCGTTTTTTTGTGAATCATTTAGGATTTTCTATATATAAAATCAAGTCATCTTTGAATAGAGATAGTTTTACTTCTTCATTTCCAATTTTTATGCCTTTTATTTCTTTTTCTTGCCTAATTGTTCCGGTTAGAACAATACAGTGTTGAATAGAAGTGGCATCCTGTTTTGCTCCTGAACTTAGCTGGAAAGCTATATATTTTTCATTATGAAAGGCTGTTGGGTTTTGTCAAAAACTTTTTCTGTATTGATTGAGATGATCATATTTTTTCCCTTGATTTTGTGTTGTATTATATTGAATGATTTTGGTATGTTTAACCATCCTCACATCCCTGAGATAAATCCCATTTGGTCATGGAATTTAATAATGCTGTTAATATGCTGCTAGATTAGGCTTTCTAGTATTTTGTTGATAATTTATGCATCAATATTCATAAGGGATATTGGTGTATAGTTTTCTCTTCTTTTGTTGTCTTTATCTGGCTTTGGTATAAGGATAAGGCTGGCCTCATAAAATGAGTTAGAAACTGTTTCCTCATATTCCATTTTTTATGAGTTTGGTGTTAGTTCTTTTAAATGTTTGGTAGTATTCACCAGTGCAGTCATCTTGTCTTGAATTTTCTTCACTGGAAGATTTTTGATTACTGATTCAGTCACTTTGCTTGTTATAGGTCTGTTCAAATTTTCTATTTCTTCTTGAGTCAGTTTTAATTATTTACTTGTTTCTCGGAATTTGTTCTTTGCTTCTAGGGTGTCTAATTTGTTGGTGTACAGCTGTTTCTACTCTTGTTCGTAATCCTTTCATTTCTGTGGGTAGATAATTATGCTCACTTTCATTTCTGATTTTAATCATAGTTCTTTACATGCTTAATGTCTTTTAATCTATTACAGCCATTCTTCTTTTGTTGTTGAAGTATAGTTTACTTACAAAGTTGTGTTAATTTCTACTGTACAGCAAAGTGATTCAGTTACACATATATATACATTCTTTTCTATATTCTCTTCCAGTATAGTTTATCACAGGATATCAAATATAGTTCCCTGTGCTATACAGTAGGACTTTGTTATTTATCCATTATACCTATAATAGTTTGCATCTGCTAATCCCACATTCCCAAACCATCCCTCCCCCACCCCCCTCCCCCTTGGCAACCACATGTGTGGTCTCCATGTTACAGTCATTCTTTTTGATGTTTGATTTAACCCACCCCTGTCCAGTGAGAGAGCCACCCAGCTGGCTCTTGTGTCCTGTTGACAAATGAAAATTCAAGATGACCCAAGCTCATCAAGTACATCGCCTGCCTCAGACCTGGAATCAATTCTCCAGATAGTTCGGATCTTAACAGAACTGGAGCCTCAGCATTTGCAACTCCCTCCACCTGGAATGCCCTCCCTGCACCACCTTTTGGTTTAGTTCATACTTATTCTTGAGCTTTTGGATTAATGTCACTTCTTCAGGGACACTTTCCCTATACCCCCGCCCCCCACCCTGACTTTATCAAATTCCTTTTTTCAGTACTTTGCTTTTGTGGTATTTATCAAAAAGTGGCCATCTGGTGATTACTTGTTTAGACTCTGGGATTGTTAATACTAAGGATCGGAGCTGGGGCTTTCAAGAGACGCCACATGGAGTCTCACAATGTCTGCGGTGCAGCAGAAGGCAGAGACCCTCCATGAAGAGATTCTTGTCCTGATGAGAATGCTGAGCCCTGATTGCAGGAATGCCAGAAGTCAGGACTCCCTTGGCCTTTGAAGGTGTGCAAACAAACATCCGCCCAAACAAACAAACAAAGAAACACACACTTTTCCCCTTGATCCAGCAAGAACCCGTTTTGGGTCACTTACAACCAAGATTATCTTTTCCAAACTTTGTAGAATGTTGTTCCTACCACTTGTTACCATGACAACCTACCTTGAATGAGTCCGTTTCATGAATAATTGAGGTGGAGAGGCAGCTTATGGTGTTGGTCTTACACAAGTTTTATCTTCATTAGTGTTTCAAGATTAGATTCTCCAGCCCTTATAGACTTCCAGATGCTTCAAAGATCTGAAATGACCAGATGTTATTCTCAGACAACAAACATATCCAGGGGTAATTTAAACTCTGTATGCACAGGGAACAGTGCAGGAAGAAGCAGAAAGAGTATAAAGTTATCATCTTGGAAATTCAACTCTGATCCAGGAAGATCCTGGTTTGAGAGCAGAGCTTAAGTGGACAGATGAATTATAAATCCTCTCCCCCTCAAACTACTTACACAGGACTGTTCAACACAATTCTCATTGTGTAATTATTTTATCTAATATTTTTGTTTCTATTTTTAGAAAAAAAAAAATAGTGCCCATGTACCAGGCCTGAGGGTTGAGCTAATTAGCACCAGGAGTGGGAAGGGGTCTGCTTTGTGATTTTTGTGTAGCAAAGAATGTCAGGAAAAAAGCTTCTTTATATAATTTAATGTGGGATCCCTAAGTTAATCACTGGATTTTACCAAGACTTCAGGTAAATTAAATGAAATGTCCACCAGCTCTTATACTCAAAGTCATTTGCAGAGAGAAGATCATTAGAACTTAAATCCAAAAACAACAGAAGAAAGAGAGAGAAAGATGATTTCTGACTTTCTCAGCCCATATCTTCCTTCCTGGAAAATGAGTGAAGCCTCTGATATGAAAGTTCTAATGATAAGTTCTTTCTCTCCTCCCGCCCCCAGCGCCTGGAGAGAACAGCACGCTAACTGCACCAGCTCTCGCTCTAAAGCTCCTCATTAAGGGAAACTGTTTATCACTGACTAGTTGGCCCAGCCCCTGGCGGGTCTTCTCATGAGCAGCAGTGGTGCGCGAGGACAGTGAGGGTGAAGGTGCAGTTCCCCAGAATGGACTGTGCCCTCGGGTCCCTCTTTCCACCCAGAATAGTGAAATGTTGATTCAAACCTGCATCGCGTGTGTGGGGGTCTGTCCTCCTGACCCACCAGTTTCCCAATAGCTGGGAAACAGAATGTACTACATCCTTGCATTATGCAGTGGGTCCATGACTGGAATCCTGAGCTGTTCATTTCCGGAGGACACACAGCCCCATCCAAGGCCCCGTGGGTGCTGAACCTGTCTCGGGACCAATAACCGAGGCTCCCATTGACAAACCTGCCCAAAGCAAACTCGAGTTCCGTCCCATTTCCTCTTAGCCTTCCCCGTCAGGGAAGCGGGTCCGACATCCACTCTGCAGCTCCAGGCCAACTCCCAGGCGTCCCCGGGACTCCAGTCCAGCTGGGCATTCTGCCCTCCCCACGCCCAGAACGCGGGCTCCTTTAGGACACCGTCCTGGCCCCTCGTTCACTGTGGTTTCTCCATGCCTGGCATGGGACTTGCACACAGCAGGTGCTCGGTATGTTTCTTGATGAATGAATGAATCCCCTGGGTTACCAACCACCCGTCTCCTCTTTGGAAACTTGTAGGGAGGGCCTGTGGTTCAGTGTTGTTTTAATCAGATGCCCTGGGTCCATTCCTAACTGTATCAGCTACCTGGCTCACCCATCCACCCATCCACCCATCCACCCACCCATCCATCCATCCATCCACCCACCCATCCATCCACCCATCCATCCATCCACCCATCCATCCACCCATCCATCCACCCATCCATCCATCCACCCATCTACCCATTCACCCATCCATCCATCCATCCATCCACCCACCCATCCATCCATCCATCCACCCACCCATCCACCCATTTACCCATCCATCCACCCATCCATCCACCCATCCATCCATCCACCCATCCATCCATCCACCCACCCATCCATCCACTCATCCATCCACCCATCCATCCATCCATCCACCCATCCACCCATTCACCCATCCATCCACCCATCCATCCACTCATCCATCCATCCATCCATCCATCCACCCATCCATCCATCCATCCATCCACCCATCCACCCATTCACCCATCCATCCACCCATCCATCCACCCATCCATCCACCCATCCATCCATCCATCCACCCATCCACCCATTCACCCATCCATCCACCCATCCACCCATTCACCCATCCATCCACCCATCTATCCACTCATCCATCCACCCATCCATCCATCCATCCACCCATCCATCCATCCACCCACCCATCCATCCACTCATCCATCCACCCATCCATCCATCCACCCATCCATCCATCCACCCACCCATCCACCCATTCACCCATCCATCCACCCATCCATCCACTCATTCATCCATCCATCCATCCATCCATCCACCCATCCATCCACCCATCCACCCATTCACCCATCTATCCATCCATCCACCCATCCACCCATCTATCCATCCATCCACCCATCCATCCATCCATCCATCCACCCATCCATCCATCCACCCATCCACCCATCTATCCACTCATCCATCCACCCATCCATTCATCCACCCATCCATCCACCCATCCATCCATCCACCCATCCATCCATCCACCCATCCATCCATCCACCCACCCATCCATCCATCCACCCATCCACCCATCCATCCATCCACCCATCCACCCATCCACCCATCCATCCATCCATCCACCCATCCATCCATCCATCCATCCATCCACCCATCCACCCACTCATCCATTCACTCCTTCTTCCAGAAAACACTTGATGCTTTTGCTTTTCAGGGCACTGTGCTCAGTCCTGGCCCTCGAGGAGCTCACACTCTCCAGGGACAACAGGGTGTTCAGTCAACAGGGCCATGAGAGGGAGACAAGTAATTCTTCCACTGAGTTGCTGGCCCCAGCATTGCCGAGCAGGAAGTCAGCCAGGACCGCGGTTTTAGGGAGATGAGACGGCCAGTCATGGGAGATAAGAAGTTATAAATGCCAGCAGGAAGCACCCCTTGAAATTCCTCTCACCGGGTTGATCCTTTGGGGTTAGCATAACCGTCTCCTGTGAGTGCTCCTGCGCTATGGGAACCCCTCTGTGCGCGTGTGCGTGTGCGCAGGGCGGGGTAAACCTGTGTGCTGGTCATTCACTCTTCTGTTCTCTGCCCCCTTCTGCGCCTCCCTTGCTCTGCTCTGTATTGTGGGGACTGAGCCCTAAAAACCACACTTCCCAGGATCCTTTGCTGCTTGCTCCTGGGTATGTTCAGCCAATAAGAGTCATGGGTGGGGACCAGAGGGCGGGAGGGGGAGAAACCGGGGCATCTCTCCCTTGCCTCTCTGCTCGGGCAACACCTCCTGGGTGGCTGCATCTTTGGGGCTCCATGTTGCATAGGCAGAACCTCCCCTTAAGGGCTCGGCTCCTGCCGTGCCCCGGCCCTTGGGCTCTGGTGACCCCCTCCTTGGCCCAGGACCCCCTCCAGCCCTTGTGCATCCTGCTACTGCTGATTCCGGCCATCTTCTGAACCCCGATTAGGCTTTTGCACTGTCACCACCTTTGTCACTCTTCCCCTCCATGGAGTTCCAATGACTGTGACCTCCCTGGGCTACCCTCCTGATCGACGTGCCGCTTCTTTCTCTCTGTACCAGCTTGGTCAAAACGCAGCAGCGGTGGTGGTGCTGGCGGTGGGCACAGAGGATGCTGGGAGTTGTCCGTGGCCCTGCTCCAGCACTAATTAGGGCAGATCCGGGACCAGGACCACCCCACTTCTATGAAAGCTCAGAACACATCCCAGGAACGGAGGTGACTGGTGGGGAGAGACCAGGTCCCTGAGAGCCTCATGGCCCTGAAATCCTGTGACATCGGAAACACGGAGGGGCACCAACTCAGGCCTGACTCTGAGGACAAGGAAGGCTCTGAGCCTTGTCCTGGGAGCACCTCCATCAGGTCCACGGAGTGCTTTACAGGAAGCCCACCCTCCTCCCCTTCCCTGGACAGAGAACAGGTGTGTGGCCCTGCTGTTGTCCTGCCCGGCATGAGGTCCTCCTGTGGCATCAGTCCCACTCCTCTCTGGGGGAGCCGTCCACCCCGTGCTCCTGGACACCGAAGCTTGGGAAGAGCTCGTGCTCCCCTGTGCACCCCCAGACCAGGACCCACGGGGGCATATGTTTCAGGACAGGCAGTCAGAGGCACAGGGACACGGGGTGGGGGGCAGTGCTTGTCCTGCAGGCGTTTCTGAGCCCAGCTTGTCCTGCGCACCCCTCACGGCGGTGTCCTTTTCCCCCAGTGCCTCCGATTTGCTGGGAGGCAAATGTCTGGCCGCTATGAATATTCGATGGGCCCGGCTGTGCAGGAGACACTCGAAAAGCCGTCCATAATTAACCACGAGCACAGCAGCCTTTGGCGCTCAGAGCGGCCTCCTGCGCAGTCAGCAGCCCCTCGAGGATGGAGAGGCCTCGGGGGTTCATTCTGCGTCACACATTCAGGGGCCAGCGGCCCGAAAAGCCTTTCAGCTATGCTGTCGGGGAGGCCTCGGCAGCTCCTGGTGGCCACCGGGTTCTCAGACGCTGTCACTCTCAGACCACCTGCTCTGCCCCGCTGGCATCCCCGCCTGGTCCTGACCCTCAGCCTCCCTCACACTCCCTCAGGTGCCCCTTGATTCCCCATTTCCCGTGGGGCCCACACTGACACCCCGTCTTCCCAGAGGCCAGCGTGGATGCCGTGAGCGCCAGCCCGGTCGCCCCAGTCACTATGTTCCCGGCACTGATGAGTTACACGGAGGGAGGAAGGAAGGAAGGAAGGAGGGAAGGGAGGAAGGAGGGAAGGAAGGGTGCACAAACACACCTGTACACAAACACACACACACACATGTACCACATGCATACACACCACATGCACAAACACATGCACACAAAAACAGACACACGCACAAACATACAAGCACACACCTGTGCACACACTAACATGCACACACGCACAGACCACCACCACCTCTCCATGCGCTTCAGGCACTTTGAAAAGGACTTTCCGTCCCTGAGTTTGTCCCCAACTGCCTCGTTCTGCAGACCTCGCAGATCCAGGTCCCTCTGGGCCGGGACCGGCTCTGCTCCTCCAGAAGCAGCTGCCGCCGAACCTCCGGACCCTCGGCGCTCACCGTCCCGAGAGCCTCCAGGGTCCTGCGCGGGGGGAGGGCTCCCGGGACCCTGGAGCCCAGTACGTCACACCTTTAAGACATTCAGGAGCCAGCTTCCCCCAGATGGGAAGGTCTGCAGCCACAGGACATGTCCCCCATCGTGTCAGGAGACTGAGGGCTCAGGGGGATGTTCCAGAACCTTCCGTGAGGAGCACGTGGGGGCTGCTGATGCTGGTGATGGAGCTGGACAGGCCTGAGAGGGACACGATGACCCGGAGGAGCTCTGGGGACACGGCGGCAGGTGGACAGCCCGCCCCGATTTGCTGTCCTTGAAGGCCTGGCCTGCTAAGAGCAATCGATCGCTAGGCCGCCCGTCCGCCCGCCGGTCCATGTGTCCGATAGGCATCGTCCGCGCGAGCACCGCCAGCCTGCGCGGCCGGGAGGGGCGGAGGGGCGGCCCTCCTGCGACCCTGCGCACCGCGCCTGCCTCCAGGGCCTGGCCTGCGGGGGTCCTGGGAGGAGGGCGGGAAGGGGGCCCCTCCCGGGGCGCTGACACCACCTCGGGTTGTCATGGGCACCCGCAGGGTCGGCCTGAAACGGAAACCTCCGGAGCTGGGCTCCGGGGCGCAAGGGCAGCGGCGCGCACGGGACACTGCTCGAGGGCCGCCGTCCTGCCCTGTATCTCGCCTTCCCTTTTCTCCTCCCTGGCGGTTAGCAGCTGGCAGACCCTGCGCCCCCGACAGGCCCTCACCTGGGAGGGGCCCGCGGGTAGGAGGGGCTGCTGGATAGCGGTGGGACCCCTGGGCGCTGGGCTCACCCTTGGGCCCGCTCACCCCGCCCCGTCTGTTCTGCCTCCTGGCCTGGCCCCGGGGAAGGGACCGCAGGTCCTTGTGAGGCGGGGCTGCAGCTGGGGGAGGCGCGACTTTGAAAGGCCCTCCGGGAGCCACACAAGGCGGCCGTGTTTGGGACCAGCCTCCCCAGGCGCCGATCTCCTCCCTCCTGAGCAGGAAGGGGGCCTGGGGACGGTGGCCGGATGGCCCGCACTGTGTGGGGTCGCTGTCCGGCTATTTCTAGCTCCGGTCTCTAGCCTCGCAGACACAGGGGCATTGAATGAAGCTATTTGCAGCTTGGAACATCCGGCCCCAGGGCCCTCCCAGCAGCTGTGACCTCGCTAAGGGCAGAGGTGACAGATCTCAGGGCAGGAGGGGGTCAGAGGGCCCAGCTGCGTGGAAGGATGTGGATAAAGCCTCCACAGTGGCCAAGAGGCCCCCCGGGGGTTCTGGGGGCAGGCTGACCTTCCTCTACGACCTTCCCTGGCTCCCCATTGCTCTGGGGTGAGTCCAGGCCCCTCCTTACCCAGGGCAGGGTCAGGAGAGCGGCCCTCTAACCTCAATGCCCAGAAGGAGACTCAGCAAAGACCACACTCGGCAAAGACGGGCCCAGGCGGTGCACAGGCTGAGATGACGGTGACCCCTGCCCGGGCACGTGGTGAGCACTGGTGCCATCCCGCCTGAAGTCCTGGTGGTGCCTGGACCAGGGGATGTGGGGGGCAGTGGCCGGCCCTGAATGGTCAGCTCAGGGTGGAGCCAGTAGGTGACTCGGCCTCCGATGACCCGAGTCACACCCCCTCCAGGTACCAGCTGGGGAGCCAGCGGGGCCACTCAGCCTCTCTGAGCCTCGGTCTTCTCATCTGTAAAATGGGAGTGAAAGTCACAGCGGGGGAGCCTCGCGGGGTTGTCTTGAGGGTAGATGAGTGAACAGGTGGGAATCGTTCAGCCCCCGCCTGGCAGGATAAGCACTGTGGTGCTGAGAACCCTTACTCCAGGTCAGTGATAATAATACAGACAGTCCCCTCCCTCCCCCCAGTGAGCAAATGGTCTCTGGGTCATAAAGGGAAAGAGAGAGAGCAGGCCTGCTCCTGGGAAAAACGTCCCCCTAAAATCCGCAGCCCAATTTATGGATGAAAAAATAATGGGCCTCCAGGGTGTCTCTTCTCGTCTTTTGTAACGAGGAGGAAGCCCCGTGCTCAGCCTGGAAACCCGGGAGCGTCTCTGGGGCTCCAGCCCCTGGGCTGTCCTTGCTGGGAAAGCCCTCCGGCATCAGTGCGCCGGGAGGATGCCGAGGGCACAGCGCCCTGCGCTCACTCGGGGTCCCAGGGCAGCGCCCTGCGCTCACTCGGGGTCCCGGGGAAGCGCGCCCTGCGCTCGCTCGGGGTCCCGGGGAAGCGCGCCCTGCGCTCGCTCGGGGTCCCGGGGAAGCGCGCCCTGCGCTCGCTCGGGGTCCCGGGGAAGCGCGCCCTGCGCTCGCTCGGGGTCCCGGGGAAGCGCGCCCTGCGCTCGCTCGGGGTCCCGGGGAAGCGCGCCCTGCGCTCGCTCGGGGTCCCGGGGAAGCGCAGCAGGTGGTGGCGGCATCACCAGCGCTGCCCTCACGTCCCTCCCTGCTGCTCCTGGGGCGGCTTCCTGGGCCACACGGGACTCCACGCGGGCTGAAAGGAAGCAGGGGCCGGAGGGTGCCTGGGGTCTCTGCACCCCTGCAGACCCTGACAGAGATGCCCCCCATCCCTGAGACCCGTGTAGCGACCATGATCCTCGCTGCTGCCGCCTCCGTCAGGTCAGGGTGGGGACGAAGCCCCCCAGGGACGTTAGGTCAGAGAGGGGTTAATGCGGGGAGTTGGGGGCTCACAAGGCTGGTGGGGGGGCTGAAGGAGCCAGTGCAGAGGAGTCCCCATGATGACTTGGGGTCCCTGCAGACCCGACCCCCAGGAAGCCACCTCCCCTGATGGCTGGATGTAGACGCAGACCCTCTAGACCAGTGGGGTGGGCTCCGGCCTTCTCCGTTCCATCTCCACCTGCCACCTGTTCTGAGTGGCTGTGTCCTGATTCTCCTCCTGTGAGGAGGCCCCTGAGACAGACCCTGACGGGGACACCTCTGGGTGTCCAGGGGTGGCAGGGCTGCTCCTCACAGGGCGCCTCCTCCTCTCCCAGCCCCCCACAGCAGACCCTGAGCTGCAGGGCGCCCCGAGGACAGACTGGTGGGGCGTGTCCTTGGGGGGGTGACCAGTGCTGAGGGGGCCTTGCCTCAAAGCAGCAGGGGAGGGGCAGGGACATCCCTGGGGCTCAAACCCCAGCACAGAGTTGGGGGCTGAGTGACAACCTGCGGGGGGGCAATGGCAGATTCAGCTCAGAGCACCAGGACTGAATGAATGAGCCATCAGACACGCTCCAAAGGTTCCCAGAGATGGTTTTGGGGACCAGGCCCTGATGGATAGCAGGTCCTGATGTCTCACAGGTGGGCTAATGAGCCAGGAATGAGAAAACACCCAAACAGGCCCAGGCATAAGACAAGTGTAATGAAAAACTGAGGATGGAGCAGCTTCAGGCACAGTTTGATCCAGCAGCTCAAACACTGACTTTAGGGCCTGATCCCTCTTTATCTTGTGGCTCAGGTTTCCTGTGTCCATGTCCCTTCCAGGCCAGCATCTCCTAGGATTATGTTCACTGAAACAAATTCTCTTCTCCAAGCAGGCCCATCCTACTGTCCACCCTGAATCAACCGTCCAGGCCACGGGCATGGGATGTTCTAGTCTGCATAGGCCTGAGTCACGTGACCTCCCCTGGGCCTGGGGGGTGGAGTCCGCCTCACACAGACCACATGGGCAGAGTGCGGGGTGGGACCCTGGTGAGCCAGAAGAAGGAAGGAGCCCAGGTCTCCCCGCTGTCTCTCCAGGGTTCCCGTGGAGCCGTCGCCCTGGCCTTTAGAAACTCCTCCTGCAGAAGTGTGGCCGCCCCCTCCCAGCGCCCAAGATGCCCATCAGGCTTCCTCTCCTCATGGGTCTGCGGGTCCCAAGGAAGCAAAGCCTGAAACAGGCAAACGTGGATGGACCCCTCAGAGGCCACACGGGAGGAGAGCCGGCCGCCTCAGCCTCCCGTCACCCACGCTGCCCCACCGCACCCTGGGCTGTCTCCCCATCTTCATCACACGTCACCCTGGGCTGTTTTCTCAGGGACTGCTCCTCTCACCACCAGCCAGCAGGAGAGACACAGCCCCAAGGACACTTGCTAATTAATGAGACAGTGCAATGAGCTATTTAAAGGCAAACTCATAAGGCTGCTAATGGGATTTCTAACTTGGCAGGAGGAAAAGGGTTAAATTGCGTTGAGAGCAATGAAAGTTTTGGAATCCAAGATGATTTCTGGTTCTGTGTTTCATCCTGGTAATTAATTGGATGGAAGTTGTTAAACTTTACGAGGAAACCAGAGATAATGCAGGTTCACCACCTCTCTGGAAGATTAATTCATTCATCTCCTCCAAAACGGCCAGAAGCTCCAGTGTTGACACTGTTTCCAGAGAGAGGAGCAGAGCGGGTCCAACAGTATCTGCTCATTTTCCTCGAACTCCGTCAGTGCGGGAGGGGCATCTGCTCTGAGCAGGGCTCTGGGCTCAGCCTGGCGGGGCCTGGGCTCGGACACTGGCGTGGGGCCTGGGCAGGTCTGAGCCTCGGCTTCCTGGTCAGGAGAATGGGGCTGAGGACAGGGCCGCTCTGTAGGGTCTCTGTGGGGATTGCCGGAGAGATGCCCTCAGAGCAGGTGGCAGGAGGCCGGGCACATCGGTACCCAGAATGTCACCGGAAGTGACAAGTTCCTATTTATGTGGCTGCAATGTCTTCCCACAGCCCTTCCCATCAAGTCCCCAGTATTTAACGTGCTGTGGGAGATTCCCCAAAGGACAGGCCAAAGACAAGCTCCAGCCAAAGTGGGAGGATGAAAGCAATAGGGAGAGAATTTGCGTTTGGGGTACAAAAAGGTACAGAGCCCAGGGGGAAATCAGAATTTTAGTTGGTTCCTTACATTATTTCAGGATGTGGAATTGGTTTGTTTCAGGCACCTTCATCTTGTCAGACTTTGCCCCTAGAAGCCTGCATCTGGCCTGCAGGACTGGCCCCTTCCCCACATGTCTCCCCCCTCCCCCAAGCACCAGTGTCTCAGCCCCAGGACCCCCTCCTTCCTCCAGGGGGCCCGGCCTCCCCTCCAGGCTCCCACCAGCCCCTCCCTTTGCCTGGAACAATCTCCTCCTCTCCCCTAAACCCCTCCTGCTGGCGATTCAGGTCCTGGGGGGGACCCGCCGGGGGACCCGCCCCCTTTGCTGGGGGCTTCCCCTGGCAAAGTCCAGACCAGTACCTTTCACACTGTTTTTTTCACTACCTGCCTCCTCACAGACTTATCTCCTCACACGTGAATATCCACTAATTTTATTTAAAATGTAAATACACTGTTGCAAAAATTCCTTAGGTTACAAATATTGACATTTAAATATAAACTAGTACATCTCTCTTCTCCATGTATCAAGTGGGATACTGAGACCATAGTGATTTGATTCTCACCATCATCCACTTGAAAATGCAGTAGGGAAATTTACATTTTTCTCCTTTAACTGGTATTTTACTCCGTTCCATTTTGCCCATGAATTTTCATCTTAAGTAGTACATTGATGCTGGAAAATATTTTATTCATTCCCATATTACACTTTGCTACAAATATATATATATATAATAATTTAAATATCAAAATAATTGTATGACTAAAAAGTGCCATGTGTTAAAACATTCTTCTGAATTGAATGATAATTGCATTATTAGTAGTAGTCAGTACATCAAAGATAAATATATTAATTTTTAAAATATTTTAAAATATTTTATTTTAAAAATAAAACAGAAAATGCCCTATTATGGAAGTAGATTGGATGAATTTCTGAAGCCTTCACTGAAGGAATTTCCTGTCACCTGGGGGCTCCCTGGGTCTCTTTCCCCCCTGCCCAGGACAGTGCACCTGAGGGGATTCAGGATGGGCAGGTTTTTCCCTACTGAATTTCACTGTAACTGGACCTTCACTGACGGTTGTCCCCACCCCTCTTCCAGGCACCTCCACCTCTTATCTCGGTGGGGCAGGGGACCAGGTCTGGGAGCTCATCCCTGCACTGAGTCTGGTGCCTGCGTGCAGGGAGTCAGGAAACCCTCAAACCCACCGTCTCAGGACCCCATCTTCCCAGAATCACAGCCACAAATAAGATGAGATCAAATATTTACTGAAATTCCTCTCAAAACACCAACAGAGAGAACATGCATTACAGAGGGTGTTACTCCATCCTTGCTTCTCTCACACCCACCCAGCTCCCCAGCCCTCCCTCCCCTCACTTACTCTCCCTCCCTCCAGACATCTGGGGCAGCTCCACCCGCTCCCCAGCTCTGTATTATGCAGATCAGCCCTGGAGCCTGCGCCCCCCATGTGGTCAGAGAAAGGGGCACTGGGAAGGGACAGACCCACCTGCTCCTGGCCTCCTCTTCACCTCTGTCCCCAGGGAGGGTCACCTGCGGGGACACCAGCTTCTGGGCTCCCTCGGTTCCCAAAGAGGCTGGGACTGGGGCTCCTTAGACCTGAATCAGTCCCTGAGCCCTGCCCCGGGCTGGAGCTGTTCCGGGAGATTGTCACCTGATCCCATCAGAGGGGGTGTCGTCCCTGTCCTCTTACACATGGGGGTTATGCCCCTTGATCCTCTAGTGGCACAGCATCTGACCCAGGGCTCCTCCCAGGGCCTGGTGTGTCCAGGACCCCAGGAGCCTGGAGGTGCCTCCGGGGTGGGCGGAGCCAGAGAAAGGCTTCAGGGCCAAGCAGCCCTGCGTTCAGGATTCATCTTCCTTCTCTAACCAAGGACACCATCCCTTTCTTAACATCGTTTTTTGTTAAATAAAAAAATAACAATAAATATGCTGAGGCATTTAATGTCAGATGCAACCTGATGTCCAGAAGTGAACATAATGTGATTTAGAATTTTTTTGTTTTATTTTTTTGAGCTATAACGGATACATAACACTATGTTAGTTTCGAGTGTACCACATAATGATATGCTATTTGTATATATTTCCAAATGATCCCCACAATGTTAACATCTGTCACCATACATAGTAACAGAATTTTATTTTCTGATGAGAACTTTTAAGATCTACGTTCTTAGCAACTTTCATATATACAACACAGTATTATTAATTATTATCACTAGGCTGTGCATTACATCCCCAGGACTTATTTATTTCCTAACTGGAAGTTTGTACCTTTTGATGCCCTTCACCATTTTGCCCACCCCACCCCCAGGTAAGAAGCTAAAACAAGTGGAGAAATGAGATACTTCCTGCCCCCCCATCTATTGCCCCGACAGCAGCGCTGAAGTCTTAACAAATGAATCCGTAGCTCCCGATACACTGAGAATAAAATCCAAAGTCCTCCCGGTGACTCTGAGTCAGGACACGCCACCTCCCCACCCCCAAGTCTTCCTCCTCTCACCCCTCCCAGCCACACTGGTCTCCTGTCCCTGAGACCCTGGGTCCCCTGCCTCAGGGCCTTTGCACGTGCTCTTCCATCTGCCTGGAGCGCCCTTCCTGCCTGTGGCCAGCACTGTGCAGGTCTCCCTCAGAGGAGCCTCCAAACCAGCCAGGATAGAGACCCTCTCCCTGCCCCTCGCATACCCCTGGAGCATTGTCATCTGTTCGTTTCTTCATAGCCCTTAACACTATGGATTTAATCTCATTTTTTAATTGTTTACCTGTACATTGTCCCTCTACCTGCGCTAGGATAGGAGGTCCAGGAAAGCAGGGATTTGGATCTGTTTTGTTCCCTGGTTGTTCCACAGAGCCTAGAACAGCACCTGGCAGATGGCAGGTGTTACGACCAATGTTTGTTGAATGAATGAACGTGGGCCACGTTCAAGGCCATTGTGGGTTGTGGGGAGGACATCGGTTACACAGCCCAATGCCCAGCTCTGACACCAGGGTGAGCAGAGGAAGAGTTAATCCATAACCTTATTGATTTATACCTTAAATTCAGAAAGACTATTTCAATTGACATTTACAGCTATCACAAACAGAGCAGGGATATTAATTTTCAAAGTGTACTGAACTGAATTTACCTTTGGGCAAAGCCAGAGAAATCAGGCTTTGCAGCCACTTGTCCTTCTGTAAATTGCATCTTCAAGACAGCTCCTGCGAGAGCAAGTGGAAGGTCAGTTCCCCCATCACGGTTCCCGTCGCTCTGTCCTCCATCCCCAGCTCTGAGCACGTGTTTTAGCCCAGCCAGTATCTGAGCATCGCACACGGGGCTGCAGGTGGGAACAGAATTTCTGAGACACAGAGGCGCATCCACCCACCTGGACTCATGAAAACCATTCCTACCGCACCGTGGTCACCATCCCAGAGCTCTGGCGTGAACACTCCCCGTGTGCCTGGAACCAGCCCTAAGCCCTCACTGTTCTCAGCAGGACATGTTGAACCCGGGGCCCCCTCCCTCCAGAGCAGCTGTGCAGGCTCAGCGGCTCCTGCACCTCTGAGCCATCCCACCTCTGCCAGGGGTGCACTCGGGGCGCAGGGCTGGAGTAGGCCCTGGGCAGGTGAGCATGGCTGGTGCAGGTTTGTCTGTGGAACGAGAGGCCCTGTCCTTAGGAGAGGCGAACCCTCTCCTGTTCTCCGCAGTCCCCACCCCTCCCTATGACTCGCCTCCAGGCACCTGAACTCCTCACATTCCAGTCTGCGCCCTGAGGACATTTCAGTTCATGGCTTTGTCCTACATCAGTGTGTGGGCCTAGAGGTGTGGTGCTGTGGTTAGGAGCTGGCTGTGAGGGGCTGAGCTCCTGGGAAGTGAGGGTCCCACACTCTGTGTCTCCCTGGCATGGCTGTGAGCCCAGGAGGTGGCTTTGGGTAAATTAGAAATGGACCCTTCCTCAGACTCTTTACTGCCATCTGCTGGGAAACCATCCCAGTGTCTGTATAACCCCAGGGTGACTGTGATATGAGCTGTGCTGCTAGGCTCGGGCAGTGCACAACCTGGACAACCACACCTGGCAGCCCTGCCTCTTCCTCCTCTGCACCCCCTGCTCCTTCTTTCCTGCCCCAGAGCTCCAGTCACCAATGACATTGTATAATTTATCTAATAAATGTCCTTTGAATATATTCTCCAAGAGGGCTGGGAATTTGGTCTGTTTTATTCAAGATTGTGTTTCCAGTGCATACATCTGTCTAACACAAAGTAGGGATTCAATAAATATGTGTTGAATGAAGGAATGAATGAAGGAAGGAAGGAAGGAATGAGTTCTCCTTCCTTCCTTCCCCTCTTCACCTCCAGTGTCACCAGCAGAGCCCGCGGGCAGAGGTAACTGAGTTTTGTGCTGTCCCGACCAACCTCAGGGGTCTCGGGCTTGGTCCAGGGGAGACGCTCAGAGCAGGTTTGGGGTTGATTCCTCTGTTTGTAGAAGCTGTGTCTGGGCACAGCTGCCAGGGGCGCAATTACGCTGTTAAGTGAAGCCCAAGAAAAAGGAGCCGAGTTAGGTTATCACGTAAATGTTTGAACAACTGCACAGGTGCCGAGGAGCCACTAGTGAAAATTCCAGCTTTGACAAAAGTTTTAACTTCTGTAGAATCAAATGTTTGCGTTGAATATTAAATTTCCGAACAGTGGAGGCAGGCTGGGAGCGTTGATGTCTGAGGCGGGAGATCATTTCCTAATTGGTTGGAGGGAGGCTGATTCCATCTCGTGGGATCGGAGTCTGATAACTTAACCTCCACCCCGTGACCGCTGACTCTGTCAACCTCAGAAGAAGCAGCAGTTTATCCTCCTTGACTTAAAGATCACGCATTTGAGACCCCTCACGTCGCTCTCCTCAGGCTGCTCTGATGCCACGGGCTTTCCCTGCAAGCTGTCTGAGGGGGAGTTACAGGGAGGACCAGGCCACACGCGTGACCCTGGGTGCGATCAGGACCCTGGAGCACCCAGGTTCTCCCCTAAGTTGCAGCATCCTTTCCCGCTCTGTCACCCCTGACCTCCCTGGGCTCTACCTGGAGACGGTGTCGCTCAGGCTCGGGGGCCTGCCCACTTCACTGCTCACCGCCCACGGGGACACCTTGGGGGACAGATTTCACCTTCTGAACTGGGATTTCTATCAGAGCCGGCATCGCTCCTGGGAGGGGAGATTAGGGGCGATGCCTCCTCAGGTCCCTCTGGCAGCCCTGAAATATCTTTTCTTCTCACTTAATGAGCAGAAATGAGATTTCTGCTCATTCTTGCGTTCTCTGTGGCTGGGAGACCATATTCCCCACTTGCACCTCTTCCAGGAAAGGGTCACTAAACTCAGGGATCTGTCACCTCATGTCCTGCCTGAAACCCACCCTCCTAGGGGACCCTTCTCCTCTCCCTCCTGTCACGCTCCAGCCCTCAGGACGTGGCTCTGTGCATCTTCCCCTGCCTACTGCACCCAGATCAGGGCTGGACCAGAGCCGTCATCAGGAGAGGCGTGTTCAAGCAGGTCGCCTGCGGGTGTCACAAAGGAGGTCACTCCTGCAGGAGTTTGAGGAGATACAGCCCAGAGTGTCCGGTGAATCCCTCACAGTACTTCCTGGTGGTCCCTGTCACCTGTGGGGCCAACCTGTCCCAGTGATGGGAGGTGGGGACCCTTCCTGAATCCAATGTGGGTATAGTGTCAATATGGGGCCTGCCTTGAAACCCCAGTTCTTTCCCTTACGCTCTGACTGAGTGAGCTAATTTAGCTCTGTGGGCCTCGGTTTTCTAATCTGTCAGATCTGTCAGATGGGGATATAGTATCTCTCTATTGTGTATTGTGAGATTTCCAGGAGGACTGATTTGGGTTGGGTAACACCAAATGCCAGTTGCTGTAAAAACAAACAAACAAACAAAAAATCTCAATGAATTAACACAAGAGCAGTTTGTTTATTCTCACGCAGCAACTCAACTACATGGGTGGTCTCCCCCCCAGGAGGTCTTCTTCCTCCATGTGGTGATTCAGGGACCCAGGCCCCCTCTGTATTGTGGCTCCTCCATTCCCAGACATTGGGGTCCTCTGCATCCAGCTGATGGGAGAAGAGCATGGAGACGCTCCCTCCCTGCCCAGTTCAGCAGGACCTTGGCCTGGAATCAGCACCATCCCCACTGCTCACATCCAATATGTGACGTGTTTTCATGACCACACCTGGACGTGACCCCTGCCAGCTGTAGTGTCACACCAGGGAAGGGGTGTTTCTGGTGGACACAGAAAACTCTGCCATCGATCAGGGGTGTGAGAGCCCTTCATTCAATGTGAATACATGGGAAACAGCCTTTCTTCTCCCTGCACCCACTCACAGGCAGGGAGATCGCAGAATAAGAAATTAATTAGAAGAAAATAATGCTTATTGTCATTTAATGAGCTCATACAAAATGCCAGGTTTCCCCTCAGGGCTCTGCACACACGGGGGCGGATGCCAGCCCTGCAGTCCTCGGCGCTCAGGCTCAGGCAGTCGGGAGCGACAGGAAATCACAGCCAGACGGACCGTAGCCCCGGGAGCGCCGGTCACGAGACCACTGCAGGAGCAGCTGGGGACCAGCATCCAGTCGGCAGGACCCGGGGGTTCGAGGGATGCCGTCAACTGGCCTCTCCTGCGTCAGACGCTCTCCCTCTGTCTCCTGTGTGTCCTCCTGCAGGGAGCCCCCCCTCCTGGAGCGCAACGCCCGCTCCCAGCTCAGGACTCACGTGGTCTCTGCTGACCCGCTTCCGACCGTCCCAGACCGCGGGATCCCACCTCACGTGCCCGACCTGGATGGCGTCCCCACCCCGAGCCCCTCTCCGTGACCTGGGCCCAGGGGCCGCCCTGGAGCCTGGCAGCAGGCGTGGGGGTGCGGTGCCCACCGCCCTGGTCCACACGCCTGAGAGGAGGGGGGGGGCTGCCCCCAGGGACGGTGGGCGTGGCCGGCGCTCACTAACCAGGAGTCACCAGCGCCCCCCCAGCCCCGGGTGAGCAAACAGGGCTCCCGACAGGGGGCTGGGCAGCTGGGCCACGCGGCCGGTAGGACGCAGAGTCGGGGCTCCCACGGGGCTTCTGTCTGCCTGTCTGTCTGTCTGTCCGTCTGCGGGGCCCTGGCCCCACCCCCCGGCCTGCGTGGGCTCCCGCCTGAGCATCGGTCCCGCTCCCTGAGCTGGAGGAAAGGCGTCCCGTGGACGTTCTGTGTGCGTGACGGGAAGCGACAGCAGAAACTCAGGAGGAGCTGGCGGTCTGCTCCTCAGACGTGACGGACGGACAGGCGGACTCGAGCGAAACGCACACACGGCCCCGGGTCAGCGCAGGGACCTGCCGGCCCCGGGCCCTCTGTCCCAGCCGGGCCCGCCCCGCCCCGTCCCCTGGGTGCTGGGCTCTGAGGGGGACATAGCACGGTAGAAAGGGCCAGACCACCCATGGAGTTCAGGGGAGGGAATTAACTTAGGAGGATTGTTACAGAGGTGCAGGAGGAGGTTACCGGAGTTTGGGGACAGAAGGAAGCCACTGCTACCCCAGGGCTGGAGGGGCCTGGAAGGGTCTGTGGCCAGAGACCAGGGGCCGGGGTGCCCAGGGGTGCCCCCAGTGGGAGCAGAGCCAGGGCGTTCAGGACTGAAAACACCGCGGGGCTGCTGGAGAGGCAGGGAGGGGGGAGGGCAGCGGGAGGAGGGAGGGGGCCCTGGTCTAGCAGCTGGCAGGTGGGCACGGAGGGCACACACTGTCCCTGGTCATTGGACTGCAGCCCCCGCACAGCTGCCGTGGAGCTGGGGTCTGCCCTTCCCAATTAAGGGGAGCGGGCACCAGGATGGCCTCAGGGCAAGACGAGGTTGCAGGGGGGGCTTGCTCAGCTGCCCCGCCCTGATTCCTCCGTTCCTGCTTTTCCTCGGGGGCCCCCCCTGGGTCTGTGTGATCTGGGAGGGAAGCACCAAGACCTTACCTGCCGAGATTCCATCCCCCTGGCCAGGTCAGAGAGGGACACATGACCCACAGTGACCAAGGACCTTCGGCGTGGACTTCAGCTTGATCCCCTGGGAGGAGGGCCTGCCCTCGCCTGGGGCAGCTCGGGGGCCGGACAGGGCTCTTAATGGAAATGCATTGGGAAACAGAGCTTGAACTTTTTATGAACCACAATTAAAAATTAAAAGTACAAAATTAATTTTATTAATATATCTTATTTATCCCAATATACACCAAATATTATCGTTGCAACGAATCATAAATATAAAATTTTAAATAAAACTACTTACATTCTCTTTTTCATTCTGTAAGCCCACACATCCCTCTAAGCCGCTATGAGCGGATCCCCGTTACGCTCAACCGAGGGTGTAAAAATACACTCAGCACCCCCAGATCCCTGAGAGAGAAGCCAGCAGTGAAATGGCTGGGACCGCCTACCGGGAGCCCTTGATCCCTCCCCCTCTCCATTAAGCCCCCACCCCTGGCCTCGCAGGACCCCAGGGGCCCCTTCTGTTTGCCTCTGAGGCTGATCAGAGCAGCCATGCAGCTGCAAAGACTCTGATGGGGCTGATGAGGGGCCGGGAGGGGAGGGGGTGCGGGGCGGGACACCTCCCTCCTCATTAGAGGCTTAATGAGCCTGCACCCCGTGGAGTTCCGTTTCAGTGAATTATCAGCTACCAATCAAAGGGACCAATTGCCAAGACCACCCCGTTGCAGCATGGGAGGGAGGGAGTGGAGCCTCCCCGCCACCCCAGCTAGTGGGGACGCCTCAGGGGAGATTCAATACACGCTCGGAGACAGACAGAGAAGACTGTCCTCCTCCCATCCCATCCCCAGAGCCGGGAGGCCAGCAGAAATGGCTAAAACAGCCCATGGTTTATGTTAAGATAAAGCACTTCTTTCCTGAGGGCTCCAGTAAAGGAGGGGACACCATGGTCCAGCCTCACTGTGGACCATGGAGGGATCCCTGTGGCCCGAGAAAAGGAATATCTCCAGTCACCAGGCTTGGCTAACATGCCCCCTGCTGAGCTCAGGGGTGGCTCTGCCCCCCTCGAATGAATGGGCTGAGAATGGGGATGCGGTTCCCGAGGAGATGCTGGGCCGGCGCGTGTACACACACGGCCCAGGTGAGGCCGATAGCCCGGGACACGTCGGGCGGAAGGTGAAGGGCAAGCAGACAGGGAGCTGGGACGGGAACAAGCCACAGGGCTTCTCGCCTCAGCCTCCAGCGGCCCCTCCCCGTCCTCCCACCTGCTGAAGAGCCACACCAGCGTCCTGTCCAGGGAGGACTCGGCGGCAGGAGGGAGGCGGCGGGGCCGCAGGGGGACAGAGGCGGGTGCTGTGGGCACCGAGTGGACCAGGCGGGCCTCAGGTGAGCGAGGCTCAGGAGGGCTGGCGGGGAAGCCACGGGAGGTCTCCTCCGCTCTCTGCTCCCCCCGTGGAAGCCCTCTGTGGGGCACGGAGGGGGCACAGGCAGGGTCCGGGGAGAGTAGACGAGAGGGACCGGGCAGGGCACACCTGGCCCTGTGGCCCCAGGCGCAAGCAGAGAGGAGGTGAGGGGCCCTGGATGTCCCCAGGAAGGGGGTCAGGGGACAGAGGTGAGGCCGAGGTCCGCATCCCGCGGGCATCCTGCACCGCTGACACTGACGCTGTCCACTCCCCTCCACAGACGCACAACAGATGTAAGTCATTGGACGCCCGGGTACCATGGTGACGGTGCCATAGCAACCCCACCTGTGGGCTCCACACCAGTGCAGGTGGGATGAATGAGTTTAGGTTAATTTAGTAACGTAATCGCCCTGGGGAGTCAGGTCTAAAGCCACTTTGAACGCTGGGCCCTGTCCATCCAGGACCCGCCACGAGAGGACAGAGAGGAGACGAGGTCACAGGTGGGATCAGGAAGGAGCCGCACCTGAGCTCCACGCCTCCCGTCTGCCATCACTGCCGCCTCCGTGGCCACGGGCAGGGGAAGAGGAAGGAGCTACCTGAGCTGAAGGTGCAGGGACCCCTCAGAGTCTTGTGAGCTCACCTTGGAAGGGCGGAGGCCCTTCACTCCTAAGGAGTCAGCCCCTGGGACCTCTTTCTGGTCCTGGATCACAGTGGGGCCTTTGAGCATGCTGTTCCCTCTGCCAGAACACCCTTCCACCCAGCTCTGCATGTGCTGGCTTCTCCTCAACATGCAGATCTAAGCTGAAAAGTCACCTCTTCAGAGGACCCGTCCCCGTCATGCTAGAGATAGAACCTGTGTCTCTCCATCACACCGTCACCTCCTGTATTCCATAAATATAGTTTGAATTGAGAAGTGTCGTCACACCTTGTATAAAATGGCTTGTGTACATTAGAGAATGAAACATACCTGTGTATTCCCTCCCAGGTCAAGTTCTAGGACAGTGTTGTCCGAACTTCCTGCAGCGATGAGATGACCTGTACCTTCTCTCCCGGCACAGCACTCTACACGGGGGGCCACAGAGCACGGAAAACGTGAGTCCTGTGATTGAGGAAATTAACCTGTAATTTTATTCAAGTTTGGATTAAGTTTAAATGTGCACAGCCCCATGTGGCTGGTACGCCCCACAGTGGGTGGTGTTCAGACCCCTCCTGAGTGCCTCCCAATTTCAACCCCCTCCTTCCTTCTGGGTGACCCTCATCCTTCATTTTGCATCTATCAGTTCCTTGATTTTATTTTTACTTTTCCATCCTTTCATGGACCCTTAACATAAATAGTTTATCGTTGTCACTCACTGTTCTTTTATATGACAAAATCATCCAGCCCATGCTTGTCTGCGATTTGCATATTTTATTCAACATATGCTTTTCTCAGTGAGGTAAAGAGTGTAGTGGTAGCTCCTTTGTTCATTCACTGCTATGTAGAATTCACATGCACCACACTTTATTTATCTGTAAGTTGTTGAGGTGAATAAATGAATATATTTTCCCTATCATCTATTTATCTATCTGTCATCTATCTCTCTACCTATCATCTGTTTATCTATCTATGCTTAGTACATCACCTGGCAGACAGTAGGAGCCATATTAATTGTGTGATATCATTATTATTCATTGTAAGATCAATACAAATGCTTGAATTCAGTTATTGTATCAATAGTGGCACACACACTAATACACACTCACACTGGCACATGCACACATAATCTTTGGCTGTATCTTATCAAAATATATTACAGAATTGCATGGGGACTGAGGGCCCCACCTGTCTGACCTGTGACGGATGCTCAGGGAAACAGACCCCAGGCGAGTCCAGCCAAGCCCTCTGGGCAGACAGAGGTGCAGGGCTCTGGCCGGGTTGGAGATAGGAAGGAGAGGCTGGGTAAAGTCTTCCAGGGCCAGAGGGAGGTGAGCTTTCTCCAGACCAGAGTGCTGGGATCCACAGGCGTGACAGTGTCACAGGTCCACCAACTGTGCCCTCCCCAGGGAATTCAAGAGCTCCATGGAGACACACCAGCACCCCTCATCCCACAGGGAATCGGGAGTGAGCCAGCTTGCTGACCTCAGAGTAGGCCCACGGACTCACTCCCACCAGGCTGGGGGCCACAGCTGGGCGGTCCAATGACCTCTGAGAACCTGCAGATCAAAACACGCTGCTCCAGAATGAAGCCGGCCCGGGGCAGCATCTCCTGAGCTCCGTTCTGCTTCAGTCCCCTCCCCAGGAGCCAGGGCCCGCCCCCCGTTCCCAAGAGGGCCGGTGGGTTGGCGGGGAGACCGAGAATGGGGGATCCGTCTGTATGCGAGCTCATTGCAGGATATTCTCTGCAAGGTGGGCTTTTCCCGTTTCCCTCACGCGTGTAACCCCACTGCCCAGAGCAGCGTGGGCGCGTGGTCCGTGCTCGGTACACACGCACGACGTGGCTGGACGAACGGGTCTCTCCCCCGGGAGGTGGGGCCCGGCTGGGGTGGGGTGCAAGGGCCTGACTCTGGGTTGACCAGATGGAGGTCGCGGAGGAAGGTCTTTAGCTCTGTTCTAGAAGAGCTGAGGATGCAGACAGGAGAAGGTGGTGCTGAGACGAGCCCAAAGGAGGCGCTCCCAGGAGGAGCAGGGCTCGAGGTGAGGGGGGGCGAGCACCCCGCTGATGGAGGCTGTGCTGTGTCTGTGCTGCTTCAGCAGGGCTGTCCGTCCACTCCTCACGACTCAGTGACGTCAACATGATGACTGTCCCCATTTCACAGACGGGCACACTGAGAGTCCGAGCGGTGACGTCATTGCCCACGGCACGCGGCTGCGAGCTGCATTCTAGCTCAGCTCTGCCCGACCTCTCAGCCTGTGCTCCTCACGTCCTCCTGCCCCAGACACGGGTGTCCTGCCAGCAGGTCCCGGAACCCCCGGCACATGGAGACCACGGGGCCTCCTCTCCCGAATCCCAGGCTCTTCCCCACCGGCTCCAACTGAGAGTCCGGCTTTTCTTTCCTCTGCCCTCAGAGCACGGGCACAGGCCCAGGCAGCATTAGTGACGGGGGCAAAGCCGCCTTGGATGGTGCCTGGTCAGGACCTTTCTCCCTCGGCCTCTGCACGGTCTGAATCATGAGCAGGAAAACAGCTTTGGCATGAATCCCGGGGCAAAAAATTGCAGCAAGCACACTGCCAGGAAATAAGGGCACGTCTACAGCTCTGGGGAGGTGGCCCCTGAGCGGCGGATCAGAGGAGGCTTTACCAGGAACCCAGCATCCTGAGTCATGGCTCCACCCCCGAGTCCTCATGGACTAAAGATTCAGTCACTCAGGTGTGAAATAGGCAGGGCTTTCAGCCTTTTCTCCGTGGCGTGCGCAGGATGGATGCTCTTCGAACGCGCAGAAGACACTCTCCCGGGGCTCATCTAGCCTCTGACAGACCCAGGAAGGCCGTGCAGGTGGTGAGTGGAAGCAGCAGCTCCTGAGCCCCGGATGAAGGATGGCTCTTCAGTGCTGAGACGGACAGAAAGGGCATCTCGGCCCATCTGCCCCGAAATCGCCCCCCAGGGGTGCTCGGAGGTTCCTGATGAGCATCCTCTTCTCTGTGTGGACTCCTGGATGGGAGTGAGCTGGAGGTAAGAGGTGAGCAGGGGCGGGGGGCGGGGCTGTTCTGGCTGGTCCCCGACTTCACCACTTCCCTGGGCTCCGTGTTCTTCTCCACTGTGATGATGAACAAGCCACCTTGGTCTTTGCATCTCTGCTTCCAGAACCCAGTCTCAGCCTGTAGACTGAGAGAAATCAGTGACAAAGTCACGGGAAGGGGTGAAGAGAAATACCCGGGGTATGTCCATGGCCTGTACGCCTCTGGTTAAAGGACAGGCTATTGCAGCACCTGGAACGAGCAGGAAAGCATCACCTCTCAGAAGTCACCGTTCCTGCCAGTATGGATGTGATGTGACCATCACACTGAAAACTCATAATCTGTTCCATAATTGATTTTCCGTTCCATAACATCTGCCTTTGGAGATGCTCACATAAATATGAATAAGGTGCAGATGTGGAAAGGGATGCCAGAGTCCAATAGCATCATTTCAAACTGAGAGGTGTGACGACCCCATTGCAATCTGGGGACACGTGGAAATGTGAAGTTCAGAAAACAGACCACTGGGATGATCTTCATGCACTCTCACTTAACAGTAAAAAAAATGATCCTTTAGAGAAATCAAGTAGGAAAAAACAAGTCACCTTCCTTACTTTGCATGAATATTACAGTTCATTTCCAGACATGAAAATAAGACTGAGATTTCAACTCCTGAATAATTCATCTTCATATTTTTGAAGAGAGGACTCAAAAAACTCCCCTGAAGTCGTAATGTAATGATTTTCAACCGTACTTCTCCTCTGACACTCAAAGAGGCAGCAGCAATAATTTCTGCAACCCTGTCCCCAGGACACATGGGGAAAGTCACTGGTAACAGAACCAGGCTGTGTCACGGGGGTGTCAGCAGCTCAGGTTTCTGACCTGGCTGTGCAGGAGCTGGGAGAGCAGGACCGTGGGAATATTCCAAAAGAAGGAAAGGACCAAGAGCAAAGGCAGCAAACAGGCGGGGCCAGTGAGGGCCAAGGAGGGGATGCCAGAGTGTGTGTGTGTGTGTGTGTGTGTGTGTGTACAGAGAGGGTAGCTGTGGGTCCAGGAACCGTCCTCCACCCACACCCGTCCCAGCTCCATCTCCCCCTCCCTCCTACATCCTCCCTCCCTCCTCCATCCCCCCTCCCTCCTCCATTCCCCCTCCATCCCCCCTCCCTCCTCCATCCCACCTCCTCCATCCTCCCTCCCTCCTCCATCCCCCATCCCTCCTCCATCCTCCCTCCCTCCTCCATCCCCTCTCCCTCCTCCATTCCCCTCTCCCTCCCCATCCCCCCTCCCTCCATCCCTCTTCTCCCACCCCCATTCCCCTCTCCCTCCTCCATCCCCCCTCCCTCCTCCATCCCCCCTCCATCCCCCCTCCTTCTGCTCCCCCTCCCCCTGGCCTCTTCCTCCTCCCACTTCTTCTTCTCTTCCTAGGGGTGCATGAAAGATAATTGTGTCTTAGTCTCTTTAATGGATTCCAGTTGACAGTTGGAAAATTGAGCCTTTTAAGCAGATACATGCTGGGTGTGAGTCACCTCTGCTCTCTGTAGAGGAGTCGCCCCCATCTGGGTTGTCAGGGCCTGAAGCTCCTGCAAAGGAGAGATGTCAGACATCTGTTTTGTTTCCATCACCTTGGGCAAACACAACACCTTGGGTCAGTGCCCCCCCGCCACTGGCCCTCCACCTTGCTCAAGAGCGGTGGGTGCTGTGTGTTTCCCAGCAGCCTCTAACCATGCCCAAGCTTTGACCCTTCCAGAATGCTCCAGGTCTGCTTAGACATGCTCCTGAAGGAAGTCCACTGCACTGTCCAAGACCCTGGGCTTCTCTCAGGAACCATGAACTGTCACATCCCATGGGCAGCATGATCGACAGTTCCCGGGCCCAGTAAATACTAAGCAGGGGAAGGAGGGGGAGGGGACCATGAGAAAGGGGAGGCGAGGACAAGGGGAGGAGAGGGAAGAGAAGCAGATGGAAAACGGAGGTGAGAGGGCTGCTGGCCACGTTTCCACTCTGGTGAGGCAGGCAGGGGAACCAGTCCCAGAGCCGGTTCTCAAAGCCACCCCCGCAAGCCTCAGGACCCCACTCTGAGCCACTCGTGGCTGTGGAGGGTCGTCTTATTTGATGTCAGACACAGGATCTGTGAGACTCATGTGTCCCCTGTAACTGCAGTGTCCCCGCCCTGAGCTGGCCTTTCAGACACCGTCCTCTGCCACCATCCGCAGGTGACGTCTCCCTGGGTCCCAACCTCTCCTGCCCCAGGACAGCTGACGGCCTCTCTCCCTTCCTGTGGCACTGGCCTGAGTGACCGCGGGTCATCTCTGCTGAGACAGGGATTAAAGCCATGAACCTCTTATTAGCCCCTACGATTAGCCAGCGGCTCTCAGGATGCAGCTGGAGCTTGACCTCTGACCTGCTCTTCAGGACCATCACTGGGCCCTGTGGGCTTGGGGGGCTGACACACTGGGCTGCTTCCGCTGTCCTGGGAAGGCAGGGGCTGGAGATCAGGATGCCTCCACGTCATTCCCACGAAGCTCCCAAGGGAGAGGGTGACAAGGCCTCCTGCGTTGCACAGTGAGGGCCCGACGTCCCGGGTGACTCCTGCCGCCCCTCAGAAGGAAGGAGAGAAGGCGTGACTCGTTCCGCCTTAGAAGGGATACAGGGGCTCCAGGGGCAGCAGGACCACGAGACAGTGATGGTTCCGGTGCCGGTTTTGCTCCTGCAGCTGGACGGCCCCCAACAGTGCCCAGATCGCACACCCCTCAGTCCTGCAGCCGCCCTTCCAGGGGGTCTTACCTCCACCCCTCAAAGTAGCAGACTAAGCCCATGGCTCCCAGGAGGTGGAGCGGGGCTTGGCCTCAGTCTATCTGACCCTAATGTCACTGATGTGCCACTTCCCTCGCCGGGTGGGGAAGGAAGGACTGGACATTGTGGGTCCATCAGTCTATGAGGACAAGGGACCAGGGCTCCTGGGGAAATGACCGATTCTGCGGCTGGAGCAGGAAACACACAGGTGAGCGGGGAGCCCCTGGTGGTGCCAGAGATTAAGGAAGTGTGAACACACGTGCACACACATGCATACAGTGATGGGACAGGACACATGGTTCACCTGAAAGAGCTCCCGTGGCCAAAGTGGAAGAGCCCATCTCCCCTGTGGTCTTTGGTGTTGGTGAAAGAAATGTTCACATATTGAGGTACAGGGAAGTCATTGTGGCTTATACATGAGTTCACTTGGATTTGATGTTAACTAAAATAGCCTGTTTGTGGCCTGTCAAACATACACTGTACATCTGCTTTAATTAGTAAAGAAAGGGGCACATTGACCAGAAGTAAAGAACATCCATAAAGATGAAATGGCCCTCTTCCTGGGGCACCAGTGCTGGTCCTTCTTTGATGATAAGACTCCCTCCCAGGTGCCAAGGCCACGCCGACTTGCCGCATACCTGCTGGTCTGGTCTTTTTTTTAAACTTTGAAGACCTGTAACCCTGACTTGTTTAATGTTCTTTTTTTTCTGACAAGACATGAAACTGTGCTGAGAGCCTTGCTTCTCCAGAACTGTTTCTCAGAGTCATCTGGGAAGCAGGCTTCTAGGCTAGGCCTCAGTTTGGCTCAAATAAAACTTTTTTTCTATTCTTATTATTGATTGTTTATTGATTATTTTCGTTGACAGTGTCCCTAGACACTCCTTGAAACATTGGGTAAAAACTAACGAAGAGGGCTTCCCTAGTGGCGCAGTGGTTGAGAATCTGCCTGCTAATGAGGGGGACACGGGTTCGAGCCCTGGTCCGGGAGGATCCCACATGCCGCGGAGCAACTGGGCCCGTGAGCCACAACTACTGAGCCTGCGCGTCTGGAGCCTGTGCTCCGCAACAAGAGAGGCCGCGATAGTGAGAGGCCCGTGCACCGTGATGAAGAGTGGACCCCGCTTGCCGCAACTGGAGAAAGCCCTCGCACAGAAACAAAGACCCAACATAGCAATCAATCAATCAATCAATCAATCAATCAATCTAAAAAAAAAAAAACTAATGAAGAACGGATAAAGTATGGACTTTAGTGAACAATAATATCAATATTAATTCACGAACGCTAACAAGTGTGCCACAGTCCGTGGGATGTTAGTGATGGGAAAGCCATCAGTGAGGTACAGGAGAACTCTGCACCATCTTCACAGCTTTTCAGTAAAACAACACTATTCTAGAATAAAAGGTTTCTTTAAAAATGTAAATAACTACTGAGTGAGAGTTGGGGCTGCCAATCAGAGATGAGGAGACGTGATCCCCTGAAACTGTTCCCCGCAGGGAGATGATGTGAACACAGTGGGGGCAGCTGATCTGGGCTGATCATCCCCACGACCGCCCAGACGCCGTTACCCCGGGGAAGGGGTCTGTGAATATTTGTTTTGCCTTTATCTCCCCCAAATAAGACATGCCTATGGTTAAAACTGCAGAGTATAAAACAGGATCCAGTGGGGAGAAAAGGGGCTTCTTCTTTGTGACTTTGACCACAAAGTCTCCCTGTCGGCCTCACCAAACACAGCCATCGTCATCGTGTCTTCAAGGTCTTTCCAGAGATGCTCCAACCAAGAACGAGAATATGGAAGAATAAGCACGAATGAGATAAACATATACATGTATATATATTTCTGTATATTCCACAAATGGTAGCACACGTATACATCTTTATATTATACGACCTTCCTCTTCACAATGAACAGAAATCTCAAAGATTCTCCCACATTGTTGGAACTACCTTGCCGTCATTACGGTCAAAGGCTGCAGAGCGGCCATTGTACAGACGCCCACAATTCACTGAAGTGGTTCCCTATCTGCCGACATTTATCTCAGTCTTTTGTTACAACAGACAAGCCTGCAGTGAACATCCTTGCACAGATGGCCTTAAGCGCATCACAGCACTATTTTTAATGCCTGCTTGGAGAGCTGTGAGAATACTGCACAATAATTTATTTAATGGTTCCCTGTTTTAAAATACTTAGATAGTTTCCAATTTTTCCATCATTATAAACAATACTGCTATGATCATAAATCTTGACACACACTCCTGAATGCTTTCCTGGGATGAATTTCTAGAAGGAAGTGCTTGGCAAACACATTTTAACCGTAAAGCTTTCAAGCCCATTTCCCAAAGCCTGAGTCAGGGCAGCCCTGCCTGGTGGTGTAGGTTGCACACTGCTCAGAGATCCCAGAAGGGGCAGGAAGGGGCTGAGGAGGAGCCCTTCGTCTACTCCACAGGTATCCAGGTGTCCCCTGGAGCAGGTAACTTTTTCTAGTCTGCACAAAGGCACAGAAAGTGCTAGCAGAGCCCTGGCTGAATTGTCAGACGAAGAGTCTGAGGTCAGTGGGGTCCTCTGAAGCTTCAGACACATGTGATGTGACCTGCCCTTCCCTCTGCAATGTCAGTGGTCCATGAGCACCGAACCTTCTCTTTTCTGAGCCCCGCCTGACACTATGCAGCCTTCTCCAAACAGGCGACTCCTGAAGGACCTAGACTTCCTTCCCTCTGATCCTCAGTGCCATCCAGGCCATGATATATGAGGAGACCAGGAGGTAGAGGCTGGGGGGCTGTGAGCTCCCGCCCACAGAGAGGGGACCCCTGCCCAGAGGGACACCTGCCCCGAGGGGCCTGACCTTCTGAGTTTAAAGAGAAGCTAAGAGGCTGGAAACTGGCATTTTAACTTTAAATGCCCTGATTTTTCAAAGTTGGCTCATGCAGACCAATTACAGTACACCCCAGGCCACCAGCCTGCAACGCCTGCCTTAAATATTTGAAATGTGACTGAACCAGCGGAATCATGTTTAAGTAATGAGCCCTGGCAGAGGGACCCTGGGGAGCTCAGCACTTCTCAGACCCCAGAAAAGCCTGAGAACACCTGCAGCCAGGTGGCCTGGCTGGGAGAAGGGTGCCCTTTGTAGGAATGTGCTTCCCCTGGGAATGGAATCCCCCAAGGCAGAGCTGCTAGAGGGGGAAGCTTCTCCCCTCCCACCTGCCAGGAGGGCACATCTGCTCTTTTTCCTGCCTGCTGAGCTGAGCAGTTAGACCATTAGGAGAACCTGTGGGAAGGTGTTCTGCCCCTTTATCTGCTGGAAATGACCCAGCAGGAGGAGACACCCAGCCTGGAGGCCTGCCTGCCCCTTGGAAGTCAGACTCTGAGCCTCATTTCCGACTGTCCACAACCTGGGGGTCCCTGGGGCAGAGCCATTCTGGGGGGACCGCCGTCCTGCAGGGTTGGCAGGTGTCATCTGTGAAGGGGAGACGCACCTGTCAGTCGGACCCAGATGTGGGAGGGGGCACTGGGTTGGGAACATCGGATGTGGGCAATGCTCGGAGGAAGTGCAGCTCCGTTCCCGGGAGGACCTGGAATTGGGGCCACAGGGCTCCTGGCTGCTGTCCTGGTCTGCTGACGGGAGTTAATTAGCGCACGCAGGACAGCCTGCAAAGGTATGTCCTGAGCCCAGGAAGTGTGGCCCGAGAGGGAGGTGTGTGTCCCCCAGCCTTGTCTCTGGGTCACTCAGGCCTGCCCACGCCGTTGGATTCTAGCCCCCCAGTGGCCAAGAGGCTGGGTGCCGTGTGAGCATCTCTGTGGGGCTCGCCCCACCCCCGCCCAGGCCGTCCAGAGAAAGACCAAGTGGCCCTGAGAGTTCGCACCTCTGGGCTCAGCACCAGCCTCCAGGGTCTCATCCCCAGGGTCCCTGAGGGCAAAGAGGCGTGTTTCAAGGGGCCCAGAAGCCCTGGAAAGGTTTGCAAACTGGACACCATGGATTTGAGGGTAAGAACTTCCACACAGAGACCTTCCCCATTCACCTCTGACAACACCCACCCGGGGACGTGTCACATGTGGACTCTTGGTGGAAAGAGATTTATTATAAGTATTCCGCTCCCTTGGTCACAGAGGCCCAGCAGCCCCAGGCCCTGCAGTCGGCCAGCTGGAGACCCAGGACGACGGAGGGGACGGAGGGGGAGCTCCAGTCTGAGGCCGAGGCTGCCGCCGTCCTGGCTCCAGGACTGTCAGCAGAGAGAACGAATCCGCCCTACTCGGCCCTTCTGTTCCGTTCAGGCCGCGGATGCCTGGGCGAGGCCCACCCGCTGTGGGAGGCCGCCTGCTTTCCTACAACCTTGGCTCCAAATGCTGCTTCATCCAGAACACCCCGTCAGACACACCGGAACACGCTGCCCCGCTGTCCAGGTGCCTGGTCAGGCAGACACAGAGTTAACCCGCACAGGCGGATGGGCAGGGCCTGTTCACAAGGCTTAGGCACATTCACGTATTTCAGCCCTAACGGTCGTTAGGGCCCCATGAGCTCAAAGCCGCAGGGTGGGGAGGGAGGGGCGGCGGCGGCAGCTAACAATCCCGAGTGCCTGCTGCTGCTCTGGCCTCTCCCTGGGCAGGTCTGAGACCATCACGTGGACACACGGACGTGCCCCTTGGGATCCGCGCTTCCCGTCACCGGGGCAGACACGTGAGGCTTCTCCTCCTCCCCCTCCCCCCATCCTCTGGCTCTGGTTCCACGTCTCTTTGCAGAGGAAGGAAAGAGGAAAACCCCAAATCACCCCCCTGCCCAGACCCCACCTCACAGGACTGGGGAGTAGGGTCCCGGCAGGGCCACCCTGCACCTCCCAGAAGACACTCCTGATGCCACTTCCTCTCTGTCTCTGTCTCTCTATCTCTCTGTCTCTATCTGTCTCTGTCTCTCTGTCTCTGTCTCTCTATCTCTCTGTCTCTATCTGTCTCTGTCTCTCTGTCTCTGTCTCTCTATCTCTCTGTCTCTATCTGTCTCTGTCTCTCTGTCTCTGTCTCTCTATCTCTCTGTCTCTATCTCTGTCTTTGTCTCTCTCTGTCTCTCTCTCCATCTCTCTGCCTCCCTGTCTCTGTCTCTCCTGTAGATTCAGTCACTGAGCTGACAGGGTCAAGGGTGATCATTAAAAGCCCATCATCTCAAAAGAGCCACTTCTGCACCCAAACGGGGGTTTGAAGTTGCACAAGGTCAGTGCATTAAGTCCACAATCAAGGGCGGCTGGAGCTCCCAGACCCCCGCTGCTGTCTCTGCGGTGAAGATGGTCCTGACCCTCCCATCGCAGGGTCCCCTCCAGAGGCCGTTTCCGTTCAGTCGGGCAAACCTCTGCCTGGAAGGTCGTCATAGGGGTTACTCTAAGTGTGTTTTCACCCGCTAAGATCCGCGCTATCGTTCCGAGATGACCGCTGCCACTAGTGTGGAGAGAGCCTGGCGCTCCGCCGGGATTTCCCCATAAAGTGTGATCGTGAAACCCTTGGGAGAATTCAGCTGGGACACCCACCCCCGCGGCAGAGGCGCTGGGTGGCCCAGGAGGAGAGACCCTCTTTGCGCAGCCCCAGGCCGGCCCCTGGGGACAGAGCTGGCTCCCGAGCCTGGGGACTGAGGGAGCAGGGCCCCTGCGGGGCTGTGAGCCCCCTCGGCTGGGACGGCTCCCTCAGGGCCGCGTCTCCCCTTCCACAGCTCTCTGTCCAGACGCCAGCACCCCTCCCTGCGCTGGGCGTGACCAGGGGGCCCAGGGCCTGGGCTCAGAGGGAGCGCCCAGCTCAGTCCATCTGACCCCCCTTGTCAGGGGCAGGACCTTCCTCACGGTGCCCACCAGCATCCCAGCTGCTGCCCAGGCCCCGTCCTCCGTTCCGGGATCTACAGCCTCCCAGGACCACGGGGCATGGCTGGTCCACGTGGGGTGATTTGTGGGGTTAGGCAAACCCTCAGGACCCAGACGGGCATCACTCAGCTGGTGACCCGTGGGGGAATCCGTGCCTGCTGCTGACGGACAGGCCCAGGGGCTGTGGGCAGAAAGGAGAGGGCTCTGCACCTCACCCTGGGCAATGCGCAGGGTCACCTGGATGAGACTGGACAGTCACTGGCCCTGACCCCACCCTTTGGGGCCCTGGGGCCCCGGGTAGGTGGTCTCACTCAGACAGAGGCAGGGACCCCCTGCTGCTGGCTGGGTTCCTGCATGTTTATGCACTCCTCTCTCTGTCCTGGAGGTAGAAACTGGAATCGTTCATTTTTCTAGTCTGTTTTATAACGGACCACAGCCTGTGAAACTTCAGCCAAGGATTGAATATGGTTATCCTCGGTTTCCATGGAAACGCCCTCCCCTAAGGCCCCGGGGGTTCGCAGTTGGGACCAGGTGGGTGATGGTGCGGGTCTGGGACCTGCCTGCTGGGGCCCACGGCTGCCTCTGCACAGCTGCCTCAGCTTGCTCCCCTGTAAATGGGGTACAGACCCTACACCACAGGTGTGGGAGAGCCCAGTGAGTTAATCCTCATGAGGCACCTGGAACAGAGCCGTACACCCGAATCAACGAGTCCATGCGTGTTGACTGTTGGCGACTTGGGCTGGGGCAAGGCAGCTGGTGGGCAGGAAGGAGGGGTGAGGGCACCACATTGGAGGAAGCTGTTAGATGACATAATTATTGATGGGCGTGACCAGCAAGAAAGAGGCTGGGATGGGACCAGCGCAGGGGCTCAGCCCCAGCTTGTCACAGGATGCCTGATGTCTGGATCCACCGTCTGACCCCACAGGCCACGCGCCTGGGAAATGAGCGTCTGGGGAGCGGGTGCAGGAGCTGACTGCACTGGAGGGGCCGGGGAGTGGCCCAGCATCCGCTCCTTCTGTCCGATCCGCTCACAAGCTGTGATCTCTAGTGATTCTGTCTCAGTTGGTCCGACAGCACCAGGCATCCTGGGACCCCAAGGGGCTGTGGCGCTGGTGGAGAGGGTGTTTTATCCATCCGTCCGTGGAGACGAGCGTGCAGGGCTGACAGCCCAGCCAGCACCGGAACATCCTACAGACTCTCCCGGGCTTGGCAGGCGGGAAGAGAGGCCAGCCACCGCCGCTGCCCTCCGGCACAGGGTGCTAGGATGGGGTCCCCCAGCCGGTCCCCGGGCCCTCACCTGGAGCTGGCTAGAACCGCACATCCCAGGCCCACCTGGACCTGCTGAGTCAGACACTCTGGGCGGCCCACAGTCTGTTTCCACCTGCCTCCAGGACGTTCCACACGCAGGAACATGGAGAATCCACTGCGGCAGGGCTGCCCAGGGTCCCTGAGAGCCTGTCCCAGGCTGAGAGCCTCTGTCATCACTCCTTCAGATCCCTCCTTCCAGAGGTTCCACCAGGAAGGTGCATGCCGGCCCTGCACCCGATCGGGGACCAGGGACGAACCTTCACCCCCTAAGTGGCCCCTCCATGCAGAGCCCATCACACCCATTAGCCCACGTGATGTGATGAGTCTTCCCACCCGGTGGACAGTAAGGAGAGAGCCTGCTCCCCACAACATCACCGCCCAGGGCTGGAGACACACACGTGGACCAAGCTCTCTTCCTCAGGGCCTTGGATTCCACTGTGTTTCCTGTACTTTGTGGAGAAATGGCCAGCAGTGTAAGATGCTGGGAAGGCCAGGGTCCGGAGCAGCTGCCCAGGCAGGAATGGCTCCGGGGGTGAGGGAGGCTCTGGGTCAGAAAGCCGAGTGGGGAGGGTCAAGGTACCCCACCCAGCCCGTGAGCTCCAACACACATGGGAAGAACCAGGGTTTGGACACCTTGGATACAAGATGCAGAGAATGAGATCAGGGCATCGTGGAGATAAATTCCTCGTCACGACAAGGAACAGAGAGTTCAGTGGGTCTCAGACCGTCCCTCCTCGAGCCAGGCCCCTCCTTGCCTTTCCTTTGCTCCTGCACTTCATGACCTCGTCTTACCCCTTTCTGCAGGTTTTTCCAAATCTTCGGTCTGTGGCACAGCAAAGGCAGCTGGTGCTGAAAGAATCATACAGAAGCCTCACGGAGCCGTCTCTGTCCCACGTCCACAACACAGGCGTCTCTTTGCACCTCCCCACTCCCAGCCCCAGCTCCACGTTGAAGCAGTCACCCTGAACACCTCTCCTTCCCGCCCATTGATAAGGACAGACATTGCCCTGGCATTTTCCCGTTTTCCTGCGCGTACATAAACGGCAATTGCTTTCATGTTTATTTCAGGGAAAGTCACAGCAAGCCCTTCTGCCATGTTCCAGACCAATAGGCTGGCGTGGGGCTGAATGGTAAAGGCTGCCTTCTCCCTGGAATCGAAAAGCTGAGAACTGCCCATTCTCCCAGGAGCAGCCGGGTCCCCCACACAGCAGCTCTGAGCTACCCGGGCCATGCCAGGCATTCTGCAGCTGGGACCAGTCCTGCATGTGAGGAAGAAAGTGCCTTCGTTTCCCCAGACACACTCCGCACACAGGCGTGGAGCTTGCTGTGGACTGAATGTTTACACCTCTCAGATTCATAATTGACAGCATGATGGTATTAGGAGATGGAACCTTTGGGAGGTGATTAGGATTAGACGAGGTCATGAGGGTGAAGCCCTCTTGAATGGGATTAGTGCCCTTTAGACTCACGAGAGGACTTGCTTCCTCCCTTTGCTCTCGTCCCTGTGAGATTACAAGGAGAAGTCGGCTGTCTGCAATGCTGAAGAGGGTCCTCACCAGAACCTGACCGTGCTGGCACCATGATCTCAGACTTCCAGCCTCCAAAACTGTGAGAACTAAAATTCTGTTGTTTATAAGCCACCCAGTCTACAGTACTCTGTTACAGCAGCCTGAACGAACTAAGACAGAAGGCTTATCTATGTTTGCGTCATGATGAGAAATAAACAGAAAAGACACGGAGGCAGGTATTAGGATGTACATTACATCCATGCTTGTAGCAGAGAAAAATATGGAACAGCTGCAATATTCATTAGTTAGGAAACAGGCAGAATCAATCTGTAGTCATTAATCCCAGAGGCACACGTGGAAAAACATGTAGTTGTTTTAAAACATACAGTTGATCTCTATGTATTGCCAGGGATCCCTCTCCAAGGTGCATTGTTAATCGGGGACAAAAACGACCCTGCATGTTGGCAAGCTCACTGGCGTCAGATTGAGGAGGCTGGTGATAGCCTAGCAGGCTGGCCCCAGAGCCCACCGCCAGCCACGAGGCTGTGTCCCGCTGCTGGTGCGCTGGGCTGGGCTGGTCTGGGACTGATGACCTGTCGATTATAAATATTACCTTCAGGCATATAAATGCATGCAAATGCACAGAAAACAATGCCAGATGCCACACACCAAACAGCTCAGAGTAATTACCTCAAAGGATCATCCAGCGAGGGCAGAGAGCAGTGACCACAAGGGACCCTAGGCACATCTGTAATTAACGTTTGGTCTTTCCAAGAGGAAAATGTATTCGTCTATTGCTGTGTGCTCTGCCTCTTGTTACCCGAGGGGCATGTGAGTTATTCAGCCACGCTGGGCCTCCGTTTTCTTGTATATAAAGTGGGGATATTAACAGAACTACAGGCAGGTCATTAGATGACGCTGTGGGTGAAGCCCTAGAAGGAGCTTAGTGAAGTCTCCAAGGTGGTGCAGCGTCCATGGTGCCGCCTTCACGGTGCAGCCTGCGTGGTGTGGGCTGCAGTTTGGGAACAGCCACTTCTGCAGGACCCTCTCTGCCCTGCTTCTTGTCAGAGGCTGCCGGGAGCTACCCCACCTGACTCCTCTGCCCTGCGATCAGAAGCCTCAGGGGTTGTATTTGTTGCAGGGCTGGCGAGTCAGTGAGTCCCTAACTTCACTGTGGGGAGAAGGGACCCATCAGGTAGGTGTGTCCCTCATTGGGCTGTGACGTCCCCGCTCTGGATGGTCCTCCTCTGCTCAGTCAGGTGACCCTGGGGCTGAGCCGGCACATCCCAGATCTGCAGGGTAAGCTGCCCCCTGTGAGGTACTGCCATGAGGGGCCACTGATGAGGGAGCGGACATGCCACATGCTGACTGCTTCCTGCTGCTCTGAGCGTGGCCCTGGCAGTGGCACGTCTCCCAGCAGTGGACATGGTTCCAGCCTCCTGACTCCCCGAGCCCCAGCCCTCCCACAATCAGCCTCGCTGCACCCGCTCCAGGGCACCAGTACCTGCCAGGCCGGCCCCTCCCCAAGGGTCTGGGTCTCCTCTCCCTGGGGTCCTTCCTCCAGCTCCAGCTGGGACCTAGGGGTGGGGGCCACAGAGCAGGAAAACAGTGCCCAGGAAGATGAGGAGAGGGCTGTGTCAGCTCCCTGGGGCGAGCCCTGGAGGGAGGGAGGAGGGAGGGGAAGCCCCACGTGGCTGCTGGGGTCTCAAAGCCATGGGGACTCCACGGTGGAACCACAGAAGGAGATGGGTGCTCAGAATCCTTCGGCAGGAGGGTCAGGCAGCGTCCCCCAGCCTGAGCATGAGTCACCCCTGTGCCCCGAGAGAGGCACAGAAACTCTGGGTGGGCCTCCAGGTCCGAGTCCCGGGCAGAGGGACGAGGGGTGACCCAGGAGAAACCTCCCCAGGCTGATGACCAAGGCCTGCAGGGGGGCTGGCCCGTGCCTGTCTCCCGGTGTAAACACTGCTGCCGTGGCCGACCTCCCAGTGCGCTAGGATGTCACCCAGCCGGCAGCTGGGAAGGGGTGCCCAGTGGCCAGCACACTCATTCCCACAGTCAGTGGACGTGAGTACAGATCACAGCAAACAGCAGTAAAAACCAGGGATCATGCATTGTCAGTAACCATTCCCTTTGCCTTCTTCTACTTAATTGTAAGTTTATACAGCTTAATTTTTATTAATGGCTCTGTTTAACAACTGAATCACAAACTCCCTGAAAACATAACAAATGGCTCCTGCAGGTGTGTGCTCACTGAGTCCAGAGCACGTTTGCCGGCGTCCCTCAGAGAACAGATGTCCCCTCCCCTTCCTGTGTGGACAAATAGCCTTGGCCTCAAGGAGTTGCCTTGCCCCCAACTCCCTGGTGCTCTGTAAACCCAGGAATTCTCCCTAGGGACACAGATCGCCCCAAAGAGGCTGAGATTCAGTACGTGCCCCGTTGGGAGAACGGGGCGCAGATAGAAATTAAATTCATTTGTTAAACTGCAAAGGAACTACTGTTCCTCACACACCTGAGATTGAGCACTGAGAGGCTTACCTGCTAAAAAAAGACTAATAAAGACCTTGATCTTGAAGTCCAAGGTAAAAGACATCTTTGAGGCCATATCTTCAGTGACTTTCAAATTGTTCACATCCACTCAGCTCAGCCTGGGGTCAGGATGCATCACCTGTGTCTCCCAGGTGTGTCCAGAGGCCCCTTCTCTTCTCAGTCAGGAAACCCGGTGGGAGGCCTGGTCCAAGGAATCAGTGTTCTCTGGGGCGGTGTGATTCGCTGCTAAATTCATGCACAGTCCCTGGATTATTTCCTCATCCACATGCTTAGACCAGCAAGGGCAGTGTGCAGTGGGCTCTTTATAAGAAAACACTTTCAAGAATGCTCTGAGAACAGTTCTCCCTTCCCCACAGATGAAGCCAGGGTGAGGGGTGGTTATAGCATCACCCTGATGTGGGAGGGAAATGACCCAAAATGGGCCCACAGGGCTGCAAGAGGACAGCCAGGAGGGTCCCAGGCCCCAGCCCCTGCCTGACTCCCCTGTGTAAAATCAGGAGATGCAGGCAGGAAGCACCCCCCTTTCCACGATCAGCACGCACCACAGGTGTCTGAGGCTTCACAGGGGGCCCCTCGGACCTCAGACTCTTTCTCTGACAAGTCAGCCAGGGCCCTGCCAAAGCGACGGTGCAGACAGGAAAAGGCACCTGCTCTAGAGGACAGCCGCCTCCTGCAGCCCCTTGCCCACTTGCCTCCTCCTACCTCCTTCTGCCCCCTCCTGCCCCCTGCCCGTTCCGGGCACCGTGAGCAGTGCACAACCTGCACCACAGGTCCTCCTAAAGGTACAACGGCACAGTTCTGCCAACGAGAAAAGGGAGCAGCGGTGGGAGGGGAGAAACTTCTCCCTCCCTCTGACATCTTGCCCTGGGGGATTCCTATAAAGGACGCCCTTCTCCCAGCCAGGCCGCCTGGCTGCAGGTGTTCTCAGGCTTTTCTGGGGTCTGAGAAGCGCTGAGCTCCCCAGGGCCCCTCTGCCAGGGCTCATTACTTAAACATGATTCCGCTGGTTCAGTCACATTTCAAATATTTAAGGCAGGCGTTGCAGGCTGGTGGCCTGGGGTGTACTGTAATTGGTCTGCATGAGCCAACTTCGAAAAATCAGGGCATTTAAAGTTAAAATGCCAGTTTCCAACCTCTTAGCTTCTCTTTGAACTCAGAAGGTCAGGCCCCTCGGGGCAGGTGTCCCTCTGGGCAGGGGTCCCCTCTCTGTGGGCGGGAGCTCACAGCCCCCCGGCCTCTACCTCCTGGTCTCCTCATATATCATGGCCTGGATGGCACTGAGGATCAGAGGGAAGGAAGTCTAGGTCCTTCAGGAGTCGCCTGTTCGGAGAAGGCTGCATATTGTCAGGCGGGGCTCAGAAAAGAGAAGGTTCGGTGCTCATGGACCACTGACATTGCAGAGGGAAGGGCAGGTCACATCACATGTGTCTGAAGCTTCAGGGGGCCCCCCTGGCCTCAGACTCTTCGTCTGACAATTCAGCCAGGGCTCTGCTAGCATTTTCTGTGCCTTTGTGCAGACTAGAAAAAGTTACCTGCTCCAGGGGACACCTGGATACCTGTGGAGTAGACGAAGGGCTCCTCCTCAGCCCCTTCCTGCCCCTTCTGGGATCTCTGAGCAGTGTGCAACCTACACCACCAGGCAGGGCTGCCCTGACTCAGGCCTTGGGAAATGGGCTTGAAAGCTTTACGGTTAAAATGTGTTTGCCAAGCACTTCCTTCTAGAAATTCATCCCATGATTGTATGCCAAGATTTATGAGTATAACAATGCTGTTTATAATGGTGGAAATACCGGAGAGAATCTAAATGTTTAAAATAGGGGATGCATTATATAAATTATTGTGCATTATTCTAATAGCATTCTAAGCAGATTAAAATAATGCTGTAATGTGCATAAGGATATCTGAACAAAGACATTCATTATGTTGCTATTTGTAGTAAAGACAGAGATAAATGTCTGTTGATAGAGAATTGCTTAAATAAATTATGGGGCATCTATACAAAAGGACATTCTGAAACCATGAAAAATAATGAGTGTTGTGAATGTACTTATTTGAGGAATTGTATAATATAAAAAAAAGTATATGCACGTGCTGGGGTGTGTGTATATGTGTGTGTGTGTATATGTGTGTGCATGTGTATATGTATATATGTTTATGTATGTATGTGTGTATACGTGTGTAATGTGTGTGCTTATGTATGTGTATACATGTGTTTTGTGTACATTTGTATGTATGTACATGTGTACGTATGTGTGCGTATGTAATGTGTTTGTGGATGTATCCCTGTGTATCTGTGTGTGTGTTTATGTATGTCTGTGCATATGTGTGTGTGCATGTGTACCTGTGTGTATATGTCTATGTGTACATGTGTGCCCTTGTTCATGTTCATACCATCTCTGGAAAGATTCTCAGAAACAGGGTGACAGCAGCTGCTTTTGGTGAGGCCAACAGGAGACTTATGGTCAAAGTAACAAAGAAGAAACTTTTTTTCTCCCCACTGGATCCCACTTTATACTCTACACCTTTTCACCCATGGACGCATTTTATTTGAGAGATAAGAGAAAAAAAAGCTGACAATCGAATATGCAACCATCTTAGGATGGGGGAACAGCGTCTGAGCTGAGGCAGGAAACGCTCAGCTCGGCCCGGGCGCCCCTCCGTGTTCACCTCACCTCCGCGCGGGGAGGAGTTTCAGGGGATCACAGCGCCTCGTCTCCAACTACACACCCTGACACCAACCACATTCTATACTTTAAAGACGCTTTTAATTTTAGAGCAGCTCCAGGTCGACTGAAAACTTGTGGCAATTACACAGAGCCTCTCACTGCCCCTCCCCAGTTTCCCCAATTGCTCACCTCTCACGGGACCGCAGTGCATTTGTCCCCATTAACGAACCAGTACTGATACATTATTACTAACCAAGCCCTTACCTTGCTCACGTTTCCTCGTTTTTCCCTAATGTCCTCTTCTGTCCCAGGAGCCCAACCAGGGACGGAATTGCACAGAGTCAACGTGTCCGCTCGGGTGTATTTCGGCTGGGCCGTTTCTCAGACTCCCGGCTCCTGCCGACTTGGGCGGCTTCCAGGAGCACGGAGACTCCGGGCCCCAGCACAGGGCTTCTACGGCCGTCTATGCCCCCGACACGCGGGGCGGTGAGGGCCTGGGAGGGGCGGCTCTCTGGGTGTCCCAGGAAGCAGGGCCCCTCAGGGCCTGGGGCTCCTGTCACTGGGGGAATGGCAGGAGATCCTGGGGTCAGAGCGAGTCGGGGTGCTTAGTGCACAGACCCAGAGTCAGAGGAACCCGGGACTGGGCCTCCATCGCCCACGTGCCGGGTGGCGGCAGCCGCGTCCCACTGGAGGGGGGTGATGACTGGACCAGTAACAGGCAGAGCAGGCCCAGTGCCCGCGCCCAGTAAGCAGGAATATCTGGGGGGGGTCAGGAGGGAGGGCTTCTGAGAGGCGCAGGACGAGCTCCAGGTCCCACAGCATGGGGTGTGGTTAAAGGCTGTTATGGGATGGATTGCGTCCCCCAAAATTCACATGCTGAAGCCCTAACCCCCGGGACCTCAGGACGTGACTGCGCGGAAACGGGGCCTTTAAATGGATGACTGAGGTAGAACGAGGTCATTAGTGTAGGGCCGAATTCCACAGAACTGGTGTCCTTAGAAGAGCAGGCGATCGGGACACAGACACGCACACGGGTTCGACCATGTGAGGACAAGGGGAGGAGACGGCCGTCTACATACCAAGGAGAGAGGCCTCAGAGGGAACCAGCCCTGCGACACCTTGCTCTTGGACTTCCAGCCTCTGGGACGTGGGACCGTAAATGTCTACTGTTAGAGCTGCCCGCTCTGTGCTGTTTGTTGCGGTCGCCCCAGGACACTGACCCAGGCTCTGATGCTGCGGGGTGCACGCCCAGCCCAGCCCCGCCCCCGTGCCCACACCCAGACCCCTCCTGGGAACGGAGGGGGGAGCGTGGCCCTCACCTGAGAGACCTGGTCACTGCACCAGCAGAGGGTGGCGGTCACAGGGCAGTGGGCACGGCTGGACCAAGGCAGGGCGCCAGCATCCAGGAGGCAGGGGACAGTTAGGCTGGACGGTGGTGGACAGAGTCAAATATAAAATTATGACAGGTTTCAAGATGGCAACCACAGAGCGTTAAACCCCACGCAGGGCCCTTCTGAGTGTGGACTAAGCCTCCGGCCCGGCAGACACATCTGCACTGGGCGTCATGAGAGCGAGAAACACTTTTATTCTGAAGACACTGAAATCGCAGGAGGTGCTCCCACAGCATTACCCTGACTAGTGGAGAACTATGGTCGGTGTTCCCACTTCACAGAGGAGGAAACTGAGGCTTGGGAGCAAGCCTGGGGACTCAGGAGGTAACAGCAAATCTGGGTCCCCAGCCAGGCTGTTGAGCCCTGCTGAGTGCTGCCGGGCACTGAGAGCTCGGTGATTCCAGGTGTTGCTACATCACCCTTGATGTCAGCCTGACCTGGCAGCGGGAGTATCCATGTCCAAAGCCCTCCCCACTCACGGAGAGTGCTGGAATCTGGGGGGAGGGGCACCCTGCTTTCACAGGCAGCACTTTCCAGGCAGGAATGTCTGCCCCATTTCACCTTTCTTTGGAGAAAGACTTAACACATTCTGACACAAATGGACTTTCTCTTTGACTTTGGCATTGATTTTTCTCAGTCTACAGGCTGAGGCTGGGTTCTGGAAGCAGAGATGCAAAGACCAAGGTGGCTTGTTCATCATCACAGTAGAGAAGAGCATGGAGCCCAGGGAAGTGGTGAGTTGTGGACCAGCCAGAACAGCCCCGCCCCCCGCCCCTGCTCACCCCTTACCTCCAGCTCACTCCCATCCAGGAGTCCACACAGAGAAGAGGATGTTCATCAGGAACCTCCGCGCACCCCTGGGGGGCGATTTCGGGGCAGATGGGCAGAGATGCCCTTTCTGTCCCTCTCAGCACTGAAGAGCCATCCTTCATCCGGGGCTCAGGAGCTGCTGCTTCCACTCACCACCTGCACGGCCTTCCTGGGTCTGTCAGAGGCTAGATGAGCCCCGGCAGACTGTCTGCTGCCCATTCGAAGAGCATCCATCCTGCGCACGCCATGGAGAAAAGGCTGAAAGCCCTGCCTATTTCACACCTGAGTGACTGAATCTTTAGTCCATGAGGACTCGGGGGTGGAGCCATGACTCAGGATGCTGGGTTCCTGGTAAAGCCTCCTCTGATCCGCCGCTCAGGGGCCACCTCCCCAGAGCTGTAGACGTGCCCTTATTTCCTGGCAGTGTGCTTGCTGCAATTTTTTGCCCCGGGATTCATGCCAAAGCTGTTTTCCTGCTCATGATTCAGACCGTGCAGAGGCCGAGGGAGAAAGGTCCTGACCAGGCACCATCCAAGGCGGCTTTGCCCCCGTCACTAATGCTGCCTGGGCCTGTGCCCGTGCTCTGAGGGCAGAGGAAAGAAAAGCCGGACTCTCAGTTGGAGCCGGTGGGGAAGAGCCTGGGATTCGGGAGAGGAGGCCCCGTGGTCTCCATGTGCCGGAGGTTCTGGGACCTGCTGGCAGGACACCCGCGTCTGGGGCAGGAGGACGTGAGGAGCACAGGCTGAGAGGTCAGGCAGAGCTGAGCTAGAATGCAGCTCGCAGCCGCGTGCCGTGGGCAATGACGTCACCGCTCGGACTCTCAGTGTGCCCGTCTGTGAAATGGGGACAGTCATCATGTTGACGTCACTGAGTCGTGAGGAGTGGACGGACAGCCCTGCTGAAGCAGCACAGACACAGCACAGCCCTCTGTCATCGACAATTAACATAATTACTGCTATTAATGTTGCGGATGATATGTTTGTTGTTGTATTACCTTGAAGCGCATCTGTGAACTCACCCCGCCTACCCTGTCCTCCGAACCACGTCCCCCAGGGCGCCCAGGACCACAGGGTCGGGCTGGAAGGCCAGGGAAGCGGAGGACGAGGTGGAGGGGTGGTGACCAGGACATGGACAGGACGGCTCTCAGACGAATGTCCTTGGTTCCGAGCTGAGGGTCACAGCTCACCCTGGGTCCCTGTGGGGTGAGGGTAGGGACTCGTGTGGTTCCAGGAGCCCTCGGCTTGCCCTGGAAGGCACGGCTGGTGGGTCTGTGACACTGTCACTCATGCTGTGGGTCCAAGCGTTCTGGCCCTGGATAAGCTCACCTCCCTCTCTCCTGGCAGCCTTTACCCAGCCTCCCCTCCCTAGGACCCCAAGGCAGACCCCAGAGCCCTGCACCTCTGTCTGCCCAGAGGGCGTGGCTGGGCTCGCCTGGGGTCTGTTTCCCTGAGCGCCCGTCACAGGTCAGAGACGAGACAGGGGGGAGGTGCAGCCTCACTCTTCACATCGATCTGTGGTGTCTTTTGATAAAATCCACCTATGAACAGTGTGTGCTCGTGTCAGTGTGTGTGTGTGTGCGCAGACGCATCTGCTACTGTTGCCAGAGTATCCCAATCTGAGCATTTTTGTTGGTCCTACCAGTAACACAGTAATAATAACAACACACAAACACACACTTTGGTAACTTTTACCATCTGTCAGAGCCCCTCATTAGGGGGTCATTAGAAATGAACAGATAGATGATAGATTCACTTAATCATCTCAACAGACTTCATATTTACAGAAGCATCGTTCACAAAAGAATAAGCAAGCAAACAACTGTGTAGAATGGATAAATCAAGTGCAGTACACGTGGATTCTGCCCAGAAAGGAAAGTGCATGAAGGAACTACTTATGGACCCTTTAACACAGACGATGCTCCAAAGGTTAAGCTGAACACAATAAGCAAATCCCAGGGGGTCACGGGCGGGACAATTGCATCCCATAGATGTGCAGCGTGACAACAATCACCTCTGTGTGTGAAGGACGCATGAAGAGGGGGTAAAGCATAAACAAGAGCAAGGGTGAGGGAGACAGGACTGAGGACACTGGTACCCTGGAGGGAAGGGGGAGGGAGGCTGGGAGGGATTCGGGGCTACTGTGGTCCTGATGATTCTCCAGACTTGAATGATCCAGCGTGCGAGCCGCCGGCCACAGGGGCCGTGTAAACATCACCCACACCTTCAGCTCAGGTCGCTCCTTCCTCTTCCCCTGCCCGTGGCCACGGAGGCGGCAGTGATGGCAGACGGGAGGCATGGAGCTCAGGTGCGGTTCCTTCCTGATCCCACCTGTGACCTCGTCTCCTCTCTGTCCTCTCGTGGCGGGTCCTGGATGGACAGGGCCCAGCGTTCAAAGTGGCTTTAGACCTGACCCCCCAGGGCGATTACGTTACTAAATTAACCTAAACTCATTCATCCCACCTGCACTGGTGTGGAGCCCACAGGTGGGGGTTGCTATGGCACCGTCACCATGGTACCCGGGCGTCCAATGACTTACATCTGTTGTGCGTCTGTGGAGGGGAGTGGACAGCGTCAGTGTCAGCGGTGCAGGATGCACGTGGGATGCGGACCTCGGCCTCACCTCTGTCCCCTGACCCCCTTCCTGGGGACATCCAGGGCCCCTCACCTCCTCTCTACTTGCGCCTGGGGCCACAGGGCCAGGTGTGCCCTGCCCGGTCCCTCTCGTCTACTCTCCCCGGACCCTGCCTGTGCCCCCTCCGTGCCCCACAGAGGGCTTCCACGGGGGGAGCAGAGAGCGGAGGAGACCTCCCGTGGCTTCCCCGCCAGCCCTCCTGAGCCTCGCTCACCTGAGGCCCGCCTGGTCCACTCGGTGCCCACAGCACCCGCCTCTGTCCCCCTGCGGCCCCGCCGCCTCCCTCCTGCCGCCGAGTCCTCCCTGGACAGGACGCTGGTGTGGCTCTTCAGCAGGTGGGAGGACGGGGAGGGGCCGCTGGAGGCTGAGGCGAGAAGCCCTGTGGCTTGTTCCCGTCCCAGCTCCCTGTCTGCTTGCCCTTCACCTTCCGCCCGACGTGTCCCGGGCTATCGGCCTCACCTGGGCCGTGTGTGTACACGCGCCGGCCCAGCATCTCCTCGGGAACCGCATCCCCATTCTCAGTCCATTCATTCGAGGGAGGCAGAGCCACCCCTGAGCTCAGCAGGGAGCATGTCAGCCAAGCCTGGTGACTGGAGATATTCCTTTTCTCGGGCCACAGGGATCCCTCCATGGTCCACAGTGAGGCTGGACCATGGTGTCCCCTCCTTTACTGGAGCCCTCAGGAAAGAAGTGCTTTATCTTAACATAAACCATGGGCTGTTTTAGCCATTTCTGCTGGCCTCCCGGCTCTGGGGACGGGATGGGAGGAGGACAGTCTTCTCTGTCTGTCTCCGAGCGTGTATTGAATCCCCCCTGAGGCGTCCCCACTAGCTGGGGTGGCGGGGAGGCTCCACTCCCTCCCTCCCATGCTGCAACGGGGTGGTCTTGGCAATTGGTCCCTTTGATTGGTAGCTGATAATTCACTGAAGTGGAATTCCACGGGGTGCAGGCTCGTTAAGCCTCTAATGAGGAGGGAGGTGTCCCGCCCCGCACCCCCTCCCCTCCCGGCCCCTCATCAGCCCCATCAGAGTCTTTGCAGCAGTGTGGCTGCCCTGATCAGCCTCAGACGCCGGCCTCTTGCTCAAACAGGAGGGGCCCTGGAGGGGCTGGAGAGGCTGCTGGGATTTTGGCATCAGTATTCACCAGGGGTATCAGGGTGCTGGCCTGTAGTTGTCTTATGCTATCTCTGTCTGATTTTGAGAGTTTGAGAAGGATTGGTATTAAATTCTTAGATGTTTGGTAGAATTCGCCAGTGAAGCCAGCTGGTGCTGGGCTTTTCTTTGTTGGGAGGTTGGGGTAATGATTCACACTCCTTATTTGTTGTGGGTCTGTTCTGATTTTCTCTTTCTTCATGATTCAGTCTTGGTATGTTGTATGTTTCTAGGAATTTATCCATTTCTTCTCAGTTGTCAAATTTTCGGGTGTAATTGTCCAAGGAGGTCTCTTATTATCATGTGTATATCCGTGGCATCAGTTCTAATGTCTCCTGTTTCATTTCTGATTTTTGAGTCTTTTCTCTTTTTTCTTCTAGCTAAGGGTTTGTCAGTTTTCTTGATCCTTAAAACAACTTTAGTTTCATTGATTTCTTTCTATTCTCTATTTTATTTATTTCTGGACGAATCTTTAATATTTCCTTCCTTCTGCTAACTTTGGGTTTAGTTTGCTCTTCTTTTTCAAGTTCCTTGAGGTGTAACGTTAGGTTGTTCATTTGAGAGCTTTCTTCTTAAATTTAGGCATTTACTGCTTTCACCTTCCCTCTTAGCACTGCTTTTGTTGGATCTCGTAAGTTTTGGTATGAGGTGCTCCATTTTCATTTGTCCCAACATATTTTCTAATTTCCCTTGTGATTTCTTCTTTACCCACGGATTGTTCAAGAGACTGTGGTTCAATTTCCATGTATTTGTGAGTTCCTGGCTTTTCTTCCCTACCAATTTCTAGTTTTATTCCCTTTTGGTCAGGGAAGATATTTGGTCTGATGTCAATCTTCGTAAACTTGATAAGACTTGTTTTGTGGCCTGGCAGGTGGTCTCTGCTGGGGGACGCGTCGTGTGAGCTGCAGGAGGGCGCGTGTCTGCTTTTGTTGGGTGCAGGGTTCTGCGCGTGCCTGCCGTGTGGTGTGAGCCCGTGTGTCCCCAGTGAACTTCGGTCTGGCTGATCCATCCCTTACTGGAAGTGGGCACCGCGTCTCCTGCTGTCACCATGCTACTGTCTACATCTCCCCTCAGTTCTACCGGTGTTTGCTTCCTGTAATTAGGAGCTATGCTGTTGGATGCATGTATATTCACAATTGCTCTGTCTTCCTGAATTGACCCTTTTTTTCATTATATAACATTCTTCTTTGTCCCTTGTGACACTATTTTACTTCAAGTATATTTTGTTGGATTAGATATAAGCAGAGCCCCCCGTGCTCCCTTCTGGTCACTAGTTGCTGGAGGATCTGTTTCCATCCTTTCACTTTCAGCCCGTGTCCATCCTTGTGTCTTAAGGGAGGGTCTCGTGGGCAGCATATAGTGGGATCTTGTTTCTTTATCCATCAGCCAATTGATGTGTTTTGACTGGGGAGGTTAATCCATTTACATTTATAGTAATTACTGATGGAGAAGGGCTTTCTATTGCCTTTACACGGTTTTCTGTAGTCTTTCATTACTTTCCTCTCTTGCTGCCTTCCTTTGTGTGTTGCTTTTTAATGTAGTGACATGTTTGATTTCTTTATCATTTTCTTTGCTGCATCCTCCGTAGGTATTTTCTGTGTGGTTACCGAGGGGATTTAAAAACACCTTATTAGACATAACCATCTATTTTAAACTGATAACAACTTACTTTCAGCCACCTACAAAATTCCTACTTCTTTAGACCCCCTCCTACTTTGTGTTATCAGTGTCACCGGGACATCTCTGTACGTTTTGCGTCCACTCGCACAGCTGTCATCGTCTGGTAAAGGCCGTGGACCGGGTGTTGTTGTGAAGCTGACATCTCCGTGGGGAGCCAGGTCAGGGCCTTCCTCCTCCGTCCCCCTGCCCCCTTGTCTGGAGGCTCTAACGCTCAGCCAGGATCCCCTCGTGGGACGGCCTCTGAACACTCTGGACCTCCATCCTGCTGCCTGAGCAGCCCCATGAGAAAGTGTGCAGAAAAGGGCTCACCTGGTATGTGAACCACGATTCTCAGCAAGGCCGCTGGCAAGGTTGTCCCCGGGCAAGGGTCTGGGAACGGGGCTGCAGACAGTCCCCACGCTGTCGGGAGCTTTCCCTCGGCGCTAAGAGGGCTCCGCCCGCCCCCCTTCTCCTAAACCACTCACGCAGACCACATGGCCGAGGCTGGGCGCCCGCTTCCCTCCCTGGCCTGGGATGTGGGGACATGCAGGCAGGGTGGCTACTGGGGCAGCCCCCAGTGCAGCTCTGGGCACCGGGTCTGACGAGCTTCCCCGGCGACACCGTGTCACCGGTGCCGTCACGACCTGCTGGGCACGTAACATCATCACCCTGCGTGGTTCCACGGAGAGGACTCTGGACGCCCGTGCCGCACGCTCTGGACCTCACGGGAGACCCAGACCCCGGTCCGCTCACCGCCTGGCCCCCCAGCCCCGCCGTGGCGGCAGCTGCCTCGGTGGCCAGACTCAGGGCGCCCCCCACCCCGCGCTCCGCTGCCCCCGCCTTTACGAGCAGCGCCCTCATTGCGCTTCTGTGTCCCAGCCCCGCCGTGGCCCCCCCTCCCCCGCTGACCCCCCCGCGGCCAGTCAGGAGCTGCCATTTCTCTGCCAGAAAAGTGTCCCCCTCGGAGCCCGGCACCCAGGGGACGGGGCGGGGCGGGCCCGGCTGGGCCGTGTGTGCGTTTCGCTCGAGTCCGCCTGTCCGTCCGTCACGTCTGAGGAGCAGACCGCCAGCTCCTCCTGAGTTTCTGCTGTCGCTTCCCGTCACGCACACAGAACGTCCACGGGACGCCTTTCCTCCAGCTCAGGGAGCGGGACCGATGCTCAGGCGGGAGCCCACGCAGGCCGGGGGGTGGGGCCAGGGCCCCGCAGACGGACAGACAGACAGACAGGCAGACAGAAGCCCCGTGGGAGCCCCGACTCTGCGTCCTACCGGCCGCGTGGCCCAGCTGCCCAGCCCCCTGTCGGGAGCCCTGTTTGCTCACCCGGGGCTGGGGGGGCGCTGGTGACTCCTGGTTAGTGAGCGCCGGCCACGCCCACCGTCCCTGGGGGCAGCCCCCCCCCTCCTCTCAGGCGTGTGGACCAGGGCGGTGGGCACCGCACCCCCACGCCTGCTGCCAGGCTCCAGGGCGGCCCCTGGGCCCAGGTCACGGAGAGGGGCTCGGGGTGGGGACGCCATCCAGGTCGGGCACGTGAGGTGGGATCCCGCGGTCTGGGACGGTCGGAAGCGGGTCAGCAGAGACCACGTGAGTCCTGAGCTGGGAGCGGGCGTTGCGCTCCAGGAGGGGGGGCTCCCTGCAGGAGGACACACAGGAGACAGAGGGAGAGCGTCTGACGCAGGAGAGGCCAGTTGACGGCATCCCTCGAACCCCCGGGTCCTGCCGACTGGATGCTGGTCCCCAGCTGCTCCTGCAGTGGTCTCGTGACCGGCGCTCCCGGGGCTACGGTCCGTCTGGCTGTGATTTCCTGTCGCTCCCGACTGCCTGAGCCTGAGCGCCGAGGACTGCAGGGCTGGCATCCGCCCCCGTGTGTGCAGAGCCCTGAGGGGAAACCCGGGAGGACGTGACCGAGCCCTGAGCTCGCTGACCCTTTGCTGGCAGGAGCGGAAGTGGGAGGTTTTATCAGCTTTATCATCTTTAAAACAAGGAGGATAAACCGCTGCTTCTTCTGAGGCTTACAGAGTCAGCGGTCACGGGGTGGAGCTTAAGTTATCAGAATCCGCTCCCGAGAGATGGAATCAGCCTCCCTCCATCCAATTAGGAAATGATCTCCCGCCTCAGACATCACCGCTCCCAGCTCGCCTTCACTGCTCGGAAATTTAATATTCAACGCAAACATTTAATTCTACTTTCGTCAAAGCTGGAATTTTCATTAGTGGCTCCTCGGCACCTGTGCAGTTGTCCAAACATTTATGTGATAACCTAACTTGGCTCTTTTTCTTGGGCTTCACTTAGCAGCGTAATTGTGCCCCTGGCAGCTGTGCCCAGACGCAACTTCTACAAACAGAGGAATCAACCCCAAACCTGCTCTGAGCGTCTCCCCTGGACCAAGCCTGAGACCCCTGAGGCTGGTCGGGGCAGCACAAAACTCGGTGACCTCTGTCCATGGGCTCTGCTGGTGACACCGGAGGTGAAGAGGGGAAGGAAGGAAGGAGAACTCATTCCTTCCTTCCTTTCTTCCTTCATTCATTCCTTCATTCAACACATATTTGTTGAACCTTTACTTTGTGTTACACAGTTTTACATACTGGAAACACAATCTTGAATAAAACAGACCAAAGTCCCAGCCTTCTTGGAGAATATATTCAAAGGACATTTATTAGATAAAATATACAATGTTGGCTGGTGATTGAAACTCTGGGGCAGGAATGAAGGAGCAGGGGGTGCAGAGGAAGAGGAGGGAGGGCTGCCAGGTGCGGTTGTCCAGGTTGTGCACTGCCCGAGTCTAGCAGCACAGCTCATATCACAGTCACCCTGGGGTTATACAGACACTGGGATGGTTTCCCAGCAGATGGCAGTAAAGAGTCTGAGGAAGGGTCCATTTCTAATTTACCCAAAGCCATCTCCTGGGCTCACAGCCATGCCAAGGAGACACAGAGTGTGGGACCCTCACTTCCCAGGAGCTCAGCCCCTCACAGCCAGCTCCTAACCACAGCACCACACCTCTAGGCCCACACACTGATGTAGGACAAGGCCATGAACTCAAATGTCCTCAGGGCGCAGACTGGAATGTGAGGAGTGCAGGTGCCCGGAGGTGAGTCATAGAGACGGGTGGGGACTGTGGAGAACAGGAGAGGGTTCGCCTCTCCTAAGGACAGGGCCTCTCGTTCCACAGACAAACCTGCACCAGCCATGCTCACCTGCCCAGGGTCTACTCCAGCCCTGCGCCCCGAGTGCACCCCTGGCAGAGGTGGGATGGCTCAGAGGTGCAGGAGCCGCTGAGCCTGCACAGCTGCTCTGGAGGGAGGGGGCCCTGGGTTCAACATGTCCTGCTGAGAACAGTGATGGCTTAGGGCTGGTTCCAGGCACACGGGGAGTGTTCACGCCAGAGCTCCGGGATGGTGACCACGGTGCGGTAGGAATGGTTTTCATGAGTCCAGGTGGATGGGTGCAGCTCTGTGTCTCAGAAATCCTGTTCCCACCTGCAGCTCCGTGTGCGATGCTCAGATACTGGCTGGGCTAAAACACGTGCTCAGAGCTGGGGATGGAGGACGGAGAGACAGGAACCGTGATGGGGGAACTGACCTTCCACTTGCTCTCGCAGGAGCTGTCTTGAAGATGCAATTTACAGAAGGACAAGTGACTGCAAAGCCTGATTTGAGGCTTTTCCTAAAGGTAAATTGAGTTCGATACACTTTGAAAATTAATATCCCTGCTCTGTTTGCAATATGCTGTAAATGTCAATCGAAACAGTCTTTCCGGATCTACCACATGAATCTATCACCTTGGACTCTCCTCTTCTGCTTGCCCTCGTGACCGAGTTGGACGTTGTACCCAGCCATCCTCTCCACACCCCACCGTCACCTTGAACGAGGCCCACGTTCATTCACTCAACAAACACTTGTTGCAGCACCTGCTATGTGCCAGGCACTGTTCTGTGCTGGGGCTCCCACCCCAGGACAGGTAGAGGAACAACATACAGGTAAACACATTAAAAAATGAGATTAAATCCACAGTGTTAAGGGCTATGAAGAAACAGACAGATGACAATGCTCCAGGGGTATGCGAGGGGCAGGGAGAGGGTCTCTATCCTGGCCGGCTTGGCGGCTCCTCTGAGGGAGACCTGCACAGTGCTGGCCACAGGCAGGAAGGGCGCTCCAGGCAGATGGAAGAGCACGTGCAAAGGGCCTGAGGCAGGGGACCCAGGGTCTCAGGGACAGGAGGCCAGTGTGGCTGGGAGGGGTGAGAGGAGGAAGACTTGGGGGTGGGGAGGTGGCGTGTCTTGACTCAGAGTCACCGGGAGGACTTTGGATTTTATTCTCAGTGCATCGGGAGCTACGGATTCATTTGTTAAGACTTCAGCGCTGCTGTCGGGGCAATAGATGGGGAGGAGCAGGAAATATCTCTTTTCTCCACTTGTTTTACCTACTTAACACGTCATTAAAATTCCTCCAGGGCAAGCGATGCAGAATGAGCTGATGATATTTAATGGACACGTAGCAGGTCACTCTGAGAGCAGTGTAAACACTTTAACGCTCACCCCGTCCGCACCACGTGGTGCACGAGCAGCTTGTGACAGTGACCTTGTAAATTCTCAGGCAGAGACCGCAGGGGTCTCCTCTGCAGCCTCTCTGGTGTGGGTGGGCCTCATCCAATCAGGCGACGGCCCGAATAGAACATAAGACTGACCTTTCCGAGGTCAAGGGGGAATTCTGCAGCAGGCGGCCTTCAGACTGGGACTGTACTGTCTGCTCTCCTGGGTCTGCAGCCAGCCGGCCCACCCTGCAGATTTGGGATGCACAGCCCTCCTGGTTTACCTGAGCCAATTCCTCATGATAAGCCTTTCTATAGCTACACGTCCTCTTGGTTCTGCTGCTCTGGACCCTGACAAACGCAGGCTCTGAGCGTGTGCCTTTGGGCTGGCTCTTAGGTTGCCTCCAGAAGTGACGTGGGGACCCTGTGAAGGTGTGGTGACGCCTGGCACGGATGGAGGGGGGAGGACTCACACAGGGGAGATGGGCGGCCCCCCCTTCCTGATTCTCTGGAACGTGGCACCTCTCTGTCCCTTGTCAGCAGTGCCATTTTTACCTGCTGATTCTCCTCTGGCTTCTCCATGATCAACAAACTTGTCTATGAATTCTGGAACTCCAGGGACCCTCTTAAATTCAATCCGTCCCAGCACCAGGGCCATCATGGCACTCGACACTGAGAGTCCCACGCGGTCCCACAGGTGAAGGCCTTGGGCGTCTGCAGGGACCGGGAGGGAGTCTCTCCTGCTTGGAGGAGGCTGTGATTTTGTGTCACAGCTGTGAGAGCAGAGAACGTTTCTGAAGCTGGCAATTCTTAGACAAAAATTCCTTTCCAGAAATTTATGAGCCCGAGCAACACGATTGTTCTTGTGGCACGGAATCAAGGGAGGCCTGCATTTTTCCAGTTTGTTTTCAACCCGTTGGGCACCATGTGCATGATTCCTCAGCTTGTCACGTGTTTTAATTCATGAATTTGTCTTTAAAGTGTGCGATTGGCGGGAGCTTGGGAGGCTGCCCCCTCCTGGGAGTAACTTCGGGCGACGATTCCAATTCGTCCTTGAGCATCCACGCTGGGGACAGGGACGGACCCCAGCACGGATGCCCCCAGCTTCTCTGCTCACCTGTGTCCACAGCCCTGGGCTCAGCGCTGCCCTGGCTCAAAGGGCCCTCGGGGAGAGGGGTGTCCTTGGCAGGGGGAGGGGCAGCGGGTCAGGCGCCGCCGAGGGCCTCCCCGAACCTCCTGCAGGAAGTCCCTGTTGTCCTGGGGCCGCACGGAGGCCTCGGCACGAGGAGTGGGGACTGGAGGGGCCCCCAAGCTGTCCCCCAGCCCCGTGTCCCGAGACCCCCCAGTCACCCCGTCCTCAGCCCCTCGGCCCTCCTGGGGGTCACACCTGCCCCGAGCAGCAGAGCTTCTCCCCAGCAACCTGGACGGTTCCGCCCTGTCCACGGAGCCAGCAGAGCGGGCCTTGGAGAAGTGGGGTCTCCAGGGACACAGTTCAGGCGTGGACTGACTGTCCGCCTCAGAGAGCCGGGGGACAGGGCACAAACCCTCCCCAGGGGCTCTCGGGTGGGAGCCGAGGGCATGATTTGGGGGCCCAGCACAAGATCAAATTCAGAGCCCCTTGTTCCAAAATCAGGAAAAAGCTCTGTTGAATGGCACTAAAATACAAACCCTTTCTTTCTTCTGTGGTCTGTCTACACTTGCCATGGGCTTTTTAATGTACTATTTAATGTTTTATGTAAATAAAATTAAAGTCTTCAGTCGTTAGCATAAATTTTACCACTCGTTTTTATATTTACAACAATAGTTTAAATGCAAATCTGAACTCATATTTATATGAGGAATCTATATAATAAATTATATAAATAGGTTATTTATATAATAACTCATACAGGAAATCACGAGACTAGCGCAGGTCATATCTGAGGCTCTCCTGGAGGCTGCCTTCAGGGGGCCGGCCCAGGAAAGGTGGAAGGGGGGTCCCCCAGCCATGGAACCAGGAGGTGCAGGGGCACAGGGACCCCCGTGGGGCGAGGGGGACACGCACGCTGGCTCGGATGGCCCCCGGGGCCCCTGGTCCTTACCCCGCCCTCCCCAGCGCCCAGAGGGAGCCCCGCTCACAGCTGTCAGTCAGGTTCCCTCCCGAGCCGGTGGGGAGTAAAGCCCCTCACAGCCCAGGACAAAGGCTCTGCCCTCACCCTTCATCACGGGCTTCCGAGAGATGCATTGTTCATCCCACAGACACAGGGCCCTGGGCAGGGGGGGGAAAGGCCGCTGCTCCGTCAGGTCCTTAGGGGCGACCTGAACGCTGAGACCCCCCAAGATCCACATGCGTCCAGCGGCTGCTCCCCCAGACCCGGACCCCGACGGCAGGGGGATCAGTGGAGGGCAGCCCCGAGCAGGGGGGTCACGGCCCAGCAAACAGCTCGGGTCTGCGGGGCTCCCCCTAATTGCCAGAGCTCTGACCTTCTCAGAGCCTGTGTGCCCTGTGGGTTCTTCAAAGGCTTCCCCAAGCCCCACCTGCCGGCCTTTCATCCACGCTGGGAAAGCCCCCTATGACCCCCAGCAGGGATGGACGCCTGCCGGCCTCTGGGCAAAGATCAGCCTGGTTACAACTGCCCCCAGCTGGACTCCGTCTCCTGGGGAAATGTGCCAGATCAGAAACTGCCCGGAAAAGTGTTTTATTTAGACTTTTCTCCTGATGGCCCTCTGGTGCTACAAAGCCTTGCCCTGAATTCAATTTAGTTGAGAAAAGTCCGCTGATTGCTGGAGAGAGCAGAGTGGAGATTTAGGTGAGAAAACTCATTTCAGAGAGCCTTGTGATTAACTGTAGAGCTCTGAGTGAGACCACCGACCACCACACTCGAGGGAAAAGACAAAGGGCAGACGGGAGAACCATGTTTGCTGTGCTTAATAGACAAAGGTTTGGTGCACGAAACATCAAAGGGGCTTCCGCAAATCAATAACAAGCAGAGAAATCCTGACAGAAAAGCCAGACGTTAGGAGTAGACATTCACAGAAAAGGATGCGAGAGTCCAATTAAACACGAGGCAAGGTGTCCCGTCCCACTAATCAGCCAGGCCTTGAATGCAGCAGGTCTGTGACGTTTCTGCCTTCCCAATCCAGGCTAATGTGCTTTGGAGTGCGGACACCAGCCCGGGGACGCCAGCCCCACCTCTTTGCGGGGGCAGAGCCGATGCCTCCCCTGGAAACTCCCCAGGAGGTGGGCACATCAGCCTCCTTCACAAAGTGACCCAGCGCCTGCCCGCGGGTGTCCATTCCTGACTCCCCTCAGCCAAGCACAGTGGGAGCCACTGATCTTGGTGCTACTGCAGGAAACAGGGTCTGCTATGTTAATGAGCCTTCCAGGATACCAGGCACCGTGGGGCCCTTGGTACAGGGTTGGGGCACCGGCCTGTGTCCCCTGCTTGCCTGGGGGACATTCGTGCCTTCTGTAGAGGACTCCTGCTGAGGACAAGCTGGGAAGGGAGGTTTTCTAAAGGGGAGCTCGATTCCTGCCTTCTAACCAGGGGCCCAGGACAGGAGGGGAAAAGTCCACTTCACCAAGAACATGAGATATTAATAATAACGATATTTGTAACAGTAGGCACAGGGCCTGCTCCAAGCCCTGCCATTACCTCATCACCTTTCCTCCTCTTCCTGGAAATAAGACACCATCTTCACCATCATCATCACCATCATCACCCCTATTTCACAGCTGAGGAAGCCCAGCCACAGGAAGCTAAGTGATCACCACATGATAAAGAGATTAAATTTCTCCAAAGCTCACAAGATCCCCTTTTCCCTTGGGTCCTCCTGGGCCCAGATCAGAAGCTGACCCAAGCAGACTGGGCCTCATTCAGCCAGTGGATGGGAAAAATGGGAGGGGAGGGCTCTCCTCCGTCCTCTCAGGGCACGACCCGCAAGTTGCTCCCATCGTCACCTCCTCCGTCCTCTCAGGGCGCGACCCGCAAGTTGCTCCCATCGTCACCTCCTCCGTCCTCTCAGGGCATGACCCGCAGGTTGCTCCCATCACCTCTGCTCACAATGCATTGGGCAGAACTCAGATCCATTGGTCAGATGATCCCTGATTCTGCAAAGGTGGCTGGGAAACGCAGTGTTTGCCCTGGGCAGCTGTGCGCCCTGAGAATGCTCGGGGCTCTGATCCACTGAAGGGGCAGATACGGAGGGAAGAGCCTGGGAATCTGCATTTATTCTCCCCCAGACCGCGTCCCCAGGATGCCTGGAGCCTGTGTTTGCTTTCCCAGCATTGATCCGATGCATGTAATGGAAGCACAGGGCCCGCTTAGCAGAGGGCTAGTTTCTCCTGTCGACATCAGACATTCTCAGTGCATCGCCAATCCTGCTCATTAAAATTTCACCTGCGTGCACAGAGGGAAACCTAAAAATACTCACCAGTCTCTCGCTGTATCAAACTTCAGAGGGGAAGGTGTGTGAGGCCCAGGACTGGCATGAGGAGACCCTGAGACTCCAAACAAGGGGAGGGGACCCCTGCGGCCTCCTGGGCGGGGAGGCTTGTCTTCAACGTGCAGAAGGTGTGGGAGGGAAGGGGCCACGGTGGACCGGGCTGCAGCGCCCGGTGGGCAGGACACACGCCCGTCAGGGACCCTGAGCCGCGTCTCCAAGGCCTCCAGCCCGTGCCCCTCCGCTCACACCTGAGGTCCAGCGTCAGCTAATGCCCGTGAAAGATGAGAGAGTCCCACAGACCTAACTGCACAGGAATCAGCGTGGCGCAAACACTGACAGGTCAGGGTGCTGCCCCCTGGGCTGCTCTGGCCGAGCCGGGGAAGGATGGGCGCTGCTGCCCTGAGGGTCACCGTCCGCCCTGCGGTGACCGCCTTGTAGGACTTACAGACCCCCTGACCCAGCCTCACTGCATCACAGTGTGGGGGGGGGGCAGCTGCACACCCCTCCTCCCAACCACACTCTTCTACGCGCCGTTTTACGGCAAAGGGGTCAGCCCGGAACCCCCTCCCCCAGGCTTCCAAAGTCCAAGAACTGAAGCACCAGATTCCTCTGCATTGAACCAAGTCTCCACTGCAGGACGTTTAGTTTTTTCCTCCGAGCTCTCACTCCTTCAGGGAACATCGTGGTGCATGTTCTCTTTCTCGTCTCCTTTGCGCTCGAGTGGGCGTTTCTCCAGGTAGATCTGGGAAGCGGAGAAGCCAGGGCCTGTGCGGTCTTTGTGCCAATGGATGCGCCCAGATCCCTCTCCGCAGAAGGCCCTTCAAAGTACATTCTCACCAACAGCACGTAGGAATCCTGTTTCCACACATCTCTGCTGATACCCGCTATTATCAGTCGCGCTCATGTTTGCCAATCAAATAGGTGAGAAAGGGTGTCCTGTTTTAACAAGTTTTCCCCTCATTCCTACCGAATTGAGCATTTTCCACGTTTGTTGGCATTTGTAATTTCTCCCCCATGAGTCGTGTGTTTATAGCCTTTGCTTGAATTTCCACCGTTGTTTATCTTTTTCGTATTACTATATGGAGGTGATGACATATTCTATCTGTGAATCCCTTACTATGTATGGTGTGAATGTTTTCTCCAAGTCTGTGGGTAATTCTTAACCGTATCGTGAGTCGTATAGGAATTTAAAATTTTGAGGTAGTCAAGCTTATGTGTTCTTTATTTTAGCCTTTTGCATTTTCTGTGTCTTGTTTGAGGTCTTTTGTCTCTCCAGGTTACATTTTCTTATATTTTTGTCCAATGTTTTTACAGTTTTGTTTTACATTGATGTCTGAAATCCACCTGAAATTACTTTGGGAAATGATGTGTGGTTGAAGATTAATTTTATTTTTCTTCCCCAACAGTAGACAAGTGTCTCCACACCATTTAGTGCCATCAATCCCTGTGGATTTGAAATGCGTCCTTTCCTGTGTATTAATTTCACATACTCTGAAGTCTCTGTTTCTGGACTTTTCATTACGTTCGACTGATCTATTTGCTCACGTCAGCTGCCCTCCCCCTGTTTTATACACATCTGTTATGTGCCCAACATGGGGAGGGAATCACCACTCCCCCTCCTCCTCCTTTTCTTCTTCCTTTCTTATCTTTTCTGGTCTTGCCCTTTCTCGTCAAGATGAATTTTAGATTCCATTTGTCAATATCTCTACAAATCTATGTTGAGCTTTTTACTGTTGTCGCACTGAACGTGTGGAGTAACATGGGAGAAAGTCAGCCACTCACTGTTGAGGCTTCCTGTTTAGGAAGGTAGCAAATCTCTGCTCCCTCTGTCAGGGCATTGCAATGTCTGGCAAGGATGTCGTACTGTCATCTTTGTAAGGATCTCACACGTTAATTAGGCTCACTCGCGTATGTTAAAGTCTTGCTGCCATTGTAAATGGAAAATTACTTTTCAATTGAATCTTCTAAGCATTTACTGCTGACAATTAGGACAATTTTGATTTTTTATTAAAAATTTTTCTTTTGATTTGAATTTGTCTTTTTGATCTGTGATGTTGGTTTTTGGGTTTCTACTTAGACAGTTATATATTCTGCAAATATGAATGACTGCATCTCTTCCTTTGCAGTATTTGTACCACTTTTTTCATGTCCTGTACATTACCTGGATCCTCCATGAAAAGTTGTCCATGTCAATGACATCAGGCACCTTTCACGTGTTTCCTGACTTCAGTGGGAAAGCATTGATATTTCACCGTGAAACATGACAGTAAGTGGGTTTCTCTCAGTTCTTTGAACTTTGCATATTTACAATGTCCTCTATGGTACTCCTGCTTAGTGCCCCAAAATGTTTTAAAAACCATACACCTGGGACTTCCCTGACTGTCCAGTGGTTACGACGTCGCCTTCCAATGCTGGTGGTTTGGGTTTGATCCGTGGTCAGGGAGCTAAGATCCCACATGCCTCGGAGCCAAAAAAACCAAAACATAAAACAGAAACAATTTTGTAACAAATTCAATAAAGACTTTAAAAAACAATGGTCCACATAAAAAAAAAATCTTTGGGCTTCCCTGGTGGCGCAGTGGTTGAGAATCTGCCTGCCAATGCAGGGGACACGGGTTCGAGCCCTGGTCTGGGAGGATCCCACATGCCGCAGAGCGACTGGGCCCATGAGCCACAATTACTGAGCCTGCGCGTCTGGAGCCTGTGCTCCGCAACGAGAGAGGCTGCGATAGTGAGAGGCCCGCGCACCGCGATGAAGAGTGGCCCCCACTTGCCGCAACTGGAGAAAGCCCTCACACAGAAACGAAGACCCAACACAGCCATAAATAAATAAATAAATAAATAAATAAATAAAATATTTTAAAAAATACTTTAAAAAAATCTTTAAGAATAAAATAAAATAAAAATAAAAACCATACACCCACATCCTGGGCAGATGAAAAGGATGTAGGAATAAAACCAGCTGCTGCTCAAGAGTCCCAGCCGGGTTCCTGACCCTGGGCAGGTAAAGGTGGTCTTTTCTCCTGGGGAAATGGGCAGAGAGAGACCCTGCATCACCTTTGGGCTCCCACAACCTCCACGACTCTCAGGCCAGAGCCACGGGGAAGACGAATGGAAATCCACCCAACACGGATCAGCTGCCATCCTCTCCAACGCTGCCCACAACCCCAGAGCTAAGCGTTATGATGTCATTGATTAAAGGAGGTCCCTGAGTCTCACCAGATGTCAGATGGTTTGACAGTGAGGTTTGCAGATGGGACCCACATGTGTCTAGACCATGGTTCTTCCCACCATAGTGAGCAAGGTGAGAAGCATGAATCACTGACAGCATTTCTGTAAAGTAAATGGATATTAGCAATAAAACACAGTAATTAACCCTAAAGAGAGCTCACAGGAATGGCTGGTGCTTTTCACACACCTCAACCCATACAAGAGTGGTCCAGGCCACTGTTCAGCCAAGAGGAAACGTATGTCTTATAAAGATAATGAGTTCCTGTACCTCCCCCCTCCCACCCCCAAGAGGAGATCCCACACCAAACCTGCGGACCAAAACCCTCCACCAGCATGGTGGAGAGAATTAAGACAGAAAGTGTGGCCCCATGATGTTCAATCATAAGTCTACCCCCCTTTCAAGGGACACATTTCTCCCAGTGTTTAAGAGAAACATAAAACATAAAACCAAGAAAAAGTGAGACTTCTAAAAGGGAATTTTCAGGTTTACAAATTCAACTCCTTTATTGCAAATCATCTGCCTGACTCAAGAAAAGCCCACGGTCGCTGGGAGACCTTTCCATGTGGTCATCCTACTCATCTCATACCACCCGCCTCCCCCAGGATGAAAAGGTCACTCGTAGTCATCCCAGGAAATCTTATACCACAGGGGAGTGGGGTGGAGAGTATTGCCAAAGTCTCCATCACTCCATCAATGAGTGGTGCATCATGCATGGATCACCAATAAGGATTTCAATCTGATCCCTACAGGACTGTGGGTACAGGAAAGCAGCAGTACCGGATCCCATTCTCCATGGAAAGGACCCTCAAACAAAACTATAGGTGAAGGAAGATACTCCCAACCTTCATCCCCAGGTCGGAGCCAGGCATGCGCTTCAGAAAGCTCAGGGGAGAAACCATGGCGATAGAGCCAGCCTTCCCCAGGTGGTGTCAACAGCGTCACCAGATATGTCTGGGTCTCACCCTTCTGGGCACAAGGAAGCACTACACATCCTCCCGGTCCCTCGTGGCTGGGCGGGGCCAGTTCCTGGTTCTGGTCAGTGACACGTGCCGCATCCACCTCAAAGCACCTAATGGTCGGTGTGAGACTCTCAGGGATTCTTTACGCCTGGCACAGGAGCTGGCAGCAACCAAGAGAGTGTCTGCTCCGTCTGCAATGATCACTGCCAGCCTGACGACTCAGGTGCACGTGCACCACGAGTGAGGATACAGCTTTGTGCTTTTAAGCTGCTGAGATTTTTGTGTGTGTTATTCTGATTATTATTATTTTTTTAATTTATTTATTTTTGGCTGCATTGGGTCTTCGTTGTTGCGCGCGGGCTTTCTCTAGTTGTGGCGAGCGGGGGCTACTCTTCGTTGCGGTGCGCGGGCTTCTCATTGTGGTGGCTTCTCTTGTTGCGGAGCATGGGCTCTAGGCACGCGGGCTTCAGTAGTTGCAGCATGCAGGCTCAGCAGTTGTGGCTCACAGGCTCTAGAGCACAGGCTCAGTAGTTGTGGCGCACGGGGTTAGTTGCTCCGCGGCATGTGGGATCTTCCTGGACCAGGGCTCAAACCTGTGTCCCCTGCATTGGCAGGCAGATTCCTAACCACCGTGCCACCAGGGAAGCCCTATTCTGATTATTACACCTCTATTTCTTCTCCTCTTGTCTGTGGCCCTAAAATGTAGCATTTCCTTGCACATAGCAGGAGCTCAGTTAATATAGATGGACAGATAATGGAATTGGCGCCAAAGCCCCCCAGAGACTCACTGGCCGCCCTTGCTGGGCTGGAAGGCTGGGAACCAGCCTGAACTTGGAATTTCCTCTTTACTCAGATTAAGTGCACAGGTGTCGGGTCGCCTTTATGGTGTCCTCCTCACGCACGCAAGACCAAGCTTGGGGAGGGGAAGTCAGTCATAACAAGCAGTGTGATGCTGTCTGGAAGGAAGACCTGGATCCTGATAGAAAGCGTCTTCTCGTCCAGCCGGGTTGCCCTTCCCGGACTAGAATGCCGTTTACTTGAGCTCAGTGCTGACCTATTCAGGGTTCTTAATCAACCACGCAGCCACGCCCAGTCCGTGTGTGGGACACGGATGCCTGTGCAGGGGGCTGGGGTGGGGGTGCATGCGGCTGTGTGCCGGGCACCTGCTCCTGGCTGGCGTTTGACCTTGGTGCTTTGTCAACGTGCAGATGCTCAGCTCACATTTGCCCTGGCTCCCTGATGGGCAATAACGGACACAGGGTGCCTTAAGCTTTGCTTCTTTCCAATGGCCTCCCCACAAAGGGCACTGCGGGAGGAAGGGCTGGGGGCCACCCTGAGGACACTTGGTGCCGCTCGGCCCCAGCCGGGGTCCAGGTCCTCAGCCACCTCCCAGCCCTGGCCTGGGGTCCCCCCGCCCAGAGCCGCTGAGCCGGGACCCCCGTGCTCCAGGCCCCTCCTGGGGCGGCACTCCACACTCTGCCCCGTACCGGGACCCTGAGGGGGCTTCCTGATGGCCCGCTGGCTGGGTTCCTCTGGCCTGAGCACCCCAGGCAGCTTCTGCGCCGCCCAGGGAGCTGCACCTGCACCGCCTCCAAGGAGGCCTGAGCCCAGCCTGGGGAGGCCCTCCAGTGGGTCCCGCCTTGGGCACCTTCCCCAGCCACCGAGGGTCCTGGGGGTGTTCTTGTATCTGTACTCAGTCCTCCATCGAGGTTTGGTCTTTCTTTATGTTAAGCTTCCACTGCTTAAATCCCTGTGTGATTTCTGTCTCCTGGTTGGGTGTAGACTAACCCAAGCTGATGCCCAAGTCAGGAGGAGAGGTCACAGGAGTGCTGGGGACAGGCCTACCAGGTGGCAAGGGCACCGGGTAGGAATGAGCTGAGGGGCTGGGAGGTCCCAGGGGCAACATTCTGTACAATATAGCGATTCAAACTTTTAGTAGATTATACTCCACTTAACGTTACCATAAAACACTGGCTAAGAGAAAGCGTGAAAAAAAAATATTGGCTATGTTCCCTGTGTTGTACAATATAGCTGTGTAAAAAATAAAACGTAAAAAAAAATATTGGCTATATTCCCTGTGTTGTACAATATATCCTGGTAGCTTATTTATTTTATATATAGTAGTTTGTACCTCTTAATCCCCTAACCCTATCCTGCCCCTCCCCCTTCCCTCTCTGCTCTGGTAACCACTAGTTTGTTCTCTAGATCTGTGAGTCTGCTTCTGTTTTATTATACTCATTCCTTTGTTTTATTTTTTAGATTCCACATATAAATGATAACATACGGTATTTGTCTTTCTCTGTCTCACTTATTTCACTAAGCAAAATATCTCCAAGTACATCCATGTTATTGCAAATGGCAAAATTTCATTCTTTTTTATGGCTGAGTAGTGTGTATGTGTGTGTGCATCTATATTATCTCACATCTCCTTTATCCATTCATCTGTTGATGGGCACTCAAGTTGCTTCCATATCTTGGCTGTTGTAAATAGTGCTGCAGTGAACATTGGGGTGCATGTATCTTTTTGAATTAGTTTTTCCTTTTCTTTGGATATATACCCAGGAGTGGAATTGCTGGATCACATGGTAGTTTTTTTTTGTTTTTTTTTTTTTGAGGAACTTCTATACTGCTTTTCATAGTAGCTGCACCAACTTACATTACTGAAAAATGCCATTGGCGTTTTGATAGGGTTGCGTTGACTCTGTAGATTGCTTTGGGTAGTGTGTTCATTTTCACAGTATTAATTCTTCCAATCCATGAGCACAGAATATATTTCCATCAGCTGTGTCATCTTCAATTTCTTTCATCAGTGTCTTATAGTTTTCCGAGTACAGATCTTTTACCCCTTAGTTAGATTTATCCCTAGGTACTTTATTCTTTTTGATGGGATTTAAAGTGGGATTGTTTCCTTAATTTCTCTTTCTGATAGTTCATTGTTAGTATATAGATATGCAACAAGTTTCGGTATATTAACTTTGTATCCTGCAACTTTACCAAATTCACTGATGAGTCCTAGTAGTTTTGGGGGGTAGGGTCATGAATTTTATCCCCAGGGCAAGGGGACCACTCAAGGGGATTGCGGAGGGGAAGGGGTGTGGGGTGAGCTGAGTGACCTGTTCAAAGGTCACCAGGCAGCCAGAAGGAGAAGGACGATGAAGCAGGAGAGAATGTTCAGGACACTAGGGGAAGGGGGGTTGGGATCAGGCAGAAGAGGAGAGAGGGCAGAGGTAGACAAATCTGGGGTACATTCTGGGGATGGAGATGACGGGACATGACGTGGGGTTGGATGGAGTGAGGGAGGAAGAGAGAAGAACCAAGGGTGACCCTGAGGTGTGGGCTCCCTGAGAAGGGATCTAGGAGGTTAGTGCCCAGGAAGCCTGGCCCAGAGGAGGGGCTCTGACTAATGAATGAGTGAGTGAATGTGTGAATGAATGAATGAGTGAATAAATGAGTGAGTGGGTAAATGAATAAATGAGTGAGTGAATGAATGAGTGAGTGAGTGCAGAGACCTCAGTGTCCGACACCAGCCCCTACTCAGGCCAGCAGGCCCCAGGGTCTCTCCCTCCCCTCGATTCATCCCTCTGCCCCCCTCCCTGCCCTAACCGCCACCTCCACCCCTGGCACCGGGTAGAATCCAGGGCACCTGGTTTGAAGGTCACCAGATAAAAGGCTGTATTTTCAACCTGCTGCAGCTAAGTGTGACCATATGTGTGGGAATCCCTGTGTGGGAGGCTGTTCAAGACGCTGACTCAGATGGGAAGAACTGCCCTTTTGTTCTTTCCTGCTTCCTCCTCTCTGCTGCCAGAATGTGGATGTGAGGACTGATCTCCAGCAGCCATTTTGGACCATGAGGCATCACACTAAAGATGATGAAACAGAAAGATAAAAGGATTCTGGGTCTTTGGTGATACTCGGGTTCCCACCTGAGAGTAACCCTTGTATCTTCAGGGCACTGTGATTTAAACCCATCTGTTATCTGACATTGAGAGTTTCCCCAGTTGTTACTTTGACCTGCCTTCTGCCAAACTTTCCTTCTCTACTGTGTTGCTGGTCCCATAATAGCACCTTAGGAGGAACCCACCATTTTCCAGTTACTCTGTGTTATTAAAAAATAATAATAAAAATAAATAAATAAATAAATAAAGCTATTTGATTATAAAAACAAAGTCAACCCAGACAGTTTTAAAGCCTCTTATTTACATCTGAATCAAAGCTTTCCCATTTACCTGTTTCAAGACCCATGTGGTTTCAGAGCCCTGAACTGGAGACGGGACATCATCTGCTTTTTCACTCCTCTCAATTCAACACCTGATAACGGGAGGGACCCCACTCCCCTCCAGGGACGCTCCTTGCCCTATTTCCCCAGGGTTTGCTGTCTGTCCATCTGCCTGCCCTCACTGAGGCTGACACACCTGATGGGCGAGGTGCTCTGGTCCCTAAATCACCTTGTTACAGAGGCAGCACAGTGTGGTGGACGTGAGCAGAGGCAGTGGACCACCCAGGTGTGAAGTGTGACTTGCTATGTGCTGTGTGACTTCAGGAAAAGTCATGCACCTCTCTGTGCCTCTTTTCCTTCATCCGTAAAATGGGACTGACAGTGTTCCCAACCCTAAAGCCTTGATGTGGGGACAGAGCTTACTGTCGTGTCTGATCAAATGGACTCACGGGGCGCACGCTCCAGCGACATATCTGTCCTTGTTGTCTGTTGTTTCTTTCCTCAGACAGCAGAAATGGTGTCTGTTTGCCAGAAACCCAACATCTTGGCTCTCTCCTGACACAGCTGCGCTTACAGAATCACATCAGGCACATAAATGCCCACTTCAAAGAGCTAATTTTGGGGCTTTTCATCTTAGGGCAATAAAATTCACATGAAACACGCAGGTTTATAAATTCAACCTCACTTGATTTCCCAGCAGCTACACACTTCCCGGCTCAGCCATTTGCACTGATCAGTTCCAGCATTCGGGTAATGGATACACCAGCCGGGCGGCCAGCCAACCTTGACCGGTGAGGATGCCCCAGGCGGCACAGACGTGGGGGAGACTGCGAGCCTACACTGGCCTGGAGACGAGAGGAAATGAGCCCTTACGTGGATAACTGGGGTACAGAGGACTCCCCCCGAGAGCCTGGAGCACTCAGGCCACGGGGACTGGCTGGAAGTTTCCCTGGTCACCCCGTCCTCCCGCCCCATGCTCCCCGCGCAGGCGCCGGCCAGAGTGTCCCTCACCTGCAGAGGGCGGTAGGGAGCCTCAACACAGAAGGCCTGAGTCCCTGTCCTCTCCCCCAAGGGAACAGAAGGCCCATCTTTCCTCCACAAAAACTAGCACATCCCAGGACTTGACACAGAGAAGGCACTTTCTATTGACTTCAATTTGCATTTCAAATAAACTAAGTCCCTCTGGAAAGACAGTAAGAGTTCATTCATGTTGTGAAATGTCATTTTCACCAATTCCTTGCACGTGAAGGCTAATTACAGCTCTCCAGGGAACGATCCAGTGACTCAGACCCACCACGCCACCAATGGGAGCTCAGGCATCAAATCAAAGGTGAGCTGGGACATAGCCACTCAGCTGGGCCGGGCCCCAGTTGGGACAGCCCTGGGGACGAGGGCTCCTCCTCGGCGACGAGGGGCTGCTCCCCAAACTCAGAGGGCGGGGACCCTGACCTCCGCCGGTGGGTGGCTGGCAGCCTAAGCAGCAGCTGAGTCAGCAAAGTGCGGCCAGGGTTGATGACCACCTTGCTGGGGCCTTCCACCTCTCCTCACAGTGTTCCAGAAACAGACACTAGTTCCCAAACCCAGACAAACAATCCCTCAGCAGCGACTGGCCTTAAAAAGGATGGAGTCTCATCTAACCATTAGGCTTCATTCACTTTTTCACTCGCTCATCCAACAAATACGCATTAATTGGAGATAAGTTTCGTATTATCTATTAAAACTTAAAATGCTTTTATCTGCGAAGGCAACTCAACAGAAAAAGCGTAGTCCTTTCAACACAGCACTTTAGCAAGTGGACATCCCTATGCAAAAAAATGACTTCAACTTATACCTCACACCTCATTCAAAAATTACTTCAAAAGGTACCACAGATCTAAATGTAAAATATAAAGTTATAATTTTTTTAGAAGAAAACATCACAGAAAATTTTGTAACTTTGGGTTAGACAACACAAAAGGAGCAATTCATAAAAGGAATATTGATAAATTTGACTTCATCAAAGTCAAAATTTTTCTCTGCAAAAGACATTATGATGAGAACGATAAGGTCAGCCACAGACTGGCAGAAAATATTTGCAATTCAGATACTTGACAGTGAACTTGTATCTAGAATATCTAAATAACTCCTCAAATTCTGTGATAGCAAAATGAAGAACTCATTTTTTAAAACTAGCAAAAGGTTTACACATTTTGTCAAAGAATGTAAACACATAACAAACAAGCACATGAAAAGATGGTCAGCATAATAGGCTATTAGGAAAATGCAAATAAAGCCACAAAGAGAGTACACACCTACCAGAATGGCTAAAATTTTAAAAATAGAGAAAAAAACCACACAAGGCCAAGTGCTGTTGAAGAAGGGGGGCAGCAGGAGCTCTCTTTGGCAGCAGGTTTGGTGGTTTCTTACACAGTGAAACACACACTTACCAGGAGACCCAGTAATCTTACTCCCAGGCATTTGGTCCAGTAGAGTGAAAACCAATGTTTACACACAAATGCAAATTATATGCAAATTGTATGCAAATGTTCAGGCAGCTTTATTTGTCATTGCAAAAACTGGGAATAACCCAAGTGACCCTCAGTCAGCGAATGGGTAGCAAGCTGTGTGGCGCCCACACAGGGAACACTGCTCACAGTGAGAAGATCCAGCTACTGATCCACCCAACCGTGTGGGAAGAATCTCAGATGACTCTGCTCAGAGAAGGAGCCGGACTCCCAGGGCTCTATCCTGTCTGACTCCATGTAGCTGGAATTCTGGGATTTCAGAGCCCCGTATTAGGGCTGCGAAGAGGGTGTGAGCACCAGGAGGGTCATGAAGGGACTGGGGGCAGCTGATGGGTCTGCCGGTACGAGGGGGCTTACCCAACTCCATGCATTTGCTCAAACTCAGAGAACTGTATGGCAAAGACAGCATGTCAATTAAAAGATAAATTTTAAAATGCATTTACGAGCTTGCCTGGTGGCGCCATGGTTAAGAATCCGCCTGCCAATGCAGGGGACACGTGTTGGAGCCCTGGTCGGGGAAGATCCCACAATCCGCGGAGCAACTCAGCCCGTGCGCCACAGCTACTGAGCCTGCGCTCTAGAGCCCGCGAGCCACAACTACTGAGCCCACGTGCCACAGCTACTGAGTCCGCGTGCCTAGAGCCCGTGCTCCAAAACAAAGAGAAGCCACCACAGTGAGAGGCCCCTGCACCACAACGAAGCCCCCGCTCGCTGCAACTAGAGAAAGCCCGCGCGCAGCAACAAAGACCCAATGCAGACAAAAATAAATTAATTAACTAATTAAAAGAATAAAATAAAAAATGTGTATCTAAAATGCATTTACTCTTCAACGAGGAAGTTTGCTAGGAACACCTCCCAGAAAGGCACCCACATGTGCCTGGACATTTATCACCACAGAGGATTGGAAACCTGGGAAATATCTACCAATAGGGATGGGTTGGATAAGTTCTGGACACCTAGGCCATAGGGTAGACTATTCAGCTGGTAAAAAAGGGGGCTGATCTCTATGTTCTGAGAGGAAACACCTTCTCATGTGTATGGGTGTGTGAAAAAGCGAGATGCAGAAAAGTGTACCTGGTACCCTACCATTTGCATGGAAATGAAAGACAGACAGATCTATGTACTTCCTTGTAAATACGCAGAATTTTCTGGAAGCATGATGAGAAGCTGATAACACTGGTTGTGTCTGGGGAGGGAACTGGAGGAGGGCCCTTTGACCTGCACTCTCTCTTCAAAAAGAAATGGACTTCAAAATTGCCAGCTCCGCGTACAGCGCTGCAGCTTAGGAGAGCTGCCATCCTTTGACAACCACACAGGAAGAAATCTCAGCCCAGGCATCCAAAGAACTCTCCCAGGCCCACAGTGAGGATACGTTCAAGCTCATCTAAGGAGATCTGGCCACTATGGCTCCCGCCTGGCACCTGCAGAGATAGCACCCACTTGTTGCCAAACCTGCCCTCGGTCATGCCTGCCTAGCAACGCGTGCTCCAGAGAAAAGAGGAACCATGACAGGTCAGCAAGAAAACACTGACCAGCTGCCACCAGCGTCCAGGGGCGTGAGCGCAGTGCAGCTGCAGGAAGGCCCAGTGGAGGGAACTCTGTGCCCAGTGAGCACACTGCCCCGTGGACGGTGGGGCACAGGAGCCGGAAGGATGGACCGCCCAGGGAGATTCCATCATGGCGGCTTGGCACCAGAACCAAGGTCCCAAAGGTAGGTCAGTGATCCCCTGACCTCTCAGCAACCTTCATTCATTCACCCATTGCTCCATCCAACAAATGTTTACTCTGCGAGAGCTGGGAAGAAAGCCCTTAGGAGGAGAGAGGAGGCCCTGTCCTCCTGGAGTTGGTGCGATGTAGGGGGGCACGTGGCCACCACGCGCTCTCCTTCTGGCCAATTGAAATCAAATTCTTCGTGAAGAAACTATATTGAAGTAGCAACAGACATCTAACATTTTAAAATTTCCTATGAGCTCAGATCCATATTTTCATTTGTCCCTATTCCTTGCTGGTATTTATACATAGAAATTTTTAATTTGTACACATTTGCAGCATTACCATAAATATACATATTTGTATTCTACGCTTTTCTCTTTTCATTATAACATTTTGCTAAAGTCTCTTTTCTCTTATTCCTGCAACACAAACTCTCTCTTCTTCCAACCATCTACACCCCCTGCCCAGGCCCAGTACCCAGTGGTCCCCATTATCAGCCTGGTGTATAGAGGGTCTTCCGTCATCTGCTTTTACAGTCCTGTCACTTAACCATAAGTTGGGAACATCCCTCCAGGTCAGTGAATTTCCCCGACTCTTTGCAGCAGCTGCATAAAATCCCACAGTGTTTATGGACCAGTGTGTCCTGGATGGTCCTCCCGTAGCTTGTCATCTGCGTTATTACGCCCACTTCTCGGCCGCTGCGAATATCGACACACCTATACGGACTTCCTTACCTGTCTGTGTTTCTCTCTCTGAAATAAAAAGAATTAGTGATCACTGTTGGGATAACCTCCAGGAGCCAGTAGGGCATCTGCCTGCTCTGGGGTTGGGAGGCTCCTCTGGGGGAGTGAAGCTGGTCAGAGCATCCAAGGAGGAGGGGGGGGAGCGGGCGGAGGAGGGGCCCAGACAGAGGGAGCGCAGGTGCCTGGGCCCCAGGCCTGGAGGGCTTGGTGTGGACCAGGGCAGGGAGCAGGTCCTGTATGAGCTTGGGGGAGGAGGAGCGGGGGGAGGATAAGGGGGGGCTCCTGGCACATGATGAGGGTCATGGGCTCTCCCAAGGGCAGGGAGAAGTCTCTGAGAGTCTCACACAAGAGCTGACTCACCCAGAGTGGGGTCTGCCCGGCCCCTCCTCTGTGAGCTGGAGAAGGGGCAGAGGGAAAAGAGTCAGTCTGGAAGCTTCTGCTGGGAAGAGACGATGGTGCATGAAGTAGGTGATGAGTGAGGACAGGAACAGGGGTGTTTGAGCTGTACTGGAGTGCAGGGTCCTCAGGATTGGTGACTGTTTGGTATGGATGGGAGAGAAGTGGCTGCCACGTCCCCAGGGTTTCTGGTGCAGGAATCAGGAGGATGGAAGTGGGGATGTTGGAAAAGGAAAGGACTGGGGGTAAGGCTCCGAGTTCAGTGGGAACATGTGAAGCTGAGTTCCTCCGAGACGTCCAAGGTGGGTCCATGTCAAAAAGGTGGGTACATCTGGAGGAGCGGGTGAGGCCAAGGCCAGCGGCAAAGGTTGAGGTTGTGAGCAGATGGCGCTGTGGCCTCAGGTCTGCCCGGGGAGTTGGCTCTAGGGTTCAGCAGATCAGCATGCAAGGCTCCCATCAAATGTGACTTTCTTATAAACACCAGGTGATTGTTTCAGTAGAAGTATAACCCATGCAGTGTTGGGGACATACACTAAAATTATCTGTGTTTATCTGAAATTCAAGTTTAACTGGGCATCTTTTATTTTACCTGATAACCTACTGGGGAGAAACTGTAAGGTGAGGAGAAAACCCAGGAGAGTGGAACAGTGCTGCCATCCCGGTGGGGGTCGGGGGTCAGGGAGGCTCCCCCCGCAGCACCCCTTCCCTGAGGCCCCGCAGGCTGAGGGTGTGTTCTGTGGGTGCAGTACCTCCTCCCGCCACACGGGGCAGCACCGGCAGTGTTGGGGCGGGCGGGGGCCGGGGCTGTTCTTAGTGAAATAACAGCGCACAGATTGCCCGGTGGACCCTTCTGGATGCCAGACTGCATCTGACATTTAATGTCTCAGCATATTTATTTGTTTTATTTAACAAACTCTCTATATTAAATGGATGGTGTCCTTGGTTAGAGAAGGAAGATGAATCCTGAACGCAGGGCTGCTTGGCCCTGAAGCCTTTCCCTGGCTCCGCCCACGCCGGAGGCACCTCCAGGCTCCTGGGGTCCTGGACACACCAGGCCCTGGGAGGAGCCCTGGGTCAGATGCTGTGCCACTAGAGGATCAAGGGGCATAACCCCCATGTGTAAGAGGACAGGGACGACACCCCCTCTGATGGGATCAGGTGAGAATCTCCCAGAACAGCTCCAGCCCGGGGCGGGGCTCAGGGACTGATTAAGGTCTAAGGAGCCCCAGTCCCAGCCTCTCTGGGAACCGAGGGAGCCCAGAAGCTGGTGTCCCCGCAGGTGACCCTCCCTGGGGACAGAGGTGAAGAGGAGGCCAGGAGCAGGTGGGTCTGTCCCTTCCCAGTGCCCCTTTCTCTGACCACGTGGGGGGCGCAGGCTCCAGGGCTGATCTGCATAATACAGAGCTGGGGAGGGGGTGGAGCTGCCCCAGATGTCTGGAGGGAGGGAGGGTAAGTGAGGGGAGGGAGGGGAGGGAGGGAGGGCTCGGGAGCTGGGTGGGTGTGAGAGAAGCAAGGATGGAGTAACGCCCTCTGTAATGCATGTTCTCTCTGTCGGTGTTTCGAGAGGAATTTCAGTAAATATTTGATCTCATCTTATTTGTGGCTGTGATTCTGGGAAGATGGGGTCCTGAGACAGTGGGTTTGAGGGTTTCCTGGCCGCCTGCACGCAGGCACCAGACTCAGTGCAGGGATGAGCTCCCAGACATGGTCCCCTGCCCAACCGAGATAAGAGGTGGAGGTTCTTGGAAGAGGGGTGGGGACGACCATCAGTGAAGGTCCAGTTACAGTGAAATTCAGTAGGGAAAAACCTGCCCATCCTGAATCCCCTCAGGTGCACTGTCCTGGCGCATTGTCCTAGGGCGCCCCCTAGGTGACAGAAAATTCCTCCATTAAAGATTAAAAATTCATCCAATCCACTTCCATAAAGGGGCATTATCCTTTTTTAAAAAAAGTAATAATTGGGACTTCCCTAGCAGTCCAGCGGTTAAGACTCCGCACTTCCAATGCAGGGGAGCAGGTTCGATCCCTGGTGGGAAACTAAGATCCCACATGCAGTGCAGCCAAAAAAAAAAAAAAAGTAAAAAATAAAAGAGTAATAATTATAAAAATTTTGATATATTAAATACATAAATATATTACATATATGTATTATGTATGTCAGTATTTATCGTATACATTGTATAAAAATATATCTGTTACATATGTATTGTATAAATATATATTTATACATGTTGTAAGTATACACATTATATAAATATTTAACCTATGCTTTTTTGAAGAATTGTCTGCTACTAAAAATGCAATTATAACTCACTCTGGAAGAATGTTTTAACACTTGAAGCTTTTCGACACAAAATTTATTTTACTTAAACTTTAAATATACATATAATAATTTTTGTAGAGAAGTATAATCTAGCAATCAATAACATACTTTCAAGCATCAGAGCACTGCATGGGACAAATGGAATGCAGTGAAATATGTGTTGCAGGAGAAAAAAGAACAACGTAAATTTCCCTTCTAAAACAGATGTAAATAGATGATGTAATTTCCAATGGATCACAGGACACTATGTTCTCCAGTATCTCACTAGATACACTGAGAAGAGTGATGTACCCATTTTATTATAAATGTTAATATTTGTAACATGAGGAATTACCTTTCTGCAACAGTATATTTACACTTTAAATAAAAATAATGGATATTAATGTGCAAGGACATAAAGTCTGTGAGGAGGCAGGTAGTTTTAAAACACAGTGTGAAGGGCACTGGCCTGGACTTTGCCAAGGGAAGCCCCCAGCAAAGGGGGCAGGTCCCCCGCAGGACCTGAATCGCCAGCAGGAGGGGTTTAGGGGAGAGGAGGGGATTGTTCCAGGCAAAGGGAGGGGCTGGTGGGAGCCTGGAGGGGAGGCCGGGCCCCCTGGAAGAAGGACCAGGTCCTGGGGCTGAGACACTGGTGCTTGGGGGAGGGGGGAGACGTGTGGGGAAGGGGCCAGTCCTGCAGGCCAGATGCAGGCTTCTAGGGGCAAAGTCTGACAAGATGAAGGTGCCTGAAACAAACCAATTCCACATCCTGAAATAATGTAAGGAACCAACTAAAATTCTGATTTCCCCCTGGGCTCTGTACCTTTTTGTACCCCAAACGCAAATTCTCTCCCTATTGCTTTCATCCTCCCACTTTGGCTGGAGCTTGTCTTTGGCCTGTCTTTTGGGGAATCTCCCACAGCACGTTAAATACTGGGGACTTGATGGGAAGGGCTGTGGGAAGACATTGCAGCCACATAAGTAGGAACCTGTCACTTCCGGTGACATTCTGGGTACCGATGTGCCCGGCCTCCTGCCACCTGCTCTGAGGGCATCTCTCCGGCAATCCCCACAGAGACCCTACAGAGCGGCCCTGTCCTCAGCCCCATTCTCCTGACCAGGAAGCCGAGGCTCAGACCTGCCCAGGCCCCACGCCAGTGTCCGAGCCCAGGCCCCGCCAGGCTGAGCCCAGAGCCCTGCTCAGAGCAGATGCCCCTCCCGCACTGACGGAGTTCGAGGAAAATGAGCAGATACTGTTGGACCCGCTCTGCTCCTCTCTCTGGAAACAGTGTCAACACTGGAGCTTCTGGCCGTTTTGGAGGAGATGAATGAATTAATCTTCCAGAGAGATGGTGAACCTGCATTATCTCTGGTTTCCTCGTAAAGTTTAACAACTGCCATCCAATTAATTACCAGGATGAAACACAGAACCAGAAATCATCTTGGATTCCAAAACTTTCATTGCTCTCATTGCAATTTAACCCTTTTCCTCCTGCTAAGTTAGAAATCCCATTAGCAGCCTTATGATTTTGCCTTTAAATAGCTCATTGCACTGTCTCATTAATTAGCAAGTGTCCTTGGGGCTGTGTCTCTCCTGCTGGCTGGTGGTGAGAGGAGCAGTCCCTGAGAAAACAGCCCAGGGTGACGTGTGATGGAGATGGGGAGACAGCCCAGGGTGCGGTGGGGCAGCGTGGGTGACGTGAGGCTGAGGCGGCCAGCTCTCCTCCCGTGTGGCCTCTGAGGGGTCCATCCACGTTTGCCTGTTTCAGGCTTTGCTTCCTTGGGACCTGCAGACCCATGAGGAGAGGAAGCCTGATGGGCATCTTGGGCACTGGGAGGGGGCGGCCACACTTCTGCAGGAGGAGTTTCTAAAGGCCAGGGCGACGGCTCCACGGGAACCCTGGAGAGACAGCGCGGAGACCTGGGCTCCTTCCTTCTTCTGGCTCACTAGGGTCCCACCCCGCACTCTGCCCATGTGGTCTGTGTGAGGCGGACTCCACCCCCCAGGCCCAGGGGAGGTCACGTGACTCAGGCCTATGCAGACTAGAACATCCCATCCCCGTGGCCTGGATGGTTGATTCAGGGTGGGCAGTAGGATGGGCCTGCTTGGAGAAGAGAATTTGTTTCAGTGAACATAATCCTGAGGAGATGCTGGTCTGGAAGGGACATGGACACAGGAAACCTGAGCCACAAGATAAAGAGGGGTCAGGCCCTAAAGTCAGTGTTTGAGCTGCTGGATCAAACTGTGCCTGAAGCTGCTCCATCCTCAGTTTTTCATTACACTTGTCTTATGCCTGGGCCTGTTTGGGTGTTTTCTCATTCCTGGCTCATTAGCCCACCTGTGAGACATCAGGACCTGCTACCCATCAGGGCCTGGTCCCCAAAACCATCTCTGGGAACCTTTCTGATGGCTCATTCATTCAGTCCTGGTGCTCTGAGCTGAATCTGCCATTGCCCCCCCGCAGGTTGTCACTCAGCCCCCAACTCTGTGCTGGGGTTTGAGCCCCAGGGATGTCCCTGCCCCTCCCCCGCTGCTTTGAGACAAGGCCCCCTCAGCACTGGTCACCCCCCCAAGGACACGCCCCACCAGTCTGTCCTCAGGGCGCCCTGCAGCTCGGGGTCTGCTGTGGGGGGCTGGGAGAGGAGGAGGCGCCCTGTGAGGAGCAGCCCTGCCACCCCTGGCATCTGTGCTGGACCCAGAGGTGTCCCCGTCAGGGTCTGTCTCAGGGGCCTCCTCACAGGAGGAGAATCAGGACACAGCCACTCAGAACAGGTGGCAGGTGGAGATGGAACGGAGAAGGCCGGAGCCCACCCCACTGGTCTAGAGGGTCTGCGTCTACATCCAGCCATCAGGGGAGGTGGCTTCCTGGGGGTCGGGTCTGCAGGGACCCCAAGTCATCATGGGGGCTCCTCTGCACTGGCTCCTTCAGCCCCCCCACCAGCCTTGTGAGCCCCCAACTCCCCGCATTAACCCCTCTCTGACCTAACGTCCCTGGGGGGCTTCGTCCCCACCCTGACCTGACGGAGGCGGCAGCAGCGAGGATCATGGTCGCTACACGGGTCTCAGGGATGGGGGGCATCTCTGTCAGGGTCTGCAGGGGTGCAGAGACCCCAGGCACCCTCCGGCCCCTGCTTCCTTTCAGCCCGCGTGGAGTCCCGTGTGGCCCAGGAAGCCGCCCCAGGAGCAGCAGGGAGGGTCGTGAGGGCAGCGCTGGTGATGCCGCCACCACCTGCTGCGCTTCCCTGGGACCCCGAGCGAGCGCAGGGCGCGCTTCCCTGGGACCCTGAGCGAGCGCAGGGCGCGCTTCCCTGGGACCCCGAGCGAGCGCAGGGGGCGCTTCCCCGGGACCCCGAGTGAGCGCAGGGCGCGCTTCCCTGGGACCCCGAGTGAGCGCAGGGCGCTGCCCTGGGACCCCGAGTGAGCGCAGGGCGCTGTGCCCTCGGCATCCTCCCGGCGCACTGATGCCGGAGGGCTTTCCCAGCAAGGACAGCCCAGGGGCTGGAGCCCCAGAGACGCTCCCGGGTTTCCAGGCTGAGCACGGGGCTTCCTCCTCGTTACAAAAGACGAGAAGAGACACCCTGGAGGCCCATTATTTTTTCATCCATAAATTGGGCTGCGGATTTTAGGGGGACGTTTTTCCCAGGAGCAGGCCTGCCCTCTCTCTTTCCCTTTATGACCCAGAGACCATTTGCTCACTGGGGGGAGGGAGGGGACTGTCCGTATTATTATCACTGACCTGGAGTGAGGGTTCTGAGCACCACGGTGCTTATCCTGCCAGGCGGGGGCTGAACGATTCCCACCTGTTCACTCATCTACCCTCAAGACAACCCCGCGAGGCTCCCCCGCTGTGACTTTCACTCCCATTTTACAGATGAGAAGACCGAGGCTCAGAGAGGCTGAGTGGCCCCGCTGGCTCCCCAGCTGGTACCTGGAGGGGGTGTGACTCGGGTCATCGGAGGCCGAGTCACCTACTGGCTCCACCCTGAGCTGACCATTCAGGGCCGGCCACTGCCCCCCACATCCCCTGGTCCAGGCACCACCAGGACTTCAGGCGGGATGGCACCAGTGCTCACCACGTGCCCGGGCAGGGGTCACCGTCATCTCAGCCTGTGCACCGCCTGGGCCCGTCTTTGCCGAGTGTTTTGCTGAGTCTCCTTCTGGGCATTGAGGTTAGAGGGCCGCTCTCCTGACCCTGCCCTGGGTAAGGAGGGGCCTGGACTCACCCCAGAGCAATGGGGAGCCAGGGAAGGTCGTAGAGGAAGGTCAGCCTGCCCCCAGAACCCCCGGGGGGCCTCTTGGCCACTGTGGAGGCTTTATCCACATCCTTCCACGCAGCTGGGCCCTCTGACCCCCTCCTGCCCTGAGATCTGTCACCTCTGCCCTTAGCGAGGTCACAGCTGCTGGGAGGGCCCTGGGGCCGGATGTTCCAAGCTGCAAATAGCTTCATTCAATGCCCCTGTGTCTGCGAGGCTAGAGACCGGAGCTAGAAATAGCCGGACAGCGACCCCACACAGTGCGGGCCATCCGGCCACCGTCCCCAGGCCCCCTTCCTGCTCAGGAGGGAGGAGATCGGCGCCTGGGGAGGCTGGTCCCAAACACGGCCGCCTTGTGTGGCTCCCGGAGGGCCTTTCAAAGTCGCGCCTCCCCCAGCTGCAGCCCCGCCTCACAAGGACCTGCGGTCCCTTCCCCGGGGCCAGGCCAGGAGGCAGAACAGACGGGGCGGGGTGAGCGGGCCCAAGGGTGAGCCCAGCGCCCAGGGGTCCCACCGCTATCCAGCAGCCCCTCCTACCCGCGGGCCCCTCCCAGGTGAGGGCCTGTCGGGGGCGCAGGGTCTGCCAGCTGCTAACCGCCAGGGAGGAGAAAAGGGAAGGCGAGATACAGGGCAGGACGGCGGCCCTCGAGCAGTGTCCCGTGCGCGCCGCTGCCCTTGCGCCCCGGAGCCCAGCTCCGGAGGTTTCCGTTTCAGGCCGACCCTGCGGGTGCCCATGACAACCCGAGGTGGTGTCAGCGCCCCGGGAGGGGCCCCCTTCCCGCCCTCCTCCCAGGACCCCCGCAGGCCAGGCCCTGGAGGCAGGCGCGGTGCGCAGGGTCGCAGGAGGGCCGCCCCTCCGCCCCTCCCGGCCGCGCAGGCTGGCGGTGCTCGCGCGGACGATGCCTATCGGACACATGGACCGGCGGGCGGACGGGCGGCCTAGCGATCGATTGCTCTTAGCAGGCCAGGCCTTCAAGGACAGCAAATCGGGGCGGGCTGTCCACCTGCCGCCGTGTCCCCAGAGCTCCTCCGGGTCATCGTGTCCCTCTCAGGCCTGTCCAGCTCCATCACCAGCATCAGCAGCCCCCACGTGCTCCTCACGGAAGGTTCTGGAACATCCCCCTGAGCCCTCAGTCTCCTGACACGATGGGGGACATGTCCTGTGGCTGCAGACCTTCCCATCTGGGGGAAGCTGGCTCCTGAATGTCTTAAAGGTGTGACGTACTGGGCTCCAGGGTCCCGGGAGCCCTCCCCCCGCGCAGGACCCTGGAGGCTCTCGGGACGGTGAGCGCCGAGGGTCCCGAGGTTCTGCAGCTGCTTCTGGAGGAGCAGAGCCGGTCCCGGCCCAGAGGGGCCTGGATCTGCGAGGTCTGCAGAACGAGGCAGACGGGGACTAACTCGGGGACAGAAAGTCCTTTTCAAAGTGCATGAAGCGGATGGAGAGGCGGTGGTGGTGCTTCCCTCACTGTGTGCATGTGTGCATGTTAGTGTGTGTACAGGTGTGCTTGTGTACCTGCGTGTGCACGTGTATATATGTGTGCCTGTGTATGGACATGTGCGTGTGTGTGCATGTCAGTGTGTGTACAGGTGTGCTTGTGTACCTGCGTGTGCACGTGTATATATGTGTGCCTGTGTATGGGCATGTGCGTGTGTGTGCATGTTAGTGTGTGTACAGGTGTGCTTGTGTACCTGCGTGTGCACGTGTATATATGTGTGCCTGTGTATGGGCATGTGTGTGTGTGTGCATGTTAGTGTGTGTACAGGTGTGCTTGTGTACTTGCGTGTTCACATGTATATATGTGTGCCTGTGTATGGGCATGTGCGTGTGTGCATCTTAGTGTGTGTACAGGTGTGCTTGTGTACCTGCGTGTTCACATGTATATATGTGTGCCTGTCTATGGGCATGTGTGCGTGTGTGAATGTCAGTGTGTGTACAGGTGTACTTGTGTACCTGTGTGTGCACGTGTATATATGTGTGCCTGTGTATGGGCATGTGCGTGTGTGTGCATGTCAGTGTGTGTACAGGTGTGTTTGTTCGCTGAGCTTGGGCTTTCACACCAGCTCCTCCAGCCCCAGCTCCTCCCACCTCCTCCCTGGGCACCAGGCAGTAGAGCACGGACGCCGGCACTAAATGAACCCCGAGCAAAGGGAGGTAAGGGTCCAAGGTCCCATCTGCTGGCGTCCGAGGCTCAGGTTCAGGTCCAGCCCTGCCGACCCCCCTTCTGCTGAGGAAACAGCCTCGCCGGCCGCGCGCATCTCCTTCCCGGCGGGAAATCACGAGAGCCTCCGTCTGGGAGAAGTTTGCACTTCTCTGCTCTCCAGCACCGTCAGTGTAGAGAGGAGTCCTCGGGGGGTTCCAAAAGGAAGAAACCCCGGAGGCTCATCCTCATTTGGATCCCTGGGTGGCTGGAGGGAGCGCAGAGGGTAGGGAGAGGGGAGGGCAGCTCCTGTGGGCGATCAGGAGCCCAGCCCTGGAGGAGCGGGAGGGACGCCGCTCTTCTGCTTTGCCCACGCTGGCCTCTGGGAAGACCGTTTTCCTGCAGAGGCTGCCTTTCTGGGGACCGCACCTGATAATAGATTAGAAGCTTCCTAAAGGCCTTGTGAATAGTGCACATTCCTGGGCCCCAGCCCAGACTCCCAGATCAGAATATGGGGGGAGAGACCCAGGCACTTGCATTTTAACAAGCTCTCCAGTGGTTCACGTGTCTCTAACGTGTGAGGACCAGTGCCGTAGGAAGAGCTGTGGGGTCCGTGCAGGGGATGTGCTTCCTCCCTTCCTCCCTTCCTCCCTCCCGTCCTTCCTTCCTTCCCTCCTTCCTCCCTTCCTTCCCTCCTTCCTCCCTCCGTGTAACTCATCAGTGCCGGGAACATAGTGACTGGGGCGACCGGGCTGGCGCTCACGGCATCCACGCTGGCCTCTGGGAAGACGGGGTGTCAGTGTGGGCCCCACGGGAAACGGGGAATCCAAGGGCCACCTGAGGGAGTGTGAGGGAGGCTGAGGGTCAGGACCAGGCGGGGATGCCAGCGGGGCAGAGCAGGTGGTCTGAGAGTGACAGCGTCTGAGAACCCGGTGGCCACCAGGAGCCGCCGAGGCCTCACCGACAGCATAGCTGAAAGGCTTTTCGGGCCGCTGGCCCCTGAATGTGTGACGCAGAATGAACCCCTGAGGCCTCTCCATCCTCGAGGGGCTGCTGACTGCGCAGGAGGCCGCTCTGAGCGCCAAAGGCTGCTGTGCTCGTGGTTAATTATGGACGGCTTTTCGAGTGTCTCCTGCACAGCCGGGCCCATCGAATATTCATAGCAGCCAGATATTTGCCTCCCAGCAAACCGGAGGCACTGGGGGAAAAGGACACCGCCGTGAGGGGTGCGCAGGACACGCTGGGCTCCTGAAACCTGCTTCTGAGACTCCAGCAACACTGAACCACAGGCCCTCCCTACGGGATTCCGGAGAGGAGACGGGTGAGCTGGTAACCAGAGGGTTCATTCATTCATCAAGAGACACTCACGGAGCACCTGCTCTGCGCAGGTCCCGCCCTAGGCGTGGAGGAACCGTAGTGAACGAGGGGCCAGGACGGTGTCCTGAAGGAGCCCGTGTTCTGGGCGTGGGGAGGACAGAATGCCCAGCTGGACTGGAGTCCCGGGGACGCCTGGGAGTTGGCCTGGAGCTGCAGAGTGGATGTCGGACCCGCTTCCCTGACGGGGAAGGCTAAGAGGAAATGGGACGGAACTCGAGTTTGCTTTGGGCAGGTTTGTCAATGGGAGCCTCGGTTATTGGTCCCGAGACAGGTTCAGCACCCACGGGGCCTTGGATGGGGCTGTGTGTCCTCCGGAAATGAACAGCTCAGGATTCCAGTCATGGACCCACTGAATAATGCAAGGATGTAGTACATTCTGTTTCCCAGCTATTGGGAAACTGGTGTATCAGGAGGACAGACCCCGCACACGATGCAGGTTTGAATCAACATTTCACTATTCTGGGTGGAAAGAGGGACCCGAGGGCACAGTCCATTCTGGGGAACTGCACCTCCGCCCTCACCGTCCTCGCGCACCACTGCTGCTCATGAGAAGACCCGCCAGGGGCTGGGCCAACTAGTCGGTGATAAACAGTTTCCCTTAATGAGGAGCTTTAGAGCGAGAGCTGGTGCAGTCAGTGTGCCATTCTCTCCAGGCGCTGGGAGCCGGAAGAAGTAATCAATCACTACCAGGAAGAGTGAGATTTTTATTGGCTCCATTCATTTGCCTACCAGAGAGATGCTCCAGGAAAGAACAATTTTCATTAAAACCTTGATAATTGGTGGGTTTGCTCATTTGATGGGTGAGGAGGGGCCAAATGTGTAAGGTAAGATCAGGGTGAATCCAGAAGGTGTGAAAGGAGGAGAGAAGCAGAAAACACCTCCCTCTCTCTCTCTCTCTCCTCCCTGTTGCTGGATTTGAATCCCAGTGGATCCCCTCTCTGAGGACAACTTTGAGAATAAGAGCTGGAAGACGTTTCCTATCAGTTAGGTGAATCTTACTGAAATCCAGTGGCTGACTTGGCGTTCTCCCACTAAATTACGCTAGGGGACTTTTCCTGTACTTCTTTGCCACAAGAAATCGCAAAACAGCCACATTCCCACCCCTGGCTCAGCCCGCAGGCTCAGGCCACAGCACCAGCCACAGGATTTCACTGGGCAGCTTCTCCCAGGAGACTCAGAGAGGCCAGCAGAAGACACTCTGCTTTCCAGACCAAATCGTCTCTGGCTGCCAGACCTGGGACTTCTGGAGGCTGGATTCAGCACTCTGGGCCCAGGCAGGGAGAACAAGGGCAGCCGCACGTCCTTCTCCCAAAGGAGTGGACCTGTAGAGTGTCCAGAGTCTCAGTGTGTCCCTGAGATGCAGACCCCGTGGGCCCTGGGGTGTCAGCAGTTCTGACGTGGGCGGGAGGTCTTCCAGGAGCAAAAGGTCCTGGGTGAGGGGAGTTCCCAGGGAGATGGAAAAGGGTGTCCTGAGGCCCCTGGGGCTCCAGGGGCACCGTGATCTAAGCGGAAGGTCCGTCAAGGGACAGAGAGGAAGGACCTGGCCAGAATGGCGGGGCAGGGGCAGGCTGGAGGCCAAATGGGCTGTGGGCACAGAGGGTACTCAGCCCAGACGGGACAGGACAGAGGATCTGTGGGAGCCCCTCGGGAAGTGAGAGCACAGGGTAGCGGGGGGCTGGGATGTCTGGAGGTGAAGTTTGGTCAACTGCTGGACAACGTGGGGGTTAATTTCTGATAATAAAGGAAATGAATAAACAAGATGGTTTCCAACTTGAGGATAAATGAAATACTCAGAAAATAGAAAGTTATCACTTTCTGTGTCCTGGCTCAACAGTGAATGGGGCTCCCTGAGGTAACCAAAGGGTCCAAGTGTAACCCACGTCCTGAGAGACCCACCACACACAGGAGGAGGGGCGGGCACGTGGGTGCCGCCGAGGGCGGGCGAGAAGCTCACCCTGGGCTTTGTGGTCCGGGATGGTTGGAGAGACTCTGCACTGGCCCTCCTGCCCGGCCCTCCTCGCCTGCCCCGCTCTTGTCTTTTCTGTGCTTTCCCAGGAACATTTCCTTTACTTCATAGTCCAGTATTTTTACGACTTTTGTCTTTTTAATCACATTTTTAATGCTCTTTTTAATAAAATCCCTTTCTTATTAAATGGGTGTAGTGTCTTCTTTTATCTCCCTGAGGATGTTAGTTAATAATTGTGGGTTTGAAATTGTCTTCTCTTTCCATAAACACCATGTTTCCCTCCCATTTATTCATTTTTAGTCTCCACTTTCATGTTCCACATATTTCTCTGTCTGTTGGGCTCGTATGTCCAATTGCAGGAGGGAAAAGCTAGTGGGAAGCTGTGTGCTGTCGTGTGTGGCCTTTGGACCTCGTCGGAGCATTTTCTTGGGAAATCCCTGATGCCAGAGCCCATGGGGCTTTCTTCACGGCCTGGCCAGATTCTAAGGGCAGGAAGACCCCTCCCGTCTGTCTCCCCAGTGTGGGTTCCACGGAGTTGATGGTCAGGTACCATTTCCCGGGAGCTTCCCGTTATGACCTCTCCTTGCTCTGTCTGCCGGGTTAACACCTGTTCCGTGTCCCGTTACTACCTTCTCAGTGGGCGCTCAGGAGGACCCGCGGGCAGCATCTGTTCAGTCTGTGCCTTCACCCAGGTGTTCCCACTGCATTCTGAGACACTTGCACCTGGAGACCCTCAAGGCCACGCTGAGGTCTCAGGAGGGGCTGGGGCTCCGGACAACAGCTAGGGCGGCGCTAACTCTGGCTTCAATTTGTGTGTGAATCACTGGGATTTTTTTCAAAATGCATGCTCTGATCCAGCAGGTCTAGGGGCCCAAGGTTCTGCACTCCAGTGACCCCTGGTGGTGTTGCTGTTGTCCCGCGCCCACCCCTGAAGTGACAAGGACCTCAGAGACAGCACCCAGGACCCGGGAGGACAGACAGGCCTTAGGACCAGGGTCCACATGGCTGCACGTTCCGAGCAGGGCAGACGTTCCTAACTGGCCTCGCTCGGGTGTTACTCAGGTGTCCATGGTTCCTTCACCTGCAGGAGCAGCAAAGCCAGCTGTCCCCTTCGTGTGCACGAGTGCGTCACATCGCTGGGCAGAGGCCGTGTTGGTTGTATGCCTGGAGGACCTGAAGGCTCAGGCCTGGGGGGCGAGCTGGGCAGAGCCATGCCCTTGTCCCCAGGGCCCAGGGCCTGTCTCCTCTTCCCTGCCCAGTCCCTCCCGATGGGCCTCAGTCACACTCACAGCTTTGGGTCATCGGTCAGCACCACATGCACGTCTGACCCCTATCAGGCATTTACTGTCGCTGGTGCCGCCCTAGCAGCCTCCGGGCAGAGGTCAGAGAGGGGTGGAGGGTGGTGCATGTGAGGCAGGAGGTAGATGGGCTCCAGGTTAGACATTCACGGCCAGCCTCCCGTCTCTACTTCAAGATGGAAATTACAACAGGAACAGGGTAAATAGCTGGACTTTGTCTCCGGTGGACCCTTTAAGACAACAGTTATGGCCAGGGCAGAGAGGGGCTAAATCCTGCCTGGCTAAAAGATTAAGAGGTCACATATTTCTCATCTTTGGGGTCAGGGAGACCTTGACCGCACATGCACAGAAAGGCTCCTTGGGGATCATAAAGGGAGGGGACGCCAGACCATAATCAGTTTTGCTAACTTCCCAAAGACCCTCGCGCTGAAATCCATCTTGGCTAAAGGATGCACACGCACATAGGGTAGGGCCCTGAGACAAATCAGCTGTGGGGTGAGACCAAGACGACTGGCCAGAGGAAAACAAAGATGCGGAAGACTACCCCCTTATAAATGATTTAAACTTCCCAAAGGCGCGACTCTCTCCAAGCTCACCCATGCATCTGTCCGCAAGTACTCTGCTTTTCTAACAAACACCTTACTTTCCTCTCTACCTTCCGTCTCTTTGTCAAATTCCTTTTTTTTTTCAAAGCACACGAGAGCTGGGGCCCAGACCCTCGTCACTGGCCCTCGTGGTCTCACCAGCACAACCAGGGTTTGATCCCCATTCAGGGAACTAAGATCTCGCTTCAAGCTGCCACTCGCTGCTATCTCCCCATAGTCAGGCGGAGAAACACCAGTGCAGAGCCCAACGTGAACCAGGGAGTCTCGCTGACAAAGTGGCTTCCTGGGGGCTCTCGACATGCTGAGACAACGCTGGACCCATATCCCTTATAGCCATCGTCACCTGGGGGCCGTGGCAGCCACCCACCTCCAGCCCCCTGGGGGCTGTCACGCGCCTGCCCTGTGGCATGTGGCCTCTGTGTTATTAGCACAGCGTGGATCATCCACGTGGCCCTGAATGTGATGAGAATGTTCTTCTTCAGACTGGTGTGGTTCCACTGAACCCAGGCAGGGAAGAGGAAAACCTGAAAGCATTCTGACAGCAGGAAACTAACAAGAAATGCCCAGGCAGCAGGAGGACACTTGGTGTGTGTGTGTCTGAGTGTGTGTGGACAGGATCTAGAGATGCAGACATTGTAATTTCTGCGAACACCTTAGCTGCAGGCCCCTGTTGGTGGAGTATCAGATCAGATCCCCAAATGAGCAATTAGAGAAATTGGCTTTTAAGAGAAGCACCTATGGCAAAGTAAGTTAATTTGGGAAAATGTCATAATTCAAGACGCTGACAGGAGGCAGTCGGCCTGCTCTCCACAGTGGGGGAGGGTAGGGAAGTGGCTGGACCCCGACACCATTCCACCGGGATGGAATGGAGATGGGCGGGGATCCCACCTCACAGGATGGCCCGGGGTCCTGACAGGACCCCAGGTTCCCCCTGTCTTGTTCAGGAACATGGACTCCGGGGTCCTCTAGGGCTGGCGGACCACTGGGTGGGCACAGAGGAGGGACATGTAAGAGTCGTGTGCAGAAATGCAATATGGGGGTCATGTAGCGATGCAGAGGGGGACAGAGGCAGCACAGCAGAGCCAGGGCACAGGGCCTGGGCCACCTCCACCCACCTGGGCCCACCTGGGGCAGAAGTAGCAGGCGGCCCCTGCTGGGCTGATGAATTAGCACAAAGGGCCCTCTGTGGGTGCAGCCCTGGCCTGAGCCCACGGCCAGGGGGCTGAATGCAAGCTGGGCTTCACCCCACATGTCCCTGGGCCTGGACTGCAAAGGCCTCCTGACTGGGATATAGAAGAGCCCTTATCCACCCCTTGGGCCACTGGACGTCCCTGTCCCAGACCGTGGGAGGAGCAGTCAGGGGTACACTGAGCAAACAGACGCTGGGTCTCTGTTCTGCTGGGCCTCACACACCTAGACCTGCAGAAACAGCAGCTCATTTAGACCCCAACACCTAGACAGCCCAGGACACCAAGACTTTGGTTGGTCACAGGACCTGAAACCCAGGATTATTTTCTAACGAGTGAACCTGAAGCAATGGCATCTCCATTGCTCCCCAGCCAGGGCGTTCCCTCCCTCCCTCCCGAGCTCACATCCTCACGGTGCACACCTGGGCGCCAGGCCCCGCGCTGCCCTTTCGCAGCCGCGCTCCAGTGGACGGTGTGCAGCCTGCCTATCCCTGTAGCGGGCATCTCGGGGCGTCTTCCCAGCCCTCCCTGATGCCCCTGCTCTGAGAATCGGCCCGGCGAAGCACCAGCCTCCAGCTCGTGTCTCCACGCAGCTACCAACCTCTGCAGAGTCACCTTTCGCTGCCACCTCCCCTGTTCTTGAGAGCACCCTCGGGCCTCCCCTCCACCGTGCTCTGTTGCAAATGAGTCGGCTCCTTTCAGGAGAGACTTGGAGCCCCCTCTGTACCCTCCCCTGGGCACCATCCCTGAGTCCCGGCTCTGGAGCTGGACGCTGGGACGACGGCGAGCTCCCCTCTGTGCGGCAGCCCTGCCGTAGCAGCGGAGCACACGTGGAGTGAGGAGGGAGCAGCTGCAGCCCCCGGGGCTTTGCCCTCCCGGTGTGAAGGCACCACCTCACAGAGGGGGGGAGGCCATCAGGGCCCCAGGATTCTCAGTGGTGGCGCCCCCAAGGAGAGCCTCGATTCTACAAGCGGGGGCTTAGCGTCTGAAACAGGTAGCTGGGGGGCGGGATGAGAAGTCTGAAGGCCGCTCCTCCTGGGAAGTAAGTCCACAGTCTGCAGGCTGGGGGGCGGAGGGGCTGGGGGGTAGGGTGCTGAAGGGTTGGGGGCTGGGAGCCCTGCGTTCTTGGCTGTGCCCTGGAGACAGGGGTCACGGTATAGACCCTGGGCATCCGAGACCACTCAGAGCCAGCAGAGTTCTCCTTACGACCACCCCGTCCCGATGGACCAGATCCCAGCATTGCCCATGGGTGTCTTCAAGCCTTAGAAACAGCGGGGACATTCATTTCTCATTGTGGTCCCACAAGGCACAGGGTTAATTTCTGAAACTGACCATCAGAAGTTCACCATTCACGGATACTGACAGAAAGGGCCTCCATCAGCAAGGTTACACAATTGTCTTTTTACGCCTCATGCCCTGCCCGTCAATCAAGGGGAGACAGAGCCATTTCCTTCCTAGTGCTGTTCGTGTAACCACAGCGCCTTAAGGCCCACACGCAAGTCCTTGCAGCCGAGTTGCCAGAGCTGCTGCCTGATGGGCCCAAAGTCAGAGCCCTTCATCGTCAGAGACACCCGCATAACTAGCTCCCCACCCACCCCTCCTGGCGGGAGACCTGCGCTGCCCACACCTAGTGCGGGAGGCTCAGGACTGCCCTCCCGCCAGGACCCCGTGGCCTGTCTCACCTGCCCCCACCCCTGACCTCAGTTGCTGCTTTTTGAGGCAACAGGACAAATATTAGGCTTCAGATGTACTAATTAGCTGGGCTAACCCTCCCCAGAAAGGAGACTGGCTGTGGGCATTTTCCTGTTGGATCTTTCTGACCACAAACCATGTAATCTCCACCTTGTCCCTTGGCAATGGGGACATTTTTTGCAGGTTGAATGAGACTGTGACAGTTCTGACTTCCCCTTGAAGGCCAGTCATTGAAATATGTGTTTCCATTCATGGCAAAGCCCCCCCAATCCACGTGCCAGAACCTGGGGACCCCTGCTCAGTTCATCCAAAACTTTTGATTTTTGTTTGTTTGTTTGGCCGTGCCATGCAGCTTGTGGGATCTTAGTTCCCCGACCAGGGATCAAACCCGTGCCCCCTGCAGTGGAAGCGTGGAGTCTTAACTACTGGACCACCAAGAAATTCCCCATCCAAAACTTTTAAATGCAGACGTTCCCAAAGGAAAACATCTGCACTACCTACCATGGAAATTGCCCTAATATTGTTTCTGCATTAGCCAACCCCTTCTCTACACCAAATACAAAATAGTAGTGAGGAAGTATTTGTGTACATGAGGTAATACTCAAAACTAGGCTTAAAAAATGAATCACACACAGTGTTACATTTCATCATAAATTACGTATGGTTTCTTAGAAACAACACAGAAATTACAATGAGGCAATAAACATTAAATATAAGGTATGTGTTTAATTCTAAAATAAGTAGATTTAAAACTGTTCATTCCCAGCACCGCTTAAAATGGTCACATGGCAAAAACAAATGTCTCTAATCTGTCTTTATTTCTGTCTCATTTGTCCCTTTAACTGAATCTCTGTGAAACAATTAAAACAAAATCTATATCCTATGCCACTGAAGGGAAATAAAATCCTCGCATCCCAATGGTATTTTAATTAGAAATAACCCATCTCAGACATGAATTCAGGGAAAAATCTGCATTAGGACTGCAATGCTACTAACTGAGAACCTTCGAAATTGTGTTCATCTAATTTAATGATCTTTGCTGAACGTATCTAATAGATTCTTTCTCCCTTGACAGTTTCCACCCAGTGAATTTTATAGGAAAACAAAAATCTCAGGCCATCTGGGCATATGAAAACGCCATAACAGATTATCCCACAGAGAGTTTTGCTAAACGGAAAAAGCAACAAACATCAACAAAACAAGCTACTGGTATTGAGAGAAAGCATAATAAACTGGTAGTCCAGGCAGCATAAATGACAATCAGCCCCTCCCCTCAAAAAACCAAAACTTAAAGACCTGATGGTTGGGGAGTTCGTAGTACCCTCCATACTGCCTGGCACAGATGCTGTAACATGACGTGATTCACCGTTCGCCATTCCTGGACTCTGCAGCACCACACACACACACGCACACACAAAGAAGAGAACTCGAAGGTGGGTAACATGAACCACGTGGATGAGGAAGGAAAGACACCATGTGGATGGGGAAGAAGAAGATGCTTCTGCAAATAGTTGGAGATCCCTTGAAGACCATCTCCAACCTGGTGTGATCCCTGGATGCCCACATTGACTGGCCAGGGTGTGCAAAGTAAGAGTCGACATTTCCTGTACTGAACGTACATTGGAAAATGTGACCTAATGTCACAAGTGATGTTCCCTGAGGAACTTCCACTCTACCTGAAGGGACAAGACCCAGTGATGGCTGAATTATTCATCTCCCACCTCCATTTGTATTCTTATGTTTCATAAAACATGTCCCCATCCACCATGGTTGCCCACAAGCCTGTTTAATAGCAAATATTATCACAGATTCTTAGAACTGGAAAGACTCTCAGGGGACAGCTAATCTTAGTGCAATTGACCCACTGACATGTCTTAAAAAAAAAAAATGTAAAGGAAGTTCAAAACAGTAAAGACCCAAGACAGGGCACCAGTCATTGTCAGTAGACTGTACAAATAATCTCTTCTTAACTCCATAGAGTGACCCAGGCTCAGGCACCCCTCTGACCCAAATGTGTCCTAAAGATCTCACTGAGATTACAGAACCCATGAGTGCTACCCCAGAGTGACACTGTGATGTGACACCACATTTGAGAGTGAGAAGATGATGGAATAATTTGCCGAGAGGAAAGCAGTTTTTAAAAGTTGGTGAATAGTTGCAATTGGTAAACGAGGGTGCAAGAGCCCAGCTTCAGGGCCGCGTTCTTGGGTCACACAAGTGTCAGTGCCCATCTGGGCACTGTCATCAGACACACAGATGTCTTTCTGAGTCAGACCTTGACCCAGAGGGAAGGGAACTTGATAGTGTTTCCAACAGTGTCACTTCCAGCAGAAAAGACCTACCACTTTACATGCTTCTGCCTGGACATCTGGGGTAAAATCCTTATGGAAAAAGGTGGAAAATATTAGATATGTAAAGCTCTAAGAAAATAACAGAAAACATTAAAAAACCAACCCTGGAGATTACGGTGATTTTGTTGTTGTTTTGTGCCTTTGAACCTTCAACAATCCCACCGGGATGGGAGAGGGGCAAAGAGAAGTGAGGGTTGCTGTTGGGAGCTAAGGGGTTTTGTATTCGCGTCAGTGGTGCTGGAAATTTGCTTTCTTGTTCCTGAGGTCTCACTCTTCTGGAAATCACAAAATGGGGGAGGGGGAGGAAGCAAAGAGACCACTGTGTGGTGTGGGCTCCTTGGGGCTGCGAGGACTCACCTTCTCCTGATGGTGAAAGGCCACTGCCAGCTCTGCCAGGACAAAGCCCCAACTCAAGTCGGCTCTAGCAGAAAGGCTCTTGGGACGCAACCATACCAACATTTTCTTCTGTGACTTCTGGATTTTTTTGATGCGCAGAGAAAAAAAACCCTCTCTCACTTTGGTTTTGGGTGAACTTCAATGAAACACTTAATACAGGTTTTTAAAATCAAAGTAAGTTCTGAAGACGGCGCTTATTTCTCCTTCTATCAGATCTGTTGTCTTCTTTGTATCAATACTAAGGATCCCTAAAGTGAAGGGAACAAAGTTTCTCAAAATTCCAATCACAGAGCTGATTCTGAGTTCCTTCCAGGGCACTGGGCAGAGCTGAGCTGACGGTGAAATCGAAGCCATTGCTCCAACAAAAGCAATTATTCTGCAGTTTGGGCTGAAGGCGATGTGAGCTCTGCTTGTGGATTCCATTACTCGCCCTGCATCATCACTTAACTCTACAGTTCATGTTTAAAATTTAATTTTTCTTCGTGACAGCAGGCTATTTGGCCCAGACAGAATGTCATTTTGAATGGCGTGACAGGAATTCTTAAAAGCAGCTGAGATATTTAGAGAACTTTTCTTCTCTGACTCTCTCTGGGAATTCTGTTCCTCAAAAACTTTCACAATGAGCTGAGTTGGATCCCCAGGGAGCTGGCTACCTCTGAGCGGAGAGGCACCCACGGGGGGAGGGCCTGAATCACATGGGTGCAAATTCACCTCGCCCTCCACGCTTGGTAAAGGTGACACTGATTCTTTGCTCGATTCCGGACGGTTCTATAACATTCATACGTCCTGGGGAGCACATACTCTGCACCACGGACTCGTGGGTCAGCTCTCTGACACTGATGTCATCTTCTTCTCCCAGCTTGGAGACGCTTGGCTTAGTTGAAGCTGGGTGCTAGAAACAGGGGTCAAAGTCCATTCAGGTGGAGGACCCTTTTTAAAATGAGAGATGTGAATCCATGAATTGATGTCTTTCAGTTTGGCTGTACATGAATTAGTTAGTAATACCTGATAACATTCTTTCCATCATGTTTGTAAATAATCTTTTATTTGTGTCCTTTCCAAGAAACAAAATCTCTAGGTTTTAATCCATCATCCTTTTCACCTCCTGGGAGCTCACTGTAAAAGTAGTTACCATTTTTTCTGAAATGCCTCAATAAGACCCTGTCAATAACGTAATAGATTTCCTTCGAACCAAAATGGGTGCAAATTTCCAAAATATTGTTTTCCCCATAAAACCATTTTCTTAGATGCCCAGTGTCTTAAAGAATGTACATGCTGGAGTAATGGCAATTGGGCTTCAACAGACACTATAAGTTTTGTTTTGTTTTATCAGGTCTAAACCATATTTGTGTGGTTGGATCAAAATTCCCCCTTTTGTTGCCGTATCTTTTTCTCTTTTTTAGTGGGGATCTCTTGAGCCTGTAGAGAGAAATCTTTCATAGGGTTAGCAAGGTTAATGGAGAGCAGTGGACAGTCTCAGGACTGGACAGGATGAATATTTAAAGCTGCCTGTTTGGCTGCAGCATCAGCAAGCTGATTTCTTTTAGCTTCCATAGTGTCAGATTTGGAATGCCCTATTGTTTTAATAATTGCTAATTGTTTTGGCAGCTGTATATTTGTAACCTGTTTTGTTTTTTTTTTAATTTATAAGTTGTGCTGAGGTTAAAAACATCATTGTTTTTATAGCATTCCAAAGTTGTGTGCCACTTCAAAAGTATAGCGACTGTCAGTATAAATATTTGTTACCCTGGCCTTTAGCTAGTTGACAAGCTAGAGTTAAGGCAATTAATTTGGCCAGTTATGCTGACTTTGTTTCTGATAAATAAAAGTTTTCAATTATGTCCACTGTGGGCGTTACTGTATATCCAGCCCAACAACGTCCTTGTTCATCCTTTAAGTAGGACCCATCTGTAAATTAAATTCGATCAGTCTTATCAATAGGGGCTCCTTGTAAGTCATTCCTGGGAGCAAGAAAATAATCTGTTAACAAAATGTAGCCGTGGTTGTTTCCTTCCTGTAGTGCTGGAAGCAAAGTTGCAAGGTTAGGGTTGTTACATGGAACCAAGGGAGTATTCAGTGCAGAAAGCAACAATACTTCATACGAAGCTAGTCAGCTGGGTGTGGTGAGAGCTTAGGAGAGACTCAACTGAGTGTGGGACATACATAGTGAAAAGAGACCCTATTATTGATACTATTTCTTCATATTGTTGATTCTGCTTTTTCAGAGCATAAAAGCAAGTCATCTCCAAGTATTTTTGTAAAAGCATCAGAATAAGACAGTAAGACAATAACTGTCTCTAAATGACAAAAGACTCAAAAAGCATGCTTAAAGACCTGATTACAATGTGATTGTCAAGGAAATTTAGCCATTTCTGATATAGAACATTTTAAGATAATAACTACAATTATGACTGACAACATACCATGGCATTTTAAATTTTAGGAACTTCACATAATTTCATACATTAATAATATTTACCTATACAGTATAACTTAAGAAGATTTATTATTACTCATTTGACAATACTTCCCAGTTGGAATTCTCAGATTTCATTCATTCACTCATAGGACAGACTAGGTTCTGGGGATCCAGGATGACCAAGAACCACTTACTGATTTCAAGAGGCTGGGTTAAGAGGGTCTGAAAAGGGCTACAAGGGGATGTGCTGAGCTGCAGGAGGCAGCCCAGTGATTCTGGAATCAGGCAAGCCTGGGTACGGCCCCAAGCTCTGTGTCCCTGGGCAAGTTATTCAACCTCCGTAAGCCTCAGTGTCCCGACCTGTGACACAGGGATAATTAGATGACCCAAGTCTCTGTCCGGAAGATGCTCTTGGCTGCAAGTAACAGGATAATATACCTAAGTCACGTTTAGAACACAGGACGTTTACTTCCTTCTCAGCACAAGAAGCCCAGGGGCAGGCGATTCCCGGGCAGACTGCACGGTCAGGCTTCAGTGGGTCTGGCTCTGCCGCCATGCTGTAGCCAACTCCTTCGGTTTGTCTGGAACATTCTGGTTTTAGCACTGGCAGTCCAGGGTCCTGGGAAATGCCTCAGTCCCAGGCAAACCCTGGACGTCAGGCTTCCCACATCCTGCTCTGCTTCCTAATGGCAGCAGTGGGAATACGGTGAGGACTGCACTGACAATGGCCAGGACGGGAACTCAGGGCTGGGTCTGACTCCCTCTTACCAGGGAGGCAAAGTCTTCCCCACGGTTCCTCTTGCAGATATTCCCTCACAGCTCATTGGTCAGAGCTGGGTCACATGACCACTCTAGACCAATCACTAGCCAAGAGCGGCAGGAGTGGCACAAGGGCTCAGCCAATCATAAGGAGCTATGGGTGGGAACAAGGCTACCAGTGTCTGAGCACTTCCAGGCCCCCCATGGGAAGCACTTCCGGGGTGGGTGTTAAGAGGAAAGAATGTTCCAGAAGCCCCTGTCCAGCAGGACAGGGGGGCGTCTGAAGCCCACCGTGAGAAACCTGGCCCAGAGCCCCACCCGTCTGGCTCTCCCCTGACTTTCGAAGGCTGGTGGGATGTGCAGCCGTGGGGGATAGAACCGGGGATGCTGAGCTCCGGGGGGACGGGGCGCCGCGGGGAATGGAAAAATGGGAGAGGCAGAGCCCGCGGGAGAACCGGGGTTTCTGCGGGAGGACCCGGGCCAGGGCAGAGCGAGCAGGAGTCGGGCCCAGGCCAGATGAGCGCCGGCTTGGTGGGAGGCCGGGTGGGTGTGTTGTCTTCAGGCCCAGGGGCGGGCGGGCCGCCGAGGCCCCTCTGCGCTTGTTCCTGAGGCGGGTGCTCCCCAGCCCGGCTCTGCATTGGAGCATGGGGTTCACTTGTTGTTCAGTCTTGCCAGTCCGCCCCCCTCGTCACTGCCATACCAAATAGACATTTGCTTCTCCTTCCTGCCGAGTCCCATACGGTCAGCGGGGGCGTCCTCCATGCGGTGACTCAGGGACGCCCCGCTCCGTCCAGCCTCTGAGGTTCCCGTCTCAATGCTTGGCTCCCAGGGTCGGAGCGGAGCGGGGACCTTGTCCTGGCCTGAGCCCCTCAGTGGCCCCTTGTCTACGTTTTACAGCCTGGAGCCCCTTGGCCTGGGTGACGCGGGCCAACTCTCTGGCTTGTCTGTGTGACCTCTGTGTGGTCACCTGCCAGTCTGAGAAATGAGAGATAGCATCACCCACCTCCTCTGGTCACTGTGAGGACAGGCCCTGGCCCACAGGAAATGCACGAAAAATGCTGCCTGTTCCTCTGCGCGCTTCAGCGTAAAGTGGCAAAACAAACAAACGCCCAAACCCTAAATAGTTTGTTTTCATGCATTCAGTGCATCCAGCTGGTGTGGTTCTGAAGCAAGTTTGATTTTCAGTGTTTCTGTTTCTGATGTTCAGGACGATCCCACGGTGCTGGGCTTGACTGAAAAGGCCGAGGGCACCATCCTGGGATCCCTTTCCAGACGGGGGGGGGGGGGGGGTTCCATCCTCAGCCTGTGTGAGACAGAGTGTGCAGGTTGGAGAGGGGAGGTGAGGAGGGAGGCAGTTAGCTGAGGAAAAGCTCCTATTTGTCAAATTTAATGCTAAGGGATTTCTGTGGGGCTTATTAAATGGCGTTGGCCACTTCCAGTCTCCCTTCTCAGGGTTTCCTCAGGCTGGATTAGGGGCTTGTCTGTTCAGGGCCCTGGGTTCTAGCTCCTGCCCTGGCCAGAGTCTCCTAATGACAAGTGACCGAGGAGGCTCCAGTTGTCCTCGCAGTGGGACGTCCCTGCATGCTTCCTGGGGGGCCTGCTCTTCGTCCAGGAAGTGTGTAAGGAAACCATGTGGTGTTTGGGGCAGGGGAGCGTGTTGTGTGTGGCCTCCCAGCCCTACATCAGTACAGTGTCACTGAACACTGTGTTCGAGGCTATTATTTAGGGAAAACCAGTTGTCAAAGGAGGGAAAATATGGTGCACTCAGCTCCCAGGGGCTTGTTACATGTCAGGTGAGAACTGGGGGTCGGGGTTTGCCGACATCTGTAACTGAGCAGAAACCTCAGTCCTTGCTTTGCAGAGCCAAGCTGGGAGGCACGTGGGGTCCCGGTGAGAGAAGCTGCAAGTAGATGGTAAGGGACCCATGTGGGGGCAAATGATCCTGAGTCTCAGGGGCATTGGTGCAATGTCTAAGGTTCTAACTCATTCAGTAAGTTACTGAACACCTACTGTATACCAAGTCAGTACCACCTCAGTTCTGCATCAGACCTCCATGAGACAAGTACTTTATGTGCCAGGTAGGGTATTTGGGGTTATAAATGACAAAAAACTAAACCTAAAGTGTCTTAATCACAAGTGTATTGTTCCCTGGCACATGTGCTTTGGAAGGTCCATGGATACACTAGCTTCAGGAGCAGCTTGATCCAGTGTCCAGTTGATGTCACTTGGCAAAATGTCTCAGCTCTCTTCGGAAAGTGGGCTCCCTTCTCAGTCACTCTCTCCCCTCATGTGTGAAAGTCACTCCCAGGACCTCATCTTTCAGGGCTGACATCTAGTGAAGAGAAGTGAGAATCTTTGAACCAGCGTTCTCTACCTCATCCTGTTGCACCTTTTTGGATCTTACTGGATTGTGTGCTCAGCCCTGATCAATAACCATGGCCTTGAGGAACACAGTGCACTGATTCATTCGGGCTTGAATAACAGGGTTTACTTTTTTTTAAATTAATTAATTAATATTATTTTTGGCTGCTTTGGGTCTTCGTTGCTGCGCATGGGCTTTCTCTAGTTGCAGCAAGTGGGGGCTACTCTTCGTTGCGGTGCACGGGCTTCTCATTGCAGAGCACAGGCTCTAGGCATGCGGGCTCAGTAGTTGTGGCTCGCGGGCTCAGTTGCTCCGCGGCACGTGGGATCTTCCCGTACCAGGGCTCGAACCCATGTCTCCTGCATTGGCAGGAGGATTCTTACACACTGCACCACCAGGGAAGTCCAATAGGGTTTACTTTTAAGCCCAGGATGGAGTCAACTTCAAATTACATGGGCTGCCAGTGGGGAAGGAGATGGTCACCTGGAGGGTAGTTGAGTAGACTTTTACAGGAGAAGAATGAAGGGCTGCTGAGAGGCAAAACAGCAGATGTCCACTGAAGTGGAGTAAAATACGCCACCTCAAAGTATGCCACTTGGTCATAAGGATCATTTTGAGCTGAAGGCAGTCTTTTTCTGTTTGGTTGGTTTTTTTCGTTTGGTTGGTTTTTCGTTTTGTTTTTATTTGGGGTTTTTTGTTTTGTTGTTTTTTAATCTTGAAGGCAGACTTGAAGAAACAGACACCAAAAAAGCTTTCTGGACTCCACCTGTTTCCTAAAAGCAGGGCATACACTTATAAAGTTGTCTTCCGCTCCCCTTTCTAACTAGGAAGAACCAGAGTCGAACCTAGACCCTTATCACCTAGCGACATCCTGGGAGGAATCTACTAACAAAACCCACTGACTATTCTCCCTCTTCCATCAGTCCCCCCATGTGCCTGCCTTCCACAATTTGCCACCCTAGAAACGCAAAGTCCTGTCACTTCTCCGAAAGTTCATCATTCCTTTAGTTAAGATGCTATGTAAACCCAGGTACTAACGGCTCTTTTGGGTTACTCATCGCTGAGTACTCTGGTGCACGTGTTAATAAACTTCTGTTTGTTTTTCCCCTGTTAATCTGTCTAGTCAGTCTAATGTCCAGGGCTCCAGCCAAGGAAGCTAAGATGTGTAGAGGAACAAAACCTTTTTCTTCCTCTCACCCACCATGCTACTATTTATCCCACCATTTTATAATTAGGGAAACTAAAGTTGAGGCAATGTAAGTGATCTCCCCAAGGTTACGCAGTGATTGAGTGGAATTGCTGAGGGTTTCTGCCCAGTGGTTTTGACTCTTTGTTATTTGACAGCTTCCTGGGCCTCAACTAAGTTGTTATTTGTGGTCCAAGATTACACTGCGGCTCTCTTGGTAGTCCCTATAGGTGGCAGAACAAAGTTTTAAATAGAGTAGTGTTCAGTAACGGAATTGAAAAATTCTTCCAAAAAAGATCACTGTCTCAATAATTTGAAGTTTAATATTAAATTTCAAACCCATCTTCTAGCTGAATGCCTTCCTTTGCCATTTCGTAACAATGTCCCTTTTATTTCCAAGGATTGCTGAGGCAGTGAATTTCAAAGAGTCCGTGAGGCCTGCAGCCAGTTACCGTATTTCCCTGGAGGGACCACTACCACTGGCTCTCCCAGGGAGTGTTAGACGCGTCTCTTCACATCATCCGTCTCATGCACAAACAGGTGAGGTCCTCTTCTTTGATTTGGTTTGGCATTTAGGACAGTTGTTTGTCCACACACTCATACAAAGAGTCTTCAATAGTGTGGTGGCCTGACTTGGCGTCTGCTCCCCCAAGAGGCCCTTCCTTTTCTTGATCTGTAGCAGAAAAGCTCCTCCAGTGGCAACGAGGGTTGATCTCAGGGTATTAACGGGTAAAAGGCATCTGAGGCCAAATTGAAGATTTCACACAGTGCTATAGCAACTAGGAATGTTTCTATGAATAGAAATAATGTGTTTAAGACCAATTCTCAGTGGTCTTGTGTAACAGCCAATGGCAAGTGAAGGAATGCCTTCTGCCTGAGAGAAACACACTTGAGAGCTTAGAACACACCATTAAGTTTGCCCTGATGCATCTTTACTTTTTTCTACACTGAATTTCTTTTTTCAATGGATGAAAATACCCAAGTTACTGCTAATGTAGATGTGAACCGTCCACTCACTTTTTATCAATAAAAAGTTTTCTCCTACCCCATTTAGTGAGTAATGTCCTCACAAAAATCGTGATTGTTTTATATCTGCCATCATTGTGGCCACGAGGACCATCAGCATCCTTTGTTTGCAAGCACCACAAAGAGCCTCAGCTGATTTCATTTGGTCGTTGCAAAGCTTCCACAAGTTCACATAAGGAGTTAACAGAGTGAAATGTCAGACAAGGTGGCCTCCCCCATCTCCCCTGGAGGAGACCCAGAGGTGAAACGGAAAGTGCGAGATGCACCAGCAACCCAGAGCTCAGGGCTCAGTAGAGAAGAGACCTTTTTTAACAACAGAAAATTTCTTCTTCTCTCTTTCCTCATTAAAGTAGGAGGTTCCAGACATCAGCTTCAGACATGTACTCAAACCCACCAGCCTCAGTAGCATATTGACACAAGGGGCTAGGCAGCCAACAGTGGCGCGTTACATTTGGATAATTAGCCACGAGTCTGGTCTTTCCACCAAGCGTGAGATGCAAACTTGCAGTTTCATCAGACAGAGAAGATAAAGGCAGGTCTTTTCTTCATCTCTCCTCATTTCAGACCATCCAACTAAGCGTCAATCAGCATGCCCAAGTTTTCAAATCAAAATCCATTTGAATTTGTTTAAGAGGAGTGGAGCGTGTTCACTGATTCAGGTATGTTCCATCTGGGCTGTTTCATCACCATCTTTGGAAAAACACATGAGGTGGGGTCCACGGATAGACCGTGACTTGTCCTGCAGGGATTTGAAACGCCGTGATTGGCATTGTGCCCTCGTGGGAGAGATCTGCTCCTGAAGCACTTACCTGACAGGTCTTGGTTCATCGGTGATGCACAGTGATTTTGCCCTCCAGGATTTCAGGGGGGGTCTTTAGTGTCATGAGGACACATTTCCTGTGTCTGCAGGATGATGCATTCTGATGGGAAAGCATGAGTTGGCGCAGAATGCCTCCTCTTCCCGGCAGGTTCCCCATGGTCCAGAGGCAGACGTGCCACGGAGTCGGTGAAACTCTTCAGGACCTGCTGCTGCATGTGGGTGAAGAGTCTACTTACTGTTAATGAGGCTTCTTGATTTGTCAAGACATTTAACATTTAGTAAGTGTCCTTAATGATTCAGAGAAGTGGCATTCGGTGCTCTTGGGAGAGGCACGTGCCAGTGCGGGACGTGAGCGCCTAGAGGGGCGGGGAGGGCTCTGCCTCACTCAGCTCACACGGGGGGGGGGCTCCCAACCCTCCTCGTTACCCCAGCCCCCGCGGCAGGTGCTGCACAGCGGGGCCCCACTGCACACGTGCTTTTCTATTGAAAGTCAGTGAAGAAAGCAGGATTCTCAGCTTTCCTTGGAAAAAAGGTAATAGATTTTTTGAGCATCCATCTTCCATTTCCCTGACAAGAGCCGCCTGCAGTGGCTCAGACTATGATCGATAGCCCTTGAGGAGGAACTAAAGGGCCTTGACTTTGCTTAATGGCCGCACTGTTGATACTTGGTGTTGGTTGACTGTTTTCCTTTGCTTCTGCATTTTCTCACTGCTCTGGTTAAACTTATTCTCCGGCTGAAGTTTTTCCACAGACAAAAGGCAGGCAGAGGATGGGGTCGGGTGGGGGGCGGAGCACATTGTCCGGCCCGTCTCACCTTCCGCATCCTTCACTCATCACAACGCACCGCTCCCTGGTTTCCTCCCGCCTTACTGGCCCTTCCTTCTCAGTCTCCTTTTCAGACTCGGCCTCCCCACTGCAAGTTAAATGTTCCCAGAGATGCATCCTGGGTCTCTTCTCTCCTCGCTGTATTTCTTTCTGTAGTTAACCTTATCATTCCCCGGGCCTTCGAAACTGCGTGTACGTTGATGGATCCCAAAGTTATGTCTCTAGAATATTCCTGCCTCTTAGCTCTAGATTCATGGGTCCAGTTGTTTCCTTGATGTCTGCATCTGGATGTCTCGTGGGCAGTGTCTCCACAGGCCAAAGTAATGTCCGGTCCAAAGGCCAAAGTCTGGTCTCCACAGGCCAAAGTAATCTCCCGTCCCTCACTTCAGACCTCGCTCAGCGTTTCCACTTTGCTAAACTGAACCACAATCCATTGACCTGGACGAATCAAGAGAACCCATTCCTTGTATTCCCTTTCCCTTTCTCTCCTCGTATCCAACTCACTGCTAACTATTGATTTCATGTCCAAAATTCCCTGAAATGCACCCACTTTCCTCGTCTCCACGGCCTCCACCCCCACGCGCACCCAGCGTCATTTCTCGCCTGGTGCCCACGCCGCCTCCCAGCTGGACTCCTGCCCTCTGCACTCCCTGTGGCAGATCGAGTGCTTTGTTGAAGAAACAAGTCTGGTCGTCTGCCTCCCCTGTTATGGGTCCTCCCCAGCTCCTGTCACGCTCGGGGTGAAGTCAAACCCACCCCCGTGGCCCAGAGCCCGGCACTGTCCCCTCAGCCTCCTCCTGTACCACTCTCCTCTTCTGTCTCTGCCTCAGCCGCTGGGCCTTTGCACACGCTGTTCACCCAGCCCAAAGCCCTCTCCCTCCCCTTCTGGTCACTGCTGGTCACCACCATGTCTCAGCTCTGTTGTCATTCCCCGAGGGGTGACCCTCTTGGACCAGGTGGGCATCACTGTGCTGTCCCCCATTCCTTGTTGGCACTTACACGCCTCCTGTGGTCACTCAGTTCCTGTTTCTCTTTTCTGCTAGACTGTCAGCTCATGCTTTTGGTTCATCATGGAATGCACAGCACACGGCATACAATAAGAACTCAACGAATATCTACAGTATAAAATGAACTACAAATAATAGTCCTTTGTAAGTGGAAATCAGAGGTTAGAAAAGGCTGATGACACAGTGCAGCTGCGGTGGCTGCAGGACCTGAATCCCGGTGTGAGACGCCAGAGCCCAGGGTGCTTCTCTGTGTCTACTCTGAGGGAGAGGCCAGACTTCATCTGCATCTGCCTGCGTGTTTGTGTTCACGCCCCGGGAAGGAACCACAGTGTGCTACTGAGCTGGTAATTTAATGAGCACAGACATCCTTTCATCAAACAGCCTGGTTCAGCTACTGTTTTAAGAGATTTGAAGATAAATCTACTGTGAAGGTCAGTCACTTAAATTGCCTGTTATTGTCTATTAAGAAGAATGTGTATAACAAGATTAACATATAGTTGGCCCTCCATATCTGTGAGTTCTGCATCCATGGATTCAACCGACCTCAGATCGAAAATATTGGGAAAAAAATTCCAGAAAGTTCCAAAAGGCAAAACCTGAATTTGCTGCAAGGCAACTATTTACATAGCATTTAAAATGTATCTACAATTGTTTACACGGCTTTTACCTCATTTTAGGTTTTATGAGTGATCTGGAGATGATTTAAAGCATGCAAGGAGGGGCATAGTTTATATGCAAATGCTATGCCACTGTCTATAAAGGACCTGAGCACCTGTGGATTTTGGTGTCCTTGGGGGTCCTGGAACCAATCCCCTGTGGATACTGAGGGCCGACTGCAATTCACAATAAAACATGGAAAAATATATTTATTTTTCGAGACACTGAACCGTTTAGTTGTTACAAGTATACATAAATTTTATGAAGCAGTAATTATAATGTAGACAAGCTTTTTATTCTCACAGTTAATTATAATTGTGAAAGGCAGGATTATCTCATGGAGAGTCACCAGATCCCATCCCCTGCAGATTAAATTGTATCATTAAAGTGTACCCACTGCCTCCTTATTTGTCTGATTTTTTTTTTTTTTTTTTAATATTTGTGCTTTAAAAACACGGAAGTCAGTGTAGTGAGTGTGATCTGGGCGTGTGGCTGTCTCACCTACGTCAGGTTCTCGGAGCTGTTGGTGCATTCCCACAACTGAGGGTCTCGTTAACTCCATCAGTCGGTGGTTTGACTCCTTTCTCCCGTGATTTTTATTCCAACTGTTGAAACATGTGTGGACAAGTCACCACGCCCTTGCCGATGGATTCAAATGGCCCAGCAGCCTGGGAACCCTTTCCCGCTTCTCCACGGAGACCAGTGTCTTCACGACAGGCCCCCATGTCACAGCCGCTGGCTCAGGGGCTGGAGGAGGACGGCCTGGGCTGCAGCCGCAGGAGGGCCTGAGACTCTGCACAGAGTTCAGCCCCCGCAGGGCCGGGGTCCTGAGCCGTCCCGGGGGCTCCTGCCCGGCCTCCAGCCGCTCCACCGACGGCCGTGGTCACCCCTCATTCACGTCTCTGAGCCTGGACTCAGCGCACCTTCCGTTCGGGGCAGGAGCGCGGCTCTCCCTGCGGGCGGAGTGACTGCTCCTGTTCACGGTCATCGAGGAGCCAAAGGCGCTTCCAGGGCTTTCCTGGGGGTGACGGCTTTGAAGACCCCAGCGGTGACACACTCCCTTCCTAAGGATACGCGTGAGGGAGCCGGCGTCTGCCCTCCCCTTCTCTTTCATCTGCGTCCATAAGGACTTTTCGAAGCAAACCTGACCCAACCTGCAATACCCACAGAGGAAGCACAGGCCCCTGTGACCTGCTAGGGGCAGGTTGGATCAGGGCTGACGTGCCGCCGTCAGAATCTCCGCTCAGCCCTGTGTCGCTGCACTGACTCTGCGCTCAGACAGCGTGGCCTCCAGCAGTCACCAGGCCAAGGCCTACCTCGTTCACACCAAGCAGGAGACACAGGGCCTGTCCCAGCCTTCCCAGGTCTCACCGCCGCTTATCTGCCCTGCTGGTGTCACTGCTGGCCTGGCCGTCCCCGCGGCAGGAGCCAGGTGCATGGTTGGCTGAGACCCGCGTGATGGGGCGGTGCCTCTCCAGGAAAATCAGGGCCCAGTGAACCAGGAAGCGGGTCGGTGGGTGCTAAGCAGCCATGAGATTTTCCTGCGACCAAGGCCAGGGAGGTGGGCTCAGGTATTTTATTTGTGAGCTTCCCCAACAGAGCGGCTCGCGGGGGACAACGTGGAACAAGGCAGAGGACAGAAGTGTGAGCTGGTACATACTGGTGAGGGTCACAGCGGTTCAGGTGTCACGACCTTCCCAGGCAGCCTGGGATACAGAGGGTGGGCTCCTAAAACCCCCCTTTCCACTCTGAGTGGAACTGATCATCTTTGAGGAAGACGTGAGAAGTGTTAGAGCACAAGCATGCTGTTATCGTTCTCAGCCCTCGGGGCCACGTGTGAGGCAGGTCAGCATTTCACAGCACCTTAAACTCCACTGCCTCCCGACAGAAGCAAAACTGCTACAGAAAGAAAACCATCATATACACACTACCAAACGTAAAATAGATAGCTATTGGGAAGCAACCACATAGCACAGGGAGATCAGCTCTGTGCTTTGTGACCACCTAGAGGTGTGGGATAGGGAGGGTGGGAGGGAGGGAGATGCA